>NC_028646.1:9371169-9453963 GCF_001406875.1 Solanum pennellii | reverse complement strand
GAGACTCAATTTCAGTAAAAGGTCTGTGACGGTCCGTCGTGGCTATGACGGTCCGTACTGCAGTTCCGTCGTGAAGTTCAAAGAGTTGATCCCAGTACCCGGATTTTTAGAGTTTAAGTGTTTTGGAACGATGACCCCCCCGACGGTCCGTCGTGACCATGACGGTCCGTCGACTGTTCCGTCGACTCAGCCAGTTTCTATCAAAATAATCTTGCTGCTCGAATCGACTAAACAGGTCGTTACATGAATAGGATGTTTTGAAGTTTCCAAGATTCATTTGTCATTGTCTACATTGACGATGTATTTTTAACTTCAAAAATGAGGGTTAACACATGGATCTTTTAAGGGTGGTGTTACAAGTGCTTAAGGGGAATCAATTATTAGCCAAGTATAGCAAGTGTGAGTTTTTGTGGAACTTGGTGGTATTTCTTGGTCATTACATCTCTAGTGAGAGATTTGAGGTTGATTTATCGAAAACCAAGGCGGAAAGAAATTGTCCTACGCCATTGAATCCAACCGACATTAGGAGTTTCTTGGGTCTAGCGGGTTATTATAGGAGGTTTGTGGATAGTTTTGCTTCCATTGCTTCTCCCTTGACTACATTGACCCAAAAGAGTATGAAATTTTAGTGGTAGGAGGCATGTGAAAGAATCTTCCAAATCTCGAAAGATAGGCTTACTTAAACTCTGGTGTTGACTTTACAGGATGGTACCAAGGGTTTCGTGGTATATAGTGATGCATCCCCAGTGGGATAGGGGTGTGCGCTTATGTAACATAGGAAATTAGTAGCATATGCCTCTATGGAACTTAACACGCATGAGAAGAATCATCCAACTCATGATATTGTGTTAGCGGCCGTGGTATTTGCCTTAAAAATATGGAGGCATTACTTGTATGGTTTTCATGTTGATGTGTATAACGACCACAAGAGTCTTCAATATTTGTTTACTCAAAAGGACTTGAATCTCCGACAAAGAAGGTGGCTGGAATTGTTGAAATATTACCACATGAGTGTTCTCTACCACCCTGGCAAGACAAATGTTGTTGCGGATACTCTAAGTTGGATGACCATGGGTAATCTTTCTAATGTAAAAGAAGCCAGGAAAGACCTACTGAAAGAGGTTCATAGGTTGGCTTGTTTTTGTGTTAGATTGGAAGATTATTCGAGTGGTGGTTTTATGGTCAATCATAACTCCAAATAGTCTTTGGTGGTTTAGGTGAAGTCCAAACAACACCTTGATCAATCATTGATGGAGTTGAAGGATTCAGTTATAGGTAAGCTTAATGAGTCATTCTCCTTTGGGGGGATGGTGTATTGCGGTATCAAGGAAGGTTGTGTGTTCCCAATGTAGATGGCTTGAGGAACCGAATTCTTGAGGAAGCTCATGGGACCCGTAACTTCATTCATCCGGGTTCTATAAAGATGTACCATGACTTTAGAGAAGTGTTTTGGTGGGAAGGATTAAAGAAGGACATAGCGGAATTTGTTGCAAAGTGTTCGAATTTCCAACAAGTGAAAGTCGAACACCGAAATCCGGGTTGTTAACTTCAAGATATCCAGGTTCCTACTTGGAAGTGGGAAGACATTAAAACGCATTTTGTGGTAGGTGTGCCATGAACACAAAATAAATATGACTCCATATGGGTGGTTGTGGATAGGTTGACCAAATCCGCTCATTTATTCTCGTCAAGTCCACTTACTCGGCAGACGAGATTGTGTGTCACCATGGTATTCTGTTATTCATCATATAGGATAGCGGTGCAGAATTCACATCTACGTTTTGGAGGTCATTCCAAAAAGGGTTGGGTACCAAGGTGAAGTTAAGCACCGCTTTTCATCCTCAAATAGATGGTCAAGCATAGCGTACTATACAAACCCTTAAGGATATGCTTAGATCCTGTATAAGTTAATTCAAGGGAAATTGGGATAAACACTTGCCTTTGGTTAAGTTTTCTAACAACAATAGTTACCATTAATCTATATCTATGGCTCCTTATGAAGCCTTGTATGATAGGAGATGTAGATATCCAATTGGATGGTTTGAAGTTGGCAAGTCTTCACTTTTGGGTCCGAATTGATTTATAAGAATTTTGAGAAGGTTCATATTATAAGAAATCGCTTGAAAACAGCCGATAGCCGGCAAAATTATTATGCTGACCATAGGAGAAGAGAGTTAGAGTTTGAAGAAGGTGATATAGTGTATCTAAAAATTTCACCTATGAAACGGGTGGTGAGATTTTGCAAGAAAGGTAAGTTGAGTCCTTGTTATGTGGGTTCCTATGAAATTTTGCAAAATATAGGTATGGTTGCATATGAGTTGAGGCTACATAGTGAATTGGCTTCGGTTCATCCGGTGTTCCATGTTTCCATGCATAAGAGTTGTATTGGTGATCCCGAGTCTATTAGTCTATTCTTCCTATAGAAGGTCTAGGCATTCACGGGAACCGCTTCTATGAGGAGGTTCCGGTTGAAATCCTTCATAGACAAGTAAAGACGTTAAGAAACAAAGAGGTGGCTTCCATAAAGCTGTTACAGAAGAACTACCTAGTTGATGGTGCAAAATGGGAGGCCGAGACCGACCTGAAACCCCGTTACCCTCATCTATTTGATAACTAAGGTTAGTTATTCCTAATTATAGTAAAAATAATGAGTTCATTTGAAATTGCCTTGATTTTTGGTGAAGTTATGTAAATAGGTGCATGTTAAAGTTAATTACATTAAATTGTATGCCTAAAACTGAAAAAGTTTCTATTTACTTATTTTGAGTTGATGTTATGCGTTTTGGTATATTGTGCCTTCATGAATTTGTATTGACAATGCTGATATGTGTTAAAGATAGCTTTGGCATAATGAATAAGCATGTAATCAATATTGAACTCTGATGAGTTGAAAATGATGTTTTGAGTAGCATTGTCACAATGGCTATGTGGTTATGATGATTTTTATTGTGACTCATGTTTTGATATGTTCTTGTTGGCTGGGATGCTAGTCTTGAGTCTATTTCTTCCTTTTAAAAGAATTTCAGTGTAGTTCGTGGATGAATGTTCCTAAGGGGGATAATGTAATACTCCGAAGGTCTAAAGACTAATCTAAAACATAACATGAGATTCTAAAAGTTGTAACGCTATTTTAAAGCCAATTATAATGCATATAAGTCATTTAAGAAGTTTTAGAATAAAAACTTCAAGGAACGTCCATGAAATCTGAAAACTAGATTAAGGGTTGCTTGTGTGCCTTAGCGTATTTGACTAAGTTAAGGAGTCGTAAAATGATTAAATTTGGTGGTAAGATGTCTAACACGTATTAGTTTTGGCTTATAGTGGAATTGTCCGGGTACGACTCCGTAAAGATCAACTAAGGGCCCTTTAGGAGGACCCTTGCAATTTGGAAAAAAATTGCCATGAGGCAGTGTCCATTGATGGACTGCAGGCAACGAGCCATTGGTGAATCGACGGCGCGATACCTTCGTCGAATGAAGACTAATCCAATTTCGGGGGAAGTCGTTTTTGGAAAATCTCTAACCAAATCCA
Source organism: Solanum pennellii (assembly GCF_001406875.1). Classification (NCBI taxonomy): domain Eukaryota; kingdom Viridiplantae; phylum Streptophyta; class Magnoliopsida; order Solanales; family Solanaceae; genus Solanum; species Solanum pennellii. The sequence goes on along the minus strand of NC_028646.1, from coordinate 9,450,432 downwards.
CAGATGTCCAGCACGGAGGCCACACAGCCTGTCGACTGACCTAGGACTCTTCAGTTGGGGTCTCGTATGTTAGGTCTATTTTTTTTGTTTCATTATAATTATTTCAATTAGTTAATTGAATGGTTATTAATTAGTTAGGGTATAAGGGAGTTCTAACTAAGTTATTAAGGACCTCTGTATAAAGACCTAACCTAATTAGACTAAACCAAACACTCATAATTCCCAAAACCCAATTGCTTTTCCTTCTATCTTTTTTCCCTCTTCCAAAGAAACTTCATAGAAGACCAAGTAAAGTAGGGTTCTAGGGATGAAAACTATCAAGTTTTCTCCATAAAAAATCATCAATTAATAAGGTATGGATTCCTTTCACCTTTGGTATGTCTTTCCCTAAAGGGTTCTTCCAAGTTGATTTAAAAAATATAAAATTCAAGTGGGTTTTCTTCCAACACGAAATTGATCTTGTGAATTAATTTTTTTATGATACCTTTTGGTTATTATGAGTAGATTAACATGTATTATGATGCCATTATACTACTTGTTGAATTAACCCAGTATGAGAAAGATGACCTTTTCCCCCCTAACCCTAGGTTGTGATCTTTAATTGAACTGTATCGTATTAATACAATTGGTTTGGTTAATGTATGAATTACTATTCTATGTTGTTATTATAAAAATTTATGAGTAGATGGTGATGTATTGTAATTTAATTATGCTAGTTCTTGTTTAATTGACCTAGGGTGTGAAGTAGATCTTAGATTTGACCTAAGTCTCTAAACCTACGCTATGAACTAGTGATGAATTGTTGTGTAGTGATTCAATTGACTCCATTATAATGTTGATTACTATTGTGTGATAATATTACACCCATTGTTGGTTTGAATTGTATGGTTGATCATAAGACCTTGATGATGGCATTGTGAAGGAGTTTGGGTAAGTCTTGTGATCTAAATTCTTTACTTCAGTTATAATTACTTGTGATTAAGTAAGGAACTTGTATTGAAGTATACCTTATGTTAAGATTTATAGGGTTGGTATGATGTTTAATTGTTCTGTCTTGAATTATGGTTGTGAGTTGTTGGCTAAGATGTAAATGTCATATGGATGGTGATGAACATTACCAATGTGCCTTGTTCTGATGTGGCTATGTAAATACGCTAACCTCATATGTATGAATTGTAATAAAAGGACAATACTCAAGCAATTCTTATTGAGCTATGATGATGATTATATAAGGATAGATTATATGATCTACATTAAGTTATGATGACTAATAAAGGCATAAAAGACATTTCAAAATTGATTCTAGCTTAGCACCGAGTGAATTGTCGCTTCCCCTATCGGGAAGGTAGGATCACTAATGTACTCATGAGATAGGAGACTATAATGCATGTAGCACAAACAGGTTCCCAACTACATCTCCTAGTTCTTTATCTAAATTGTCCCCATAGGAATACAAGCTAGCGGATTCACATAGATGCTATGTTCATGTTTTTGTACTAACTTGGAAAGTAGGCCGCCTTCTTTCGGTGTAGTGTTCTTTGACACCAGATTCAAATTAGCTCATGTTTTCTATGTTTGTTAAGGAATGAGGTTTGCAAAAGGTAAAATAAAGTAGTGAAGTGAACTCTACCTAGGATTACATAAGGGGTTTAGCATAGTCTACGCAGGGGTATGGGACTCTACCTATATATTGCACTAGTTGTCCTTCAGTGAAGTCTTAGAATGATGTTCTTATGTGTTTATATGCTTATAAATATAAATGATATGTATATGATGATCTTCAATGTTACTGACACTATATGATGTTGATTTCACTTATGAACATGTGTTCAATCTCTATTACAAAAGTATGATGTTATGTACTCTTAATGATATGCTATGTGAAGTTGGACATTGTTTATAGTTCTTGTTAGGTTTACTTGATTGAGTAAGGTTATGGAGCTTTTCTTAATCATTGCATTAATGTAATTAATGAGTATTCATGAGTAATGGTCTTGCTTTGTTTATGATGTTATGATTTCTTATACATGCTTGTTGACATTATAACTTGATGATAGAGTTTTCTTGATTATGTGGTCATTTATGTTGATATGCATGTTTATTTTACTAGACTTAATATTGTTGTACTTTTGATGTATAGGTCTTGACATGATGAATATGTACTCTTGACATGCATTGATTTTTGAATATGCATAATGATTTTCAAAGTAAAATTTGCATGCTTTAATGAAATGTCCTTTTCAGCATGGTTTTATTTTGTGTGTGCATATGGTTCTACTCTAGGATTCACTCTCTTGAGCTAAACTCATGACAGCCCAATACACACATACCATCAAATCACTAATCTTGGTTTTAAAACCTCTCTATAGGGCAAGCCAAAAGCACGAACGTAGAGTTGCATTTGCAGCTAAAACCCTTTAGATTAAGACAAAGTTACTAAATGAAATCACTTTTAAATAAAATTTACACTATCAATCAACAATGCCAATTAGTTAAATCCACCCATAATCCCATAATCACACCAAAAGAATTTGGGGTTTTAGCTTAATATCATAAAAAAAATAGAATTCGTTACCAAATTGTGTTTCCACCAACAGTGTACAATTAATATTATATTTATCGATATCTAAAATGAAGAATCTTCAACACCCACTTGTAATTTGTCAGAAAATGAAATTTTCAAATCTTTATAGCTAAGGATAATATTCTTTCTCAAAACTAAGTTCTAAACTTAAAAAAAGAAGAAGTAGAATGCTCAATAATTCTAAAGGCTGGTAAAATTTGAGTTTAAAAACATGTTTATTGTTTTCAAAAATGTGTTGAGAATGATCAATCGGTACAATAAGGCGGGATCGCCTATCCACTCGACAATTCGCCATTTTTTCAATAGTATCGCTGTTTTCTTTTGCCTTCAGCATCCTTGAGTTTCTGTTACTTTGGGCAATATAGTATTTATCGCAGAACAGTTAGCTGACTCACCGACTGCTCTTTTTTATTGCCAACTTGATTTTCTCCTTCGGGGCTTGGCACATTAGAACATAAGTCAAAACCAAAGTTGTTCGGTGACTCGCCCAATGGGTTAGCCGATGCTCAGGCCTTCTTTTCGTTCGTTCTTTCAGCTGCCATGTTCCATTTTGCTCAATAGTGTTCATGTGTTATTCCTCAATATAAATAACTGAAATTCAAGGATTTAAATCAGTTATTGGTACAAAACATGAATTTGAGGATACAAAATATATTAAAATAAATCCCTAAATGAGTCCAAATGGTGAAATCATTAATAGGGAAAATAATAATATTTATCATTCTGAAAATTATAAAAGAAACAACGTTATTAGTTCTCAAAATGGTCATTCAAGGAGTGAAGGTAATTTTTTTGTCATCAAAATAGTATAAAAGGTCAATAGCAGTATCTTTTTTAAGAGACCTGATCGTTTAATAAATTTATAAATCTTCCATCGAAGAAAATGATGAAAAAAAGTTGTAATACACTTGACTTTTGAATGTGATGTAGATGTATGTGTATGTTATCTAAATATGACAGATTTTAAAGCATGACAATGAACATCTTTTGAAAGTAATAATAATAATTATGAAGTATGTGTATATGATTATAGTCAATTCCTTGCAGAGAATGTGATAACTTTCATAAAAAGTTGACCATTTTTGAAAGCGAACGTGTCAAGAGATAATGAAAAATATGAATAAGGACATACTCATTTATGATTCAATAAATACCATAACTCACCCCTACTGCAGGTTAGAGCGAAATTAAGAAATTTTATCTTGATTTAAATGGTCACTGGTCAATTAGTTTTATACATCACCAATAATATGGTATGGTGTAGAATGAACTACCAAAAGAACAAAAGAAAGAAATAATTCTTGGTAGAATAAAATTATCATTAGTTATGTACTTCTATCTGTCAAAAATATATAGCTTGGTATTCAAAAAGAAAAGCGGAAGGTGGAGGGAGAGGAGATACTAATTGAAAAAGTAAATCAGTAAACATGTTTTGCTTCTAATGATTTTGACCATGATATATATCTCCTTGAATGATATTTTTGCCACACAAACAATGCTATAATAATGTATATCAAAAGAAAATTTTGATCTTTTCTATTGTTCTACTATCTAAATAAACAAAAGCATTCATGATATGGGTGTTGTAGTAAGTCCTACAATTGTGTTTTCAAAGTTTCAAAGCAATAGACAAAAATAAAAAGTATATATTAAGACAATAAAATATTGGAAGATTTTGGATCTTCATATTACTACAATCAAATTAAGTTACACACATTCTTATTAAAGATTATCCATTTTCATGTTGTTTTGGTAACTAAATTTGGCATGATGATAGAATCACATGCAAAACAAACTAGAAGTTAATTTAATAATTATCAGTTGACATGATCGGTTGACGACTATCATGGTTCAAATATGATACGAACATAAATTAGAATTTATGTGGTTATGTATGTGTGTATGTATATATATATATATTTCAAAAAACTAATAAACTATTCAAGAATTCTCTTGTGTTGTTTGTTCTATTGATAAAATTAGTTTTGTACTAGTTAAGGTTAAGATTGTATCTCCTGAAATTTTAAAATGTATAACAAGGTGAATATGGACACATTTACCCACCATGTGGACAATTTACTATTATATAGTTGCATCTATGTCATGGTCACATGTGTCATTTACCCACCATGTGGACAATTTACTATTATATAGTTGCATCTATGTCATGGTCACATGTGTTTTATTATCAACTTGCAATTTGATTTTTACAGTTATTTGCACTAATTTGTAATTTAAGTGTCACGACTTGAGCATACACCATAGACATGGCCAGCACTCGAGAACCATTGTTTGTCCCCAAGCGAAGCCTCATCCTGGCTGACTACAATCCGAAGACTACTGTAAGCATAAATAGCTTGAACCAGAATAAAATTCATCAAAAAATAAATGCAAAAGCTTAACTCAAAAGAAAAATCTAAATATTATAATATATTCAACTCTCTCCAACATTAGAATCTTTAGTCTTTGAAACATTTAACAAAATAATGTAGCAGACATCTTAAGTGGTCCCCCTATTGGTTCCAAATACTATTCTTAAAACAAACTTTGCTCATATGTTTAAAACATAATTTGATATAATAACTCAAAATCTTGCTTTTAAAAAGTAATTCTACTGGACTATCAAAAACTCTCTTAGAAATCTTGTTTCCTCATGTTTTAAATGTAAAAACATTTGCTCTTGGGATTACTTAGTTCCCATATATCATTTTAAAGAAATGAACTCACTCTACTCTTGATGAACTCAAGTGCTCAAGTCTTAAAACAAGTTTAGGAAAAATGTTAAAGCCTTCTCAAAATATGGTTCATGCCGAAATATGGACGTGAACAACTCAATTGAAGGTTTACAACAACTTTATATAGAACACAATACTTGTAATTTTGAACTTGCAGATACTACTTCATTCAAAGATACTCAGCTTATGTAGTACAAATGGAATAATGGGCATGATTGACTCCACTCGAGGGACTACATAATCAATATGTAACTCATTTATCAAACTCTTATAATTATTAAACTTAATTTCTATAACATAACTCAAGTCGATAATTGATCTCAAAGGATTCACAATTAATCTCAAAGACTTTGTTGAACTCAATACTTTTAGCTCTCTCTTTTCAATGTGAATTATAAATTAAAAAGGTATAATTTAAGGGTTATGAAGGGTCTCGTGATGATAAAGTTTACTCATGAATACATTCTCCATATTCTCATAGTCCCTTTCTCGTGTCTTGACACAAACTACTACAATTTTTAAAACACTCCTTAAAAGGACTCAAAGGGATTTTCTCAAAATGTTCGAATGAACTCTCAAGACTTACTCTTAACTCCACCTTGAATTTGAATAAAGAAATCCAGGTTATAATTCATGTTATGAAAAAATATAGGTGCTTAGACGTCCTTTAGTGTAGTTAGAATGGATAGGAAGTGTTAGTACACTTGAAAAGGACTTACACGAGCTAAATGGTGAAAAAGGGAGTAGAGTGGACAGACGTGGTGCACCAGGGAAGGCCCCAAATTTTAGACTGTCATTTTTGTGTCACTCTTGGTGTGACACTAAAGCCTTCCATGAGCTTAGGGAGTGCGTTGCACCATTATCCCAACAAGAAAAACTAATGAAATTTCCTCTCATTCTCTGACCTGAATTTTGACTAAGTTCAATTCTTTTTCTCATTACCTCTTTAGATTCAGGTACCCAAAACATTTACACAAGAATTTGACTCAAAGTTACTCTAATAATCAACATCAAACTCTCAATATCTTATCAATGTCAACCAAAATTTAAGAACTAAAGCAATTCAAGAACATCAAACTAGAACACTAAAACTTCAAAACTTTTTTGGACAAATCATGCTGAAATAAACACGTTTGGAACACGGGTGAACGAATCCAATGTTATGAAAGTCTCACATAACTCTTAGGGATCAAACCCATGGAAAAAATTCTCAACAAAACGGAAGAATCTCGACTAATGCTTTCACTATCTCCTATTTTCTCCTTGTTTTCTATTTTTTTACTTCTTAACTCTCAACTAAAAACCCTCCGTGTATATTAGGATAATGAAATAGAACCTATAGGATTAGACCCTTTAAAAATTACTAAAAGATAATTTAATTTGATTCGATTAGGACAAAAGTACCATTTACTATTTTCTGGTAACTTTCCCTATCAGGATACCCTGAATACAAAAATGCATAGCGCGTTAATCCAAAATCAAATCTAAGAAACCTCGGTGGCGTTGAAAAGATATTCCAAAGATCATGTCTGCGGTATCTGGTAGAACACCTAAAAATTTGAGCTGGGAGTTAAGATCATTTCAAGTCAACCCAAAAATCATACTTAGCTTAATTTTGTCAAACTTCCCAAATTTGATTATTTCCAAAAACGGTCTCTTTCCAATTCTGTGTCTTTGTAGTTCTTTCAAAAAGTGAGGTGTTACATTAGGAGTACATTTACATATAAAACTATATTGATAATGTTCGTATATATCCAAGTGGTTTAAGCAGAAATAACATGCCTCCAATTATAGTTGAATTTCGGTTATGAGAAGAGAAATCCCAAAAGAAATTTGGTAAGAGATGTGTTATTTAAACTGTACCAATACTTTTAGATATCAAACCAACAAGGCTCCCTTATCACAATAGGTTTATGGTTAGGAACCAAATAATTCTCATCTAGAATATTAAGTGTGCGGTATATTCTGTTCCACCATTACACAATCCACAAAGATGAGTCCCAAAATAAGGTTGAGTGAATGTTAGATTCTCTATTATTGGGGGAGATAAGCAACTGGAAAAATTAGTTATATATAATTATCATTGGTATGTTCCTCATTGAAGAAATAATTTAAGTCAATTGACACACGCATTCGCTGACTGTATGTTATATTCCAGTTATAAATGCTCTAGTAAAAAGTCCTTGTTTCAATCATGATAGATAAATTGTTTTGAAAGATTAAAACTTCTGGAAGAAGAGGAGAAAATGTCTAAGATGATCATAATAATGAGGCAAGTGCTTTAGAAAGAGAATCATGACATAACACTTCATAAAACCTTGGGAAAGGTTCAAGTACCTAAATATGAATATAAAAAGATAGCTTGACAAGTTATGCATTTTTAGAATCGATATCAAATAAACTATCGACGATATCTTTAATATAATTTCGTGCACAAAATTATAAATGGTGACGATTATCTTGATATTAAATCTGTCAAAAGTTAACAAATAAATGGTTAGCCAAAGAAAATACAATCCAATTATATTATATGTCATTTGGAAAAGTGATGTTTTGTAATTATTTTCCATATACAAAAATATAATGCCAGTGGGGTACAAATAAATTATTGTGTGATAAGTAAAATTGTAAATTATAAAGTACATCTTTTTCATTGGAAATAAAGATTTTTCACAAAAGTCCTAACAATATTATATGGAGATGGATTTTCCTAAGGTGTATGCAATGAGGTTTGTATCAACAAAATATGAAAAAGTTTAATACACATGATAAATGATTGTCATGTCCAGTAAGACACTAAATATTATATGAATATTCCTGAAAGTTTTAAAAAGTTATAAAGTGATTCTATTTGTCACGCCTCGGGACCTAGAATCATGAGTGACCTAAGTTAACCTTGCTGGCATATCATAAGCATACTACAGAAAACTAAATCAATAAATATTGTGGGAAAGCTAAATCATATGAATAATATAAAATGTTGGAGAATACACACATACGATCTGAATAAATTAAAATTGAGAGTTAATACAAATAAAAAGTCAAACTCTAACACTATAGTTGAATCTTCAAATAAGCCTCTAAGTTGTCTAGAAGTGCTGGGACATGTCCAAGATAATCCTAGTAAAAATTGAAAACTAATTAAAGACTAAAGTGCAAAGATAACATGTCAAGAATCCTCAAAGAATGAGGACTCACCATTGATGTTGTTGAACTGAAGATCAGGAACCAATCTATGCATGATGTAATTGTTAAGGACATGAAACACATCACAAGAAGATGTAGTGCAGAGTATGTGTTAGTACTTAATAGCTACTGAGTAAGATGGATAGAATAAAGCTGAACAATCATATAACCGAACAAGAAATAAAGAAATGATATAATCTTAACATGATAAGGATACTGAAAATATTTGACATGACCAAACTCAATGCAATGAGTAAGTTTATGACATGCTGAGACTAAATATTGAACTAGATTGATAACGTGGTCAATGCATAGAATATGACTAAACTGTAGAAGCTACTAATAACAGACATAAATTGTAATGAGATAAATGTGGAGTGGTATGTATACGCCCCATACAGAGGACACAATATACCCTGGGAGAGATATAAAGGCATGTTGGCGTGATCACTAAAATTATTTCCATAGAGGAGACTTACAATTTACGGGTACATAGTTATGGTACTTGAGGGTGACTTACCCAAGTCCACTCGGTATTAAGCTTCTCCCAATTGATTATGTAATTTAGCAATTTATACCTTAAATATTTTAATATGTGATAGGTCAAAATACTAACTTGCAAACTGAAAATGAAACATTAATGTACTAATAATAATACTTTCATAACTTCAACATCTATAATTGAATAAACTGACCTAGCATGTGCAATTCATAACTAAAAGAACTACATACAAAACCATACTAGAATTATGAAAATTTGATTAAGAACATTAAAAGAACTAATTTATATTGATCCACAATAATTCTAGAAACCTTAGGTCTAAATAATATTAAGGGAATCAAGAATATGATTGAATTCTAGGGGCCTAATGGGTGAAAGGAATCGATTAATGAAATCCAACATACCTATTGAAAAAATCCACAAAGAGACCAATTGATTTTAGGGTTGAAACTTGTCACGCCCCGAGGCTGCCATGTAGATACGAGCACAATACGTAGGATCACGAGTGACCCCAAGCTAACTGTTATGTCATATCATAAGCATACTAAATATAAGTTGAGCAATAAAACTGTGCGGAAGCTAAATTATATGAATGCCTAAAATGATGGGAATACCCATATACTAAATCTTAAAATAAGGAAAATGGGAGTTTGAACACAAAAGGGAAATCAAACACTAAGACCAAAGTTGAAACTAAGTAAGTCTCAAATGAAGCCTCTAATGACTAGAAAATGTTGGAAAATGCAAAGCTTGATCTAAGAATATTGAAACTAAAATTAAAAGCGATAAGGATAAACATGTCACCAGCCCTCGAAGAAAAGGTCTCACCACTGTTGTTGTTGAACTTAAGATCAGGAACTGACCTATTCGTGATATAACTGGTGAGGACCTGAACCTACATCATGAGAAGATATAGTGCAAATTATGTGTTAGTACTTGAAAGGTATTGAGCATGCATGATAGAATAAAACTAAACAAATAACCATAACTAAATCAACACATAAAACTAAGCAATGATAAAAGATAACACATGAGAGTATATTGAGAATAGTAAAAATAAAATATTTTCATGCAATAAAAAGTTTATAACACTGAATATTGACAATATAGTTAAACACAATAGAGTCTGACTGAATTGTATGGGGATACTAATAACAGACATAAAACCTCACGAGCTAAATATGGAGTATGGTGTGTACGCTCCATCAAAAGGACCCAATATACACGGCCAAAGGTATAGAGGCATGCTGCCATGGTCATCAAATTTATTCCCATAGAGGGGTCTTACAACCTACGGGGCACGTAGTTTTGGGACTGTTCGGGTACCTGAACCGTAGTCACCTTGGTATTAATCTTCCATATGATTAAGTAAAATAACAAATTATATCTGAAAAATAATAGTACTGGATTCCTCAAAATACTAACGTGCAAAATAAAGTCATATGACTTTAATATACATATAATGACAGATTCAAAACTGAGGTAGGTATGTATGAAAAGATCTCAATTATCAAAAATAAGTTACCTAGCAAGTATAATTCATGAACTAAGAACTACATAGCTAGGTTTCTGAATTTATGAAGGAACTATACTAATACATGCTAAAATCTATAATAAACCGATTTAGACAATAAGCAACTAATTCACAATGATCTACTATAATTCTAGAAATCCTACGTCTAGTTGATAGTAAGGGAATCAAGAATCCTATTGAAATATAGGGACCTAATTTGATTGAGGAAACCATTACTGGAATCCTACATACTTGGTTAAAAAATTCGCGTAAAAATCATTCGATTTTGGGGCTGGAACAAATGGAACCGTTCTACTTTCTTGAACTAGAGTTGCTCCCTCTTTCTTCTCTTACACACTAATATTTCTAAGTCTTTATGAATAATTTGATTTAGGGAAGTTCTTTTATGTTTCTAGGCTATAAATAACGGAAACCATGTAGCTTAGGGTATAAAAGACGCATTTTAGGGGTTCGACTAAAGACAATAAAACCAACAGACCTCTGAATTAACTGTGATCGGGGTAAGTAATTAATGGGAGTGACGGACCTTCGATTGAATGAAGGTACGTAATGGTAAAACTTTAGTTGTAACTGGAGGGTGTAAGTTGGGGGTGTGACCTATGGCTCTGGACCACAAACCTTGGTCAAACCCTTATGAAAATTTCTTAGGTCTGAGTTCTGGGGGGTTGCAAATGTGAACCACGCATTACCAACACTTATCGTGGGTTGCCCCACAATTCGTCGGTGGTGAACATAAATCACACCTAAAACTTCAGGTAATCTATAGTGAGGTATGTTGTTGGTTATAGGGTGTTACCTTATCTACCCCTTGGAAATATTCGTCCTCGAATGAAGACTAACTACCTGAAAATAAAGGGGAAGAGTTTATATCTTATAAGTAAACACTATAAACTAATTTCTCACTGAACTAAGTTCCAAGAACATGTAAAGACACTGAAAAATGCAAGGGAAAATTTTAAAGAACATGATACTAAGACTGAATAAACACATGAATGACTAAAAAACCTATGAGGAACTATTACCTAGAGGTGAAATAGAATCGCAAGGAAAGATATGAGGATACTTGGCCTTCATGGCTGCTTCTGCTTCTCAAGTAGATCCCTCTATGTATTGACTCTCCACTAACCCTTGATTGAAGCGACCTCTTTGTCGCTCAACCTTCAAAGCGGACGATTGAGTATCTCAACTGGTACCTATTCATAAGTTAGACAATCCTTCACAGCCAAACTTTTTAAAGGAAGAAAAAATGTTGAGTCAGCTACACAATTCTTTAACAGAATAATGTGAAAGACACGATCCACTACTCATAGTTCTATTAGAAAATCTAACTCATATAACACTTTACCAACTCTTTTCAAGATGTTGTAAGGTCCTACATATCTAGGATTGATATTACTTTTCTTTCAAAATCTGATAACCCCTTTCAAAGGCTACACTTTTAGGAAAACCCAATCATCAACTTGACTTTCTTGTTCCTTCTCCTTTCATTTGTGTAGGATTTTTGGCATTTTTGGCTTGTCCTAAGTCTATATGAGTTGGGATTTCTCCATAGAATCATAAATAGAATCTTGCCCTATTAAGGTTGCTTCACCTACTTGAAACAAACCACGTGGAGAGCTACCTAAATGTTGGAACAGTAAAAATTATTGTAGGAAAAATTTATGAGAGGAAGGTGTTTATCCCAACTACCTTTATAATAGATCACACAAAACCTTATCATTTCCTCAAATGTATGAATGGTACGCTCTATCAGCCCATCCGTCACCGGATGCAATGTTGTGCTAAGATTATCCTTATTACCAAGACTTTATTGAAATTACTTCCATAAATGAGAGGTAAACCGAGTACCTCTATCTAAGATGGTATAAAAAGGAACCCCAAGAAACCTCACTATCTCATCAATGTAATACTAAGTGTAGTCCTTTGTGAAATCTATAATCTTAACCGTCAAAAACTTCACGGACTTAGTAACTTTATAACCTATCACCCAAATAGAGTCATGTTATTTGTGAATACTAGGTAAAAATGTGATGTACTCCATGCTAATCACTTCCGACTTCCAAGTAGGAATGTCGATCTCTTGAATCATACCTCCGGGTTTCTGATGTTCTCCTTGACTCTCTATAACTGGGGCACTTAGCCACAAAATCGGGTATATCCCTTTTCATACCATTCCACCAATAAACATACCATAAATCACGGTTCATCTTTGTAGCACCCGAAAGAATAAAATATCTATAGTCATGGGTTTCTGCAATAATTTCTTGTCTCAAGTCACCCACCTTAGTAGCACATAATCGACCCTGATAGCGAAGCACACCATCTCCCTTTTGGGATAAATCCTCAAACCTATGTTGGTGGATTACACTGTTTAGCTTAAGCAATATCGTATCACTGTCTTATTTGTCCTTAACCTCCACTACCAAAGAAAATTATGACGCATTCTGTAATTTTACACCGCTATCTAATATGATCATAAGACAAACTCTTAAGCAAGAAAGTTTTTGAAAATCTTTCGCTAGTTCCTTTATTTTTCTTCAATAATTGCTACACTACCCATCGTTATTCTTATATGAGCATCTGCTACTACATTGGACTTACATGGATGGTAATGTAGACACATCTCATAATCCTTCATGAACTCAAGGCATCTCTTATGGCGAAGATTGAACTCTTTCTGGGTGAATACATACATAAGGCTCTTATGGTCTATGAACAGATCTACGTGGGCACCATATAAGTAATGTCTCTAAATCTAAAGTGGATACACCCAGCTTCAAGCTTGAGGTCATGGTTTTTATATTTCATCTAATGCACCTTAGTCTATCTCAAAGCATATGATATATACTTACCTCACTGCATCAGCACATAACCTAGGCCGACTCTGGATGCATCACAGTATAACCGTCTAAACCCTTTAATAGAATAAAAAAAGAAGTTGTAGTTAACCTATTTTTGCATTATGTAAAGATCTTATCAGAGTCATCTGATAACTTAAACTTGACCTCTTTATGAGTGAATATAGTCAACATAGAGGCTAAGGATGAAAATCTGAAATAGCCATCCAATCCTAAGAAACTTTTGATATTTGTAGGATAGGTAGTACTAGTCCATTGTTTCATTGTTTCTATCTTCTACGTGTCTACTCGAATCTTTATACTATACACTATATTCCGAAGGAAAGAACCTTATTGCAACAAAAAATTGCATTTGCTAAACTCAGGGAATAATCGGCAATCTTTGAGATTTTTTAGAACAACACTCAAAATATTCGCATGTTCTTTCTCATTTCAAGAGTAAATGAGGATATCATCAATGAAAACGATAATGAACAATTCCAAATACTGCTTGAAAATTGTGTTCATCAAATCCATGAACACTGCAGGAGCATTGGTTAGTACAAATGACATAATTACAAATTCATAATGACCATAACGAAGTTTGAAGTTTGTCTTCGGAATGTAACTATCTCTGACTCTAAGGATGATAATCGGATCTCAGATCTTTGTTTGAGAAATTACTAGAAACCTAAAGTTGGTCAAACAAGTCATCAACCCTAGGGATAGAATGCTTATTCTTGATTGTAACCTTTTTCAACTTCTTATAGTCAATGCACATTCTAAGAGAATCATCTTTCTTCTTCAATAAGAGAATTGGTACACCACTTCGGCAAATACAAGGTCTGTTGAAGCCCTTATCTAGAAGTTCTTTCAACTATTCTTTCAATTCCCTAAGCTCAATTCGATCCATTCTATAAGGAGGAATAAAATTAGGTCGGGTGCCTGGAACGAGATAAATTCCTAAGTGAATTTCTCTTTTGGGAGGAACTCCAGGCAGATCTTCTAGGAACACTTCGGGGAACTCATTGAATACTAGAACTAACTCAAGAGTTGGTATTTTAACCTAAACTGGATGAGAGAGAAACCCGTTCGAAATATTCTTTCAGGCCTTAAGGTAAGAATTGAATCGACCAATAGGTTCTAAGCTAGTGCCCTTCTATTCAAAGACTAGTTCATCTAGAAACTCAAAAACCAATAATCCTAATTCTACAATCAACTAAGGCATAACATGAGTGTAACTAATCCATTCCTAGAATGATATTGATATTTACCAATTTAACTCTACAAGATCAGCTGACATGATTTTTTGGAGACTATGACAGCGCAATCTGTGTATATTTGTGTGGCTATTAGTGGATCACCGACAGGAGTAGAGACTTATAAGTGTTTTGAGAAATTTAATGGAGTAACATCAAATTTAACTGTTATGTACGGACTTAAAAAGGAAAGAGTATCCCCTGGATCAAACAATGCATAAACATCAGGTCAAAGACTCGTAAAGAAGTAGTATCTACATCAGGTCAATTTTCTTCATCATAGCGATCCTGGAGACAGTACAACCTGTTTTGGCGCCGACCGCCACTTGTAAAAGAAAAATTACCCTACAAATTTAGGCGACGTGATTGTTCTTCTGAAGTGATGCACTCAGCTCTACCATCATTACCTGCTTCACCATGTTTAGAAGGATAATCTTTCAAAGTGTGACCCTCCTAACCACACCCAAAACATCCTTTTATTCTTTGAAAGACACTTGCCTTGATGGTTGTAATCACACTTTTGACAAGTTGGGTAGGTTATAGTGTCTGAAACACTCCTCTGAGACTAAGAGCCTTACCTTTATGATCATTGAACTTAGACAATACAATACTAGCAGATGAAGGGGTTGGGGTTAAAGACTTTAATTGAGCCTATCAGCGATTTCTACCACTTGATTTCTTTTTGGAAAACACATAATTCCCAATCCTAGACTGCTAATTTTCATTGGCATGTTCCTAATTTAATCACCGTGAACCTACTGAGCATGAATCATGAGACTAAAGATGTTCATGTCCCCAAGCAACATAACGTTCCTACACTCTATTTCAAGTTGATCGGGTACCCCATACATGAACTTGTTCATTTTAGCCCTGCAATCACCAACCATGTGAGGAGAATATTTCGAGAGTTAGGTGAAATTGATCCAATACTCTTTAACTGTAATTGAGACCTGCTTCAAACTCATAAACTCGTGAGCTTTTGCCTCCCTTAATTCTCTTGGGAAGAAATTGTCAAGAAAGTTCTCACTAAAGCAATCCCAAGATGCATCTCTACCACTACTTTCTTTCCATTGAGTATAACAGATATGAGCTACATCCTTAATCTAGTAAGATGACAACTCAACCCGATCAATACCAATTACCTTCATCACTCCAAATATATTCTTGACCTTATCATTAATTTTTAGCAATCATCCCCAATCTGCGATCTTAAGAACTCAGGCGGATTCATCCTAAGAAAATTCCATATTCTAGTATTAGCAGACCCATCATTAACATTTTTCAGAACTAGAGCCTATATTCTGCATTCGTAACTTCCTAATCTAGGACTTGAGGAGTTGCATTTGGAATCCTAGCATTATCATTAAATCCTTGCATAATATCTACGAGGAGGCGTGACACAGGAGGATTAGCACGATGAATTAGATCATACATTATGCACAATAAGAGTAACAAAGAAAATGAAGTTTTTCCTAAACACATTGTAGCCTACTTTTTATTAGATGTGGTGCACTACATAAAAATAAAAATGACTCTACTTAGTGCGAATTTTCAGACATCCTAGGACAAAAAGTTTGCACACCCCGAGGCTACCCCTTGGATACGAACACAAGACCTAGGATCATGAGTGACCTAGATCTCACCCTCCTAGCAGATCACAAGCACACCAAAGATAGAAACAACAACAAAAATGTGTAAAAGCTAAATCATATGAATGTCTGAAATAGTGGGGAATACCTATAAACTAAATCTGAATATAAGAAAACTTAGAGTTTGAAGGTTAAACGAATTTAAACTCTAAGACTAAAGCTGAAACTAATTATGTTTGAAATAAAGCCTCTACTAACTATAAATGATGGGAAATTCACAAACTAGATCTAGAAAAACTAAAACTTAAACCAAAAGTGTAACACCCCGTATCCAAAACAGAGCAAAAAAATGCATATTTTCAAAATTTGGAGGTGCCTGCAATAGAGCCAACTACAGATAGTCAGTCGAATTATAGTCTATCAATCGACTTTATCGATTGGCCAGCTGACTCTAACTTCTAATTCATGAGCAACGGTCAATCAGTATGGACCGTCAGTCAACTAACGGTCTGTCACTCGACTCTGTTAATTGGCCAGCTGATTCCCACTTCTAAGTCATGAATGACACTCGACCAGTACGGATCATCAATCGACTAATGGACAGTCAATTGACTATGTCGATTGGCTAGATAACTTCCTTTTCTTAGTCATGAACGATACTCGACCAGTATGGGCCATCAATTGACTTACGATCTGGTAGTCGACTTTTTCGATTCGCCAGCTAACTTTTAGTTTTCTATCACAAATTACGGTCGACCACTAAAGACTGTCTGTCAACCCTGTCACTGATTTCAGCAGCTTTTAATTCAAGGGTATTTATTCTTTTTCTTATTTGTTTGTACTCTAAGCTATGTGATTTAGACCCTAAATTATGAGATTTTTAGTTAGTTTAAACCTAGAAACATAACTAGAACTTAGCTAAGTTATAATCATTAATCAAAAAATAGAGAATTAGAAGCAAGAGCGGATAAAAGGGCAACAACCCTAGTTGAAAAACACATAAAGCTTTCAGCTACTTTAGCCCAAAAATCGAATGATTTCTCCGGGTAATTCATCACCGGGTATGTGGGATTTCACTAGTGGTCTCCTTTAACCCATTATGCCCCTAACTTTTAGTAAATTCTTGATTCACTTATTATGGCTAGACCCTTATTTCTTGAATGTAAGAAATGTTTGGTTCTAAGCATATATAATAATCCAAACCAGATTAGTACGTTAATATTCAAAAAATTGCATGAATTCAAGAACCATAGCTATGTATTTCTTTAGTTATTGAATTAGAGATACTAGGTTAGATATTTCGGTTATCCAGTTATACATTCCTTAGTTATTTATGTGTTATTATCAGATTAGTTGTTGCATTCTATGTTTTCATGTTCAATTTTAAGTTATCTAGTATTTAAAGAAGTTTAGTCATAATCAGTTTACCACTTAATTCATTGCTAGTAGCATAAAATCAAGTTAAACTAGGGTTCAGCGTACCCAAAATGTCCCAGAACTACTATTCATGTAGGTTGTTAGTCCCCCTTGTGGGCACCAGTTTATAATCACGCCAACATTTCTTTATTCCTATGGCAGGGTATATTAGGTCCTCTCGATGGGGCTTATACATAAGACTTCACACTTATCTTTTGTTGTTTTATTATCAATGATTAATAGCTCCCAAAGTTCAGTCCGATTCTATTGCATTGATCTTTTTATAAGTATATCCAGTATTCAGTTTGAGCATGTTATAAATTGGTTAGTGCATTCATTTATCTCAACATTCAGTATATTTATCATGTTCAGATTATTTCATTGCTTTATTCCATTGATTAGTTATATATTATTTCAGTTTTTCTCTATCCTGCATGTTCAATACCTTTCACTTAATGATGCATACGTGCACTACATCTTCTTTTGATGAAGGTTCAGGTTCTCAGCATCCAGATCACTCTTAGATCAGTTCCCCATCTCTAGTTCAGTGGAATAAATGTTGAGTTCTCATTATTTAAGGCCACTGGTCATGATTTTCTTTTGAGTATTTTTAGTCTTTTAGTTTAAGTTTTTCTAGGCTTAGCTACGGCCTGGCTCACCATTTCGAGTCAGTTAGTAGCTTATTTCAGCCATAGTTAGATTCAAGTTAGGGTTGAGTTAGTAAATACTTTGTAATAAACTCATCAATATTTCATTTATATTAGTTATTGTATAAGGGTATTCCCCATCTTTTCATTTTTTTGCGATTTAGTTACCGCATCAGTTTATTATCTTAAGTAAGTTCATGATCATGTCAATAGAGTTAGCTCAGGATCACTTGTGGTCCTAGTCCCCATGTCCGCGTCTCGGGGGTAGCTCGGGACAAGACAAAAAGTGATAAGATAAACATGTCTCTAGCCCATGAAGAATGATGACTAACCACTGATTTTGATGAAATGATGACCGGAAGCCTATCTATGCGTGATTTGATAACTGAGGACCTAAACCCACATTGCGAGAAGATGTAGCACAGAGTATGCACAAGCACTTGAAAATTAATGAGCATGCGTGATAGAAAAACACTCAATAATAATGATAACCTAATCAAAGAATAAACCTGAGCAATGAAAAGAGATAACACATGAGAATATACTCTGAATACTAAATATGAAATACTTAATGTAATTCTCATGTTTATAACATGCTAAGACTGAATGCTGAAAAATATTGATAATGTGGTAAAATGCAATAGAGTCTGACTCAACCATAAAGGACTACTAATAACCAACATAAAACTACATGAGCTAAATGTGAAGACTGATGTATACGCACAACGAAAAGACCAAATCTACCCAACCAAAGGCATAAAGGCATGATGGCGTGATTACAAAAATGATGCCCACATAAGGGACTTACAACCTATGGGGCACGTAGTTCTAGGACTATTTCGGAACATGAACCCTAGTCACATCATTATTAAGATTCCCATATGATTACGTAATTTGACATATTATATCTAAAAAAACTGTTGTAATGGATACCTTAAAATACTAACATGCAAAATCTAAGAGTGCGTTATTAATATACAGATAATCCCTTATTCAAAACAAACACATGTATGTATCAAAACAGCTGAATGATCTAAAATAGTTGACCTAACATTTATAATATATAGTCTAATAAGCTACATAGTTAGGGTTCTGAATTTATGATAGAAACTACAGTAAAACATGATAAATGACATGATAACAAATTTCAAACAATAAAAAACTAATTCACAATGATCTGGTGCGATTCTAGAAATCTTAGGTCTAGTTGATAATATAGGAAACAAGAATATAACTAAAATATAAGGACTTAATGGGTGAAATGAATCAACTTGTGAAATCTTCAGTGTCGGGGCTAGAATTGATGGAAACTTCATACGTTCTTAAACTAGGGTTTGTCGCCTCTTTATATTCTTACGCTTTAATTTATCTAAGATTTGGTGAATGATCTGACTTAGCTAAGTTCTAGTTATTTTTGTAGGCTAAAACTAAAAAAAACCATATAGTTTAAGGTCTAAACAATGTAATTTAGGGGTCCAACGCATAAGGAAAAAATAAAAAGTCCCCTTGACTGAACTGTTGTCGCGGTCAATGAGGAACCGTCGATTTACTGATGATTCATGTTGGTCAACCATCAGTTGTGACTGAAGGATGAAACTGGGGGTATAACTTACAACCCTAGACCATGGGTCGATTTCTGACCTACATTATATAGTTTGTGGAGTGTAGCACCAGCATAACTCGTGGGTCACCCTACGGACCATAGGTGGCAATATAGAGCCGAACCTGAAATTTCTCGAAATATGCACTAAGGAACCTTTTAGGATACAGAGCCTTACATAATGGATGAAAACTCTCCGCATTCTTCGACTAGGACTTGGTCAACTCTTTCTCATCTACAATCTAACTATTCTATGTTTTTGGTGAATGATTTGTTTAAGGTAGATTCAAGTAGGGTTACTTGGCTAAAATTGACCATTAATACGTAGTGTAGGCAATAAATGACGTAATTTAGGTGTTCAAAGAATAAGGAAAAGACCAAAAGACCATTATATGTTATGCAGCGCAACAGACAGACTGTGGATGGATCGACGGTCCATTTTTGTCAATCATCGGTTGACGTCTAAGGCTAAAAATGAGGGTCTGACCTACGGTCCTGAACCACAGACCTTGGCTAATGTATGGTCCGTGGGTTCAGTCATGGGTCAACATTTAGAAAAGTTTTTATAGGGGTTTTTAGAGAAAGGTCGAAGGTAGCCATCCACAGACCAATATCACGTGTTGTGGGTCACCCAACGGTCCGTGAGTGTCAACTCTGGGTTGCACCAACACCACCGAAATGTGCATTTTGGCCTATTCTATCATAAGATGTGTTACATTATCTCCCCTTTGGGAACATTTATCCTCGAATGAAGACAAAACTTGTAGAAATTGAGGGAGAGATTTGCACTTCCTACCTCTCACAGTAGAAACTGATTTCTGACTAAATAAGTTCCACGAACATGAAAATACACTAAAAAGCAACTGCAACTAAAGGAACATGATGCTTAAACAGAAACTGTGCATGAATGACTGGAAGTTGGACAGGAATTATTACCTCACAAGAATTGAATATGAGGGAAAGAGATGAGGATACATGTCGTTCATGACTGCTTCTACTTCACAAGTAGCTCTCTCTATGGACTGAAACCTCCACAAACCTTAACTGAAGCGACTTCTTTGTTTCTCGACCTTCAAATCTGACGATCAAGAATCTCAACTGGTACCTTATCATTCACAACCACACTTTCTAAAGGCACAATCGAAGTGGTTAACCCACACACATCTTCAACAACGAAATGTGAAAAAACTGATGCACTGCTACTAATTCCGTTGGCAATTCTGACAAATAAGCCAATTTACCAACCCTAATCAATATATTGTAAGGGACTACATATCAAGGACTGGCTTCTCTTTCTTCCCAAATCTCATTAAGAAAAACCCAATCATCAACTTGAAACTTTAATTCTCTTCTCCTTACATCTGTATAGGACATCTAGCGAACCTGGGTTGTCTTAAGTCAATCTCAAATGAGTTGCACTTTATCAATAGCACTATAAACTAAATATGTCCCTATCAAGGCTGCTTCGCCTACTTTAAACAAACCAATTAGAAACGTACATCTACGCCCATACATTGCCTCATAATGGGCCATCTGAATGATTGAATGGTAACTTTTATTGGAGGCAAAGTCAATGAGAGGAAGGTTATTATCCCAACAACCCTTTAAATCAATCACTCAAGCTCTGCCTTTAAGTTCTAAATGGTACGCTTTTCCTGATCATCCTTTTTTGGGTGAAAGGATGTTCTATTATTAACCTCAGTACCAATACCTTTGTGAAATGATTACAAGAAATTATTAGATGTAAATTGAGGACCTCTATCTGATATGATAAACAAAGGACCTCATGCAACCTTACTATCTCACTAACCTAAAGCTTGGCATAGTCCTCTGCCGAATCAGACAGCCAAAAAGCACACAGACTTAGTAACTCTATCAACTATCACCCTAATGTAGTCATGTCATCTGTGAGTACAACGTAAACTAGTAACGAATCCCATGTTTATTCCTTTTAACTTCCAGCAAAGAAAGTTTATTTTTTGAGTCATAACTCCTTGTTTCTAATGTTCTACCTCGACTTGCTAACAATTGGAGCACTTAGCCACAAAATCATCTATATCTATTTTCATACCATTCAATCAAAAGACTTCCCTAAGATCAAGGAACATTTTAATGGCACCAGGATGAATTTAATATCTCAAATTATGGGCTTCTGCAAAAATTTGTTGTCTCAACTCTCCCACCTTAGGAACACATAATCAACCATGATAACGAAGAACACCATCTCCCCTCGCGAGAAAACCTCAACTCCTTGTTGATGGACTGCACCCTTTAGTTGAAGCAATATCAAATCGCTATCTTGCTTTTCCTTAACCGTAACTACTAATGAAGATTTTGACCCATAGTTAAATGTTACACTACCTTATGATATGCTCATAAATCGATATCCTAAGAGGGAAAGCCTACGAACATTTTTTATTGTTCTTTTCTTTCTTCCTCCAAAAAATCCCTGGGAACAATGAAAAAAAGAGGTTTCGTTAGTTTTATACTAACAAGCAAGCTTTGGCGACCGTGTGCTACACTACCCATCCATAGTCTGCTAAGAGCATATGCTACTACTGCAGCCTTACTGGATGGTATTGCATGCTCATATAATAATCTTTAAAGAACTCAAGCAATATCCTCGAGCAAAGATTCAACTTTTTCTGAATGTACACACACTGGAGGCTCTTATGGTATTTGAACATCAAAAAAGTAATGTCTCCAAATCTTAAGTGAAAAAAACCCACGTGGGAAGCCAAAGTCATGAATTGAATAGTTCTTCTCATGCACCTTAAGTTATCTAAAAGCATAAGTTGTAACCTTACCTCGCTGCATTAACAGACAACCTAGGTCGGTTGTGGATGCATCACAATAGATTATATAACTATCTAAAGCCTCTAGTGAAGTCAAAACAGCAGTTTTAGTCAACCTAGTTTTCAGTTCTTTGAATCTCTTCTCACAACCATTTGACCACCGAAACATAACTTTTTTTCTCAGTTAACTTAGTCAATAGAGAGGATATGGATTAAAATCCTTCTAGAAATCTTCTCAAATAACCTGCTAGACCCAAGAAATTTCTAGTATTTATAGGAGATGAAGGTCAGGACTTTTGTTTCACCGCTTTTTATTCTAGGAATCAGCTAGGATCATTTAACAGACACAATATGCCCAAAGAAAGCAACTGACTGCAACAAAAAACTCACATTTTCTTAACTTAGCGAAAAACTGGCGATCCTTAAGAGTTTGCAGAACAGTTCTCAAATAGTTAGCATGTTCTTCCTCATTCCTGGAGTAAATGAGGATATCCCCAATAAAGATTATAACAAACAAGTCCAAATACTTCTTGAACTCTTTGTTTATCAAATCCATGCAAGCTGCGGGAGCATTGGTTAGTCCAACTGACATACGAACAAATTTAAAAAAACCACACAAAGTTCTTAAACCAGTCTTCTTGATGTCAATATCTCTCACTCTTAGCTTATGATAACATGATTTTGGGTCTATCTTTTAAAAATGACTAGCACCTTGAAGTTGGTCAAACAAGTCTTCAATTCTGGGGATGTGATACTTATTCTTGATTGTGACCTTGTTCGACTGTGTATATTTGATGCAAATTATAAGAGAACCATCCTTTTTTCACGAACAACATTGGTTCACCCTACGGGGAAATACTAGGTCAAGTAAAGCCCTTATCTAGAAGGTCTTTCAATATCTCTTTCAATTTTTTATGCTCAGCTAGAGCCATTCTACAAGGAGAAATAGAATTAGGTTGGCTATGTGGATGTAGATTAATTCCAAAGCCTTTTCCTTTCGTATGAACTCTAAAAAGATCTTATGGAAACACTTCCAGGAAATCGTTAACAAATGGATCTGACTCACAATTGGGGTTTCGAAGTGTGAATCCTTAACCCATACTAGATAATAAAGATACCCTTTATAAATCATCTTTTTGTCCTTAAGGTAAGAAATGAATTGACACATATGCACTAAGATACTACACTTCCATTCTAAAATTAGTTTGTCTGAAAAATGAAAATGAACAATCTTAGTTTACAATCGACTGAGGCATAACCTTAATGTAATAAGTCCATGCCTAGATTGATACCGAAGTATACCATTTCCAATTCTATTAGATCCGCTAAGGTGACTTCTTGAGAGAGTGTGATAGAGCAATATTTGTATACCCATATAGCTAAGATGACTGGACTGACATTGAATTTTTCTAATACATAAAGAGTTACAAAGGAATGAGGGCCACTTAGTTTAACAATGCATAAACATTTAATTTAAAAACTCATAACCTACCAGTGATAGTGATACATTAGGAGAATCTTCCTGATCTTTAATAGCCTAGGGATCATACAAGATGTTTAGATGCTGACCTCCACCTGTACCAGATGAGTTTCCCTATTGAGTTGGGAGACCTTCTGGTGCTGCTGAAGTTCTGTACTAAGCTCTACCAGTGCTACCTCTTTGACCCTGTTTAGAAGGACAATATTTCAACATGTGACAAAACAACCTCACCCAAAGCATCCTTCCTTTTTCTGCAAGACACTCACCTCATAACTGAATGTAATAAAATGGGATCCACCAGAAGTGAGGAGGCTCACAAGAAAACTCTGGGTTCTCAATAGGATCAATGTTGTGTTGGATGCTGATCTAGCATATTTGTGGCTGGAGCATAATAAGATGTACGCAAAATGGAATCAGTACATTGAATGTACGAGAATGCGAGTGGAATTCTACAAAAAGACATAAACTTGAAAGGAAATTGAAGAACTTACTTGGCTCAACTCAACTCAATATAACTGAACTCATTTCAAGATAAAGCAGTTTAATAACAAGGGCAAAGCAAAGATAATTTTTTTGAAACATTATGTCAACTCTATGTGTATGTCAATGTCACGCCGGAACTACTACAAATTTAATCTAATGCCACAGTTCATTTACCGTTGCAATTGACTATTATACCGTGGCCATAGGTCTAATGCAACGGTTAAGGCAACCACTACAACAGATCGCGTGGCAATAGATCTGTCGCTACGGTTATGTACGACGGTTCCTATAATTGTAGCCATTGATAGACCTAATTCTACAATTTTTACTTTATTTACTTTCCAATGGTTAGTGTAGTATTGATACGGTTATGAACCGTTGGAAAAGAGGTTTATGCATCAGTTCTTTTGAGGCTATGGCTACAATTAATTTTTCGTTTCAATAAATCATTTTATTCTGTTGCAATGGTTTTATAGGGTAGTGCAACAGTTTTAAACAATTATAAAAATTTTGAATAATGGCTATTGCAAAGGTTATTACATGGTAATGCAATGATTCTTATTACATTCTGCCACAGCTATTATCAAGCTATTGCAACGTATATATATTATTGGTACAGTTCCAGAAATGGTACATTATTGAGCTATTGTAGTAATTCAATAACATAAAATACACATGAATTATTCACGAGAAGAAATATTCAATACTAAAATTAGAATTCAAGATCTACGATTCGAATATCAATATAGAAAAATATACAAAATACTTTTTTACCATTCAAAAAAAGGTGAAACACATTTACCACACAGTTTCCGATCTTCAATATAAAAGATTCTAGAACACCAATAAAGCTAGCATCCACAATTCAGCTCCTATGTCAAGTCTTCACTGCTACTTTCATCGCCTTCATCAATTTCATCACCTACATACAATTAGGGAAAATATAAATAATTTAGCAAATTTTTTGCACAAGCTTAATTGCTCCACAATATTCATATATATTAAAAAGTTAATACATAGGAATTTCAAGTTAAACACCTAGTAATATCAGACAAAAACAACAAAAGATTCAAGCTTCCCGCAAATTCAACTCAGTAAACTCGTCGAACAATGAAACAACAAAAAAATTTAATGTTACGTTTCAAGAAACTCATTCAAAATTCACTATTCACTGTAAAAAAAAAAGAGAAAAAGGTATCCAATAGATGCATGCTATAGTGAAGCATCAAAGCAAACTACAGTCTAAAGACCAAAACCTAAAGAATGGATTGTATTACTAAGAATGTTTAGAAAAAATGAAGACCTGATGAGTTAAAAATTAAACCCTTGCTCGTAATGCTTTCATAAAAGGAGTATTTATGGTAATACTTTCGTAACTATATGAAACTACTGACTTTTTAGCATCTCAGATGTCATGAATAACTTGAACTAATAGTAATGCAATGTATTGGTTCTTCCTATATATGTTAAAATCAGTATACCAGAAGATTACATTTATAGGCCAATACTCCAAAGTAAGATAAAGTACTTAAGTTCCTCTCAAAGCTAAAAAAAATACAAGATTCAATGTGTAAACTCATTGAATAACATAACAACGAAAATATTAAATTTTAATGAAATTCATTAAGAATTCACCAACAAGTATGATTCAAAATGCGATGAATTGCTTCTTCCTATGTTAAACACTCAATATTTAATGGGAAAAAGAAGCTTTCCACAAATTCAGCTCATCAAAACTCATCAAATAACAAAACAAACACAAAGATTCAATATTTTAAGAATTTCATTCTGAATTTACCAACCACTATAAAGTAAACAACGACATATCAAATATAAAACTTTTCTTCATTGCTGCCATATATGCTTAATATCTATTGAAGAGTGGGCCTTTGAGTACACATACAACCCCCTGCCCCATTGGTCCTAGAAATCATTTGTCATCTTCTCTCGAACAAGATTTGAATACAACCACACATAAAACATCCATTGTTTCCACAAACTTTTTTAAGAAGTGGAAACAAAGTTCAATTCCATTTATCGCAATTTTCTTTCACAGCCAAACAACATACTTTTCCACATCTCCATATTACAATCAATAGAAAAATAAAGAAGAACAACAAAAAAAAGTGTCGCAATAGAAAAAAAAAGTCATAATAGAAAAAGGAAATAAAGTTGCAACAGAAGCATAAAGAAGAAGAACAAACAATCAAAATAAAAATGTAAACTTCAACAATTTCACATTTTCATAGTATTTCAGCTTTAATAAGCTCAACAAACTTCAGCACATTCAAAAATAAGCTCCACAGATTTCAGAAAATTAACATTAAATACGCTTAACTTCACATTTGAACACTCTAAATCTACTTTAAGAATCATATGTGTACTCATTTAAGGTAACAGGCAGTCATTGCATTCCGATGATCAAGTCTCAGAACTAAATGTGCAACGTCTTTTTTCTTTAAAATCAGTACTTCACACTATATCTTTTAACACTATCACCAAAGATAGTTCCTTTTCAGTTATCGCAATTTTCATCAACAGCCAAACAACATACTTAATAACACACACCATATTACCATAAATTAAAAAAATGAAGAAGAACAACAAGAAAAAAGATTCACAATAAAAAAATAAACAAATTCAAAACAGAAAAAGGAAATAGCGTTGCGAGAGACATATGAAGAAGAAGAAGAAGAAATAATCAAAAGATAGAATTAGCGACACTAACCTTGCTCACCCCCTTGAACAGAAGTCGATTCTCTTGGTGAACAAATGGATAGTGCTGCCAGTATATTAGGATCAATTAATCTCGCATGCTTAAGTATGAAATTACATCTACTATAACTTAATGTCGCACAATTTTCTTTTGTTCCTCCATTTGTTTCTCCATTTTCTTCATCCTTTCTTGCATTTTTAGTATTCATAATGATTCCTAGGTCCTCGATTTCCCTGGAGGTGAGGTCAAATTCACCTCACATTTGAACTTTATTCCTAAAACAAGGAAGGAGAGAGTACAATGTTACCGGGTCTTTGACGATGATGGTTATCCAATCAGTACTGACTTTACACAGATTAAAAAGGACACTGTTAATGGGTTTGCAATAAGTACACCTGTTAGTGACCAGTTTTGAAGTGATGGTGTTGTTACTAAAGGAAAGGCTATGAAATTCATTGTATTCATGTGGATGGTAACGATGCTCTTTCTATTTTAACTGTTGTTCATGAGGCACGAAAAATGGGTGTTAATGAACGTAACCTATTCTAGTTGAGGCTCTTATTTATAGAGAACGTATACCTCAGATGACTCAACCAAATATCTTCTAGATAAATGAATCGAATAGTGGAGAAGAGAAAGAGACCCTGTAAGCAGATTTAGGAAATGGATTGAAAGAGAAGGCTGGTTGAACTCTCAGGTTTAATCTAAACTTCGCAGTAATATTAGGAACCAGGTGTTGCAAGCCATTCAAGTTGCAAAAAAACAAGAGAACCCCCAATTAAGGATGTATTTATAGATGTGTATGATGTTTTTCCAGCCAACCTCCAAGAACAAGAAATATCTATTAGTGAAACAATCCTACGACATCCACATGATTATCCTACTCATGTCTGTCTAGTTGAAACTTGAAACTTCTTTTCTATGATATGAAAATGCGAATTATCTCCACATAGTTGAGTTACAGTAAAATTTCAAGGAACTAAGCACAAATCAAATACACATATAGAGTATCCACATAGTTGACTTACAGTAAAATTTCTGGGGAACTAAGCACAAATCAAACTATTGGAAGCTAAAGCCAAATATGTTTCAATATAGAATAAAGGATAAATAATTTATGGGGAAAGCAAAAGTAAATAATTAACAACAGAATCAGTTCCATCCCACTTGAAAGTAATACTTCCTAGACCACATAAACTACAAATCCAAAAGAAATTAAATCAGCCATATAAAATGAAAAAATTGGTCAAAGATTAATGAGATAAGCAAAGAAATCATAAGAACTATGTGGATAGTCGCAACCTCCCAGTTATATGCTCTTTAAACTCTTCGGAATTCGTTAAAGATGAAAGACGAAACTCCACATATCACAAACAAACATGAGAAAAACAATTACTCAAATTAATGCGGTAAGTAAAAGGAAGCAAGCACACGAGCTGAACTAGAGGAACAACGAAGCAACCAGACAACTAGAACCATGCTAACCAAACTAAAATAAAGTTTATACATAACTTCTCTTAAACATACTTGACTAAACCATTAAGTGATTGAAACAATATCACTCACGAACAAAACAACACCAAACACAAGAGCATAGCTATACCTCAAAAAAACTAAGACACATTCAATTTGAAACCAAACAGTCCATCAGTACGCATAAAGAATAAATCAATGAAGAAAACAACCATCCGAGCGAAGGAGAACAAAATATGACAGTAAGCTTTAGATTATCAAAACAAAATGCCGGCTAAAATGAGTTGAAAAGATTTATCTTTTTGGGTCAGCGACACTAGACGATACAACAAAAAGGTTTCTAACAGATTTTTCAACAGTTCTACTTTACAAACGGTTGACTCAACCCTAAATCCTCTTAAAGTTTAACCCCAAATCTGCTTCAAGTGTAACCCTAAATCTTCTTCAAGTTTAACCCAAAATATTGAACTGTCATTTTAATTGAGAAGTGTTTTCTTTTCTTGTTTAAGTATACATCACAGATTAATACAGGGAAGTGTATAGACTGCCTAGATTAGAATAAGTAAGATTGATTTAAGCCTAACCCATTTTTTATTCTTTATGATTTTTGAAATATAATTCAATGGAGACCTAGAAGTCATAAACTAGCAGAGAAAACATAAACATTACTCATGTTTATAAGGAAGATTTCACAGTCAAACCTTGGAGTCCAACAGGACCAATGAGCTTTACCAAGAGCTTCAAAATTATTCGTTGTTTTCTTCCTCACCAAATGGTTCTTTGTCGTAGAGCTTCGCTGTCCAAGAGCTGCTTTTATTGAAATTCTATGGAATAGGGATTCGTTAACGTTGTCTGTGGAGTATGCTCACATCGCTGAAGGTTTATGAGAACAAGTTTTCTTTCGTTTATATTTTTTTAATGAGAGAATATATTTAGGTATAAAAATATATTTAGGATCTTTGCAAAATAAATGGAGGGAAATATATTTTTTAGGAGGGAAATATATTTAGTAATAAAAATCAGAACCACAATATTTTTCCTAACATAACCGTTGTCATAGAGTTAGCTATTGCGACAGTTATAAAATTTGTAGCCATAGAATCTCTATAGGGACGGTTATAGGGATGATGCAACAGTTCATTTAAAGAATTGTTCTATTAGATTCAGGGTTATTTGGCCTCAGTTATAGCTGTTGTAATAGGTGTGCTATTGCTACGATTATAGAATTGTTTCTACATAAGCGTCGCAGTAAGTCAAATCTGTAGTAGTGGCCTCGAGCCTACATCATGTACGTGGTCGCCACCCAATGATCATTGATGGTCTTGAGTGAACCTTTGTCCTAACTTACATCACTATGCGGAAGACTTAACTTAATCATAAGGCGAGAAACATTCTCATAAGAATAACTTAAACAAATGTCTTGGACAAAATGACAGTTAAGTCTCAAAATTACAACATCTAAAATGTAAGATAAGGAGAGAATCAAAATGAACAATCTGACTGACTATCTTTCTATAAAGCCTCTATACTACTAGGATGAATGTTGGGACAAACCCAACAACATTCTATAAGTAACAACATGAAATGATAAAAGAGTCCTCATAAATGAAGGGAGGCTTACCTATTCACTTTAAGTTGCTCACTCGATCAATGGTGCGCAAAAATTTGATCCTATTTACCTGCGTAAGCATCTTGATACGATGCATGACAACATGTATCAGTGCATTGAATGTACGAGAAAGCAAGTTGGAATACTAAACAACAACTAAAGCTTGAAAAGGAGTAAGAAGGAACACTTATCTTGGCTCTGCTCAACTCATGAATAACCTAACTCATTTCACTATATAGATATTAAATACATGTGAAATATAAATCAAATCTAGTTAATACATACTTTTCAACTCTTTGTATGCCAAGAAATGATTGACTCTAAGATGTATGTAATAATACAAAATAATATACTGTAAGCTCATACTCTTAATAGAAGACATCATGCTTCCTCTCAAAGTCTACTTGTACAATACATGAATGAAGTCCCATAACCCCATTCATATTAAGCAAAACCCCTTGAGGAAGCATTCAACTACTATTTTGTGGGAGATCCTCTAACCGACACCCATCACTTAATAGTTATAGTAATGAAACAACGTTTTACCTCACGCTGCCAAGGACCATCCTTACCCTGTCAAAGTATGGGATCTAAGATTCCTAATGGATCCACTAGTAAATTGTGAAAAGGATTCATCTAAAAAGCATTACCCTTTTCTACCAATAAGGGCTACATTGTTTTCATGGAGACTTTAGTTAATGTGAAACTCGTACCCCCATGTCGGTGCTCAATACTACTCAAAAAAATATACTTATCTTGCATATTTTAGAAAGATAATTTTTCCTATGATTTAGATTAGTGATAAAAAAACTTATCTTTAGGTCTATTTTTGAAATCTTAGTTTACTTGCTTGCTTCATATTATAAAGATATAACTCATTTTTGAAACTAGAATGAAGGCTCTTTGGAAAACATGGTTTCCTTGTTTAAATGCTAAAACATTTTAAATCTTTGGGGATACTTAGTACCCCTATAATGTTGAAGAACAGAACTTCCACTTAACTCTTTACTCATAGATCTTTACTCTTTACTCTTTATTTAGCTTGAAACTTAAGTCATTAAACAACTCTTCAGGAAATACTTAGTTTCCTTATATTTCTTTGAACGTAGAACTTCAATTCTTTACACTTTACTTAACTTGAAACTTAACTCTTAGGAAATCCTTAGTTCCCTTATACCTTTTGAGAATGTAACTCAAATCTTTACTCTTTTCTTAAGTTGTAACTTGAACCTTAAAACAAAATTAACATGTTTGATAAAGACTCTTGGAAACTTTAAAAATTTGCTTTTACTTGATCTTTAACTATTGGACTTTACTCTTAACTTTTTTTGACTTTGATCTTAACTTTCCTTGAATTGGATTATAGATTGAAGTTTCATGATTTCATGATGTTTAGATGTACCTTAGAGTCTTTGAATGAACTAGGAAATATGGGTACACTACTTAGCAATTTGTATGAAAAGATGGGGAATGAATGGGGTCTCCAAGCGTCCTTGGCGCTATGAGAAGCGTGGCGCGCCATGACCCAAACTTCAGAGGCAAAATTTTGACGCTCTGGCTGGCGTGCCTCCCCAAGGCTCTACGGGCATAGACTGTCGTGTTGGGGCTATGGGAGTCTTGGCTCCCCAGGGCCCTACGGACGTGCATTTCGACTCTTCTTCTATGTTTTAATATCTACAGTCTCCAAACTTCCATGGATCATTCCTGAAACCCTAAGAATCACTAATACCTTCGATACCTAATAGATTAGACTCGAAAAAGAACCCAGACTCACGAATTAAATCAACTCTAGTCATGCAACAACTCAACCAACAAAGATTCAAAAATGTTCTTCAAGAACATAGCTTTTCCTCAATCAATTTACTCAAAATCGATTAATTAAACAAGCCGGTGTGTGGGTGAACTAACCCAACATGGAACATCTCACATACCTTTTTAGGGATCACCACCGACAATTCTACAAGACGGACTTCGATGATCTTAAATGTTTTTGCTTCCTCTTCTACTTTATCCTCTTTTCTCCTCTTCTTTTCTCTTCTCTTTTGTGAAAAGTATAAACTGAATCCTATAAGTTTAGACCCTAAGAAGATTATCAAAAATGAAATAAAATAAAATGTTAAGGAAAAGAAAATCTTGTCCTTCCCAAACCGGATTGGACTATCCTTAATACAACATCCCAACTTCCAAAAGGCATGACTCACTCATACAATACCAAAATTGCGCAAACTATGTGGCGTTGGAAAGATCTCTCCAAGGTATTTTCAAACACATCAAGAACTACCTCTAACTCATCCTGAGCTATGATTTATGCACGTTTGAAGTTACCCAAAAACTCACTTTTCCCCAACTTAATAAAATTTTTAGATTTAATTTTTTCCAAAAGTGACTATTTCAACTTATAAACTTCTTCCTACCTATCTTAATTTACAAGATGTTACAGTATCTCCGCCATTCAGTAGCACGTCTATTTTTTTAGTAGCACATAAAAATTCTAGTTGAAGATATCTCCTACATGCATCTACTTATTTCTTTGATCTCTTTGAAAATCCATTTGCAAATATGATTCACATATACTTGAATCCAGTACCACATGTGAAATGTTAAAATCATACGACAAACAACTATATGTTTAAATGAGATAAATATTTGTTAACTCAACGACTTCTATATGGACAAGAATACACAGATGTATTAGATAAAAATAAAGAAATTGAATCAATTGTAATTTTTTACCTCAACGGTTGCCCACAAGTGATTCAACATTTCTTGTTTAATTTAATATCATTCCATGATAATATTCCGAAAGGACAAATATTACGATCACGAATAATTTTTCCTAAGTGCCTTGCAAACAGTTTGCTATTTGTTCCAACAATTCCATTTTTGTAAAAGATCATTTCAGCTTCCATCCAATTTCAAGTGCAGCTACTTCTTTGCACATGTTGCCCCCTCAATCTCTTTTTACCTTTTTAGGATTAGATGAGCTTACAGTTTCATAATTTTGTAAATACGATAGTAAATAAAATTCAGTTCTACAATTTGATAACATATGAATTCAAAATTAAATACCTTTCTCAGTTGTTTCAGTTATTTCAATGTGTTTCATAACTTGTTCAACAGATGAAAGCAATGAAATATTGATTTGCATATTCTCCTCACAAATCAACTGATTTTTGTCCATTGTTCGCATTTCTTGACTAGAAGACATGGTAGAATTCGATCTTTTACTTTGAGAAGACATTACAGTTTTAGATCTTTTCTCTAATCTCTTTCCTATAACCCCTGGACCCGAGAAATATAATATAACAGTTCATAAAAATAACAATGTTTTTAAGAAAGAAAACATAACAAATCTGAAAACAAACTTAGTTATTTTAACATCTTGTGTGTATTTCTTAACTTGATTAGGACATATAGGAGATGGAATGTTAAGTATCATGTTCTCTTTCTCAAGAGTCAAGGCGTTCATATGCATTGTTCCATTTCTAGACTAGCAGACATGCTAGAAACTTTTGGTCCTTGTCCTCGAATCTTCCCGGCACAACATATAGAAAATATATCATGTTATTAATCCTTAAGAAAGTGTTTTGCAACATGAGAAGCTGAAGAATAATGACAAGAAATCACAGAGAAGATTAGGTTGTGAAACAGACAAACAAAACAGAAAGTAATAGAGAAGAGAACAAACAAAATGATGATTAGCAACAGATTATATGTGATGACTGAAAACAACACGTACCAGTGTTTAAGGAGCATGAAACATTAAATAGACAATCATGATAAAACTAAAATTGATGTTTTTCATAGATAACAAGCCCATTTTTTTGTGACTCCAAGTAAAGTTTGTCGTAGAAAATGGGTTAATTCACATGCTAAGGAAGTCCAAGTAGCGAGTTTGTATATAACGATTACTGTTTTTTTTCAATTTCTTGGATGTAATGGTTAACATGATCATTAAAATTGAGAAAATAACTTCTGAGTTTGCATACTCCTTTCTCACCAAAGGACTTAAGTGATATGTGCTTGGAGAAGATAGAGGGTGCAAAGAACCCGGCAGACATGTTGACGAAATGTGGTGATGTTGGGAAACTAAGGTTATGTAAAACCTCGGTTTGTCTTCTGTAGTTGTTGCTACAGATGTTGCGGTGCGGTAAAGATGTTGATGATGAAGAGATTTTTTTTTTGAGAATGTATTTTTGGATGACTGAGTCAGTCTCCAAGTGGGATAATTGTTCGGTAGTGGAGCCTGATTAATATATATATATATATATATATATATATATATAAGTGTTTACGCGGTTAACCTCCGCGGTGAGGTTGCCAGGGGGTTATGGGGGGCGGGATCCCCCCATCCGAAGGCGGGGTTCGGGGCAGCAGCCCGACCTAAATTTTAGGTTTTCCTATTTATTCTCTGTAACCAAAAGTACTCTGATTTATAAATATAAATATACCTCTCCGCCGTGGAAGTTTACTTACGGGGTGTTAGCACGAAATATTGGGTTTTCTCTTTCTCTCTTTAGATCTCTCATCTCTTTTCTCTTGGAAGTTCTTGTGTTCTTCATTCATTTAGTGTGTGTGCGTGAATTCGATCCTAACATTAAGTCCTTGTCCTCGTCCTTGTCCTCATCCTTGTCCCTTTCAATAGCACCCGGTGCAACAAAAGTATTTTACTCATAGTACTCTTCATAGTTGAACTGTCCTTACTTTCAATATTGATTGTTTTCATCTTAAACCTACAAAAACATCCAAAACAAAAAAAAATATATCATGCATTTTTCAACAATCTCAAAGGAATCACGATTAAAAAATATGAATATACCAATTTCAATAATGTGTAAAAATAAATATACTAAATTCATAATAAATATACTTCACCTCATTAGTTCTTTTTCATTTTTTTAAGGACTTCCTAACTCTACAATATCATCATACATTCATTCAACAATCTCAACGGAATCACGAGGTTGAGTCTTCATCGCGACTTGCCAACCTTTGTTGGAATTATGATTAGCATAGAACACTTGGAATGCTTGGTTTGCTAAAACAAAGGGCTAATTTGTACAATCAACAACTAATCCATAAATGGATCTGTTTTGTCCATTAAATAAGAGAAACCATGAGGAGAGAAGGCGAGAAGAAGAGAAGAAGGAAGAAGAACAACATGGGAGGACATTGCG
The DNA here is from genome assembly GCF_001406875.1 of Solanum pennellii. Taxonomy (NCBI): domain Eukaryota; kingdom Viridiplantae; phylum Streptophyta; class Magnoliopsida; order Solanales; family Solanaceae; genus Solanum; species Solanum pennellii. The sequence goes on along the minus strand of NC_028646.1, from coordinate 9,414,810 downwards.
AAGGAGACAACCTATGTGGATTGTGTCAGAAGGCCTCCTAGGATAAGAGACGAAGTACATAGTTTCTTGTACTCTATTTTGTATGAACTATGTGATCATATATTTTATTAGATCTAACATGTTAAGACTTAAGCATGATATGTTGGTTAAGGCAATCAGGTTAATGGCCAAGATAACTATTTATTTGTCAATCATTGAAATAAAGTTTAGTGCTTGCTATATTTAATCACTGGTTAAAGACTTCAAATACAACTGAACAAGTGATGTTAAAATATTTATTCATTCACTGCTCTTAACACATTAACGAAAGAAAGTAATTACTTACTATTGAGTTAATTAATGTTGAGTTAATTATTCTAACTTTATTAACTAAATGTAATGCAACAAGACAAATGCAAATTAAGTTTCAAATGAGAAGATATATATGTTCCAAAAACCAAAGTGATGTAATGGTCTTTAATGCCATTAACCTTGACAATACGTTTCTAAAAATTAAACTCTCTTATTTTCAACTCCTTCGTTTACAATCTTATATAAGAAGAGGCTTTGGGAGGACATAAGAATGTAGGAAATATGGAAGAAAAAATAATACCTTTTGAAAATGCTCAACTTTATTATAGGCTACTTAAGGCCACTTGAGATGATTACAATCATCAACTACATCACTATTTATACTACTCAAAATAGAAAACATAAATTCTTGCACAAATAACTAAATACATGTATCACAATTTACTAGATACATGTACTACGGAATTCTAAAAAGACTTCTTGAAAAACTAAGAGACAATTTTGGAAGACTAAACATTGATGAATTTATTACAACACTCCCCCTTAGTGCATTTGCTTTACAACTCCAATGCGTTCTCGAAGATAGCAAAATTTTTCTATAGGAAGTGCTTTGGTGAAGATGTCAGGAAGTTGTTCAACTGTCGGACAATAATGTAACTGAATTTCGCCTTTCTCTTGTGCTTCTCGGATAAAATGATACTTGATGGAAATATGCTTTGATCTTTCATGGCTGACTGGATTCTTGGCAATTGCAATTGCTGATTTGTTATCACAATACTGAACAGTCCCTTTTTTTTGTTTTCACCAATGTCTTCAAATATTCTCCTAAGCCAAATTGCTTGAGAAGTAGCCTTGGATGCTGAAACATATTCTGCTTCGGCAGTGGATTGAGCAACAACACTTTGCTTTTTTGATAACCAAGAACAAATGCTCGATCCAAATAAGAAAGCATAACCTGAAGTACTCTTCATGTCATCTATACATCCAGCCCAATCACTATCAGAATAACCAATTAAGTTAAAATTTCTACCAAATTTGTACATTATCTCATAATTCCTTGTTCCTTGCAAGTAGCGTAGAACACGCTTTGCAGCTCCAAAAGGCACTTGACTTGGTGCTTGCATGAATCTTGATAATTAACTAGCAACAAACATAATATATGGCTTTGTTGAAGTAAGATATAGCAAACTTCCAATCAAACTCCTAAAAATTGAGCTATTATCTTTCTTTTCTCCATCATCTTTTCTAAACTTCTCATTTGCTGCTAATGGTATGGCCACAGACCTGCAATCCATCATTTTGAATTTTTGAAGAATACTTTGAGTATACTTCTTTTGAGAAATGAAAATTCCTTCTTTCACTTGAGAAACTTCGATGCCCAAGAAATAATTTAGCAATCCAAGATCACTCATTTCATAAGCTTGCATCATATCTTGTTTGAAATTTTGCATCATCTTTACATCATTTCCTGCAAAGAGCAAATCATCCACATAGAGACAAACAATGATAATGCTGCCATGTTCTTTCTTCACATACAAAGTGTCTTCACTTTTACTTCTCTGAAAATTATTTTTCAGAATGTATGTATCAATTTCATTGTACCAGGCTCTTGGAGCTTGCTTCAGCCCGTAAAGAGCTTTTTTTTAGTCTATACACCTTTTCTTCTCCCCCTTGAAAAAAAAATCTTTGAGGTTGCTCAACATAAATCTCTTCATCAAGTTTTCCATTCAGAAATGCTTATTTAACATCAAGTTGAAATATCTTCCATTTCTTTTGTGCAGCAACAACAATTATAGTTCTAATTGTCTCAAGACGAGAAACTAGAGAGAAAGTTTCATATAAATCAATACCTGGTTTTTGCGTGAAGCCTCTCGCAACCAACCTTGCTTTGTGCTTTTGAATATCTCCTTCCTGATTGAGTTTGATTTTGTAAATCCATTTTGGACTTACAACTTCTCTTTCTCTATGAATATCCACAAGCTCCCAAGTATTATTTTTTTCGATCATTCGAATTTCTTCTTCCATGGCTTTCTTCCAACATCATGCTTTATTGCTTCTTCATAATTTTCTGGCTCAACACCGGTAAAATTACATCTTTGATAAATGTCACTCAACATTTTTGTTACTCTTGGAGGCGGTTCTTCATTATCTGAATCTGAGATATCTCCCCCTTGAGAGACATCTTCATCTTTCTCATCCTCTTCTTGATTTGAAGATATGATAGCAGTATTCTCTATCCTTTTATCCTCCCAATTCCATGTTGTTTTTAATCAAAAATGACATCTCTACTAACAACAAGTTTGTTAGTTTTTACATCGAGAAGCCTATATCCTTTTGTAACATCACTATAACCAAGAAAGACACATTTTTGACTTTTTTCATCCAATTTTGTTCTTTTCTCAGAAGTTACATGAGCATAACAAATACACCCAAAAATTTTAAAATGACTTAAAGAAGGTTTAATTCCACTCCAAGCTTCAATTGGTGTCTTGTCCTTTAGTGACTTTGTTGGACACCTGTTAAGGATGTGAACTGATGTATGCACTACTTCTGCCCAAAAATATTTTGGCAGCCCTTTCTCATTCATCATAGTTCTGGCCATTTCAACAATTGTTCTATTTCTTCTTTCAGATACACAATTTTGTTGAGGAGTATACCCTGCTGTAAGTTGCTTCTGAATGCCTTCATTATTGCAATATTCTTCAAATTTATGACTTGTGTAATCACCTCCTCGATGACTGCGAACGGTTTTTATGCTGCAACATTTTTGCTTCTCAACAAGGGCTTGAAATTTCATGAATGTAGCAAATGCTTCTGACTTTTCTTTCAAGAAATAAACCTAAGTCATTCTTGATAAATCATCAATAAAGTTTAGAAAATACCGTTGACTTCCAAGAGATGGAGTCTTCATTGGTCCACAAATGTCGGTATGAATTAGTTCCAAAAATACACTTGCTCTCCAAAACACCCCTTTTGGAAAAGACTTCTTGTGTTGCTTTCCCATAATACAACTTTCACATGTATCCACCTCAGTATGTATCTCTGGAAGGACTTGCACCATGTCCTTTTGCTTGAGAAGCTTTAACCATGAAAATTCAAGTGACAAATTCTTTTCTGCCAAAGCCATGAATCATCTACAATTTCATTTTTTAATGCATTGTAATGAAATTGCAAAGGGAAGTTTCTTTTTATAATCTTTACTTCAACAATGAGTTGATTTGGCTCAATTTTATCATTAATCTTGCAATAATTATCTCTAAACACAAGAGAATAACCATTTTCCATGAGTTGACCAACACTAAGCAAATTTTCTTCCAAGTCAGGAACATAAATAACATCATGAATCTGCTTACCGCATCCTTTCATGTTGATCGAAATAGTACCTTTACCTTTCGCATCAACTAAGGCTCCATTCCCCATCTTCACTTTAGTAGTGATGCTATTATTAATTGAGAGTAAAACCTTTTCATCTCTAGTCATGTGATTAGTACAACCACTATCAACATACCATTCACTGCTTTTTGTTCAAGCATCAGATTTAGAAGCAAAGAAAAGATTTTCTTCCCTTTATTCCTCATGTATTTCACAAAAATTTACTTGCTCCCGTTTCTTGTTCCAACAATCCTTTTCAACATGACCAAACTTTTTACAAAAGTTACATTGGGGCCTGCCTTTGTGCCAACATTTTTCTGCATTGTGCTTAGTCTTTTTGCAAATTTTACAAAAAAGACTAGAGTTTTTCTCACCTTTTTCTTCAACCTTCTTGGAAGAACCATCATGATGCTGCTTCTTTTTTGGCTTTTGATTTATTTTCTAATGATTTTTTGAGAAATTTTGAGAATTCTCATTTATTTTAGACTGGAAAGTCGTCTCTTTGGGTTGATCTTCACGAAAAAATCTTCGCTTCTCGTGTGCACAAAATGATCCTACTAGCTCTTTGATGGAAAGCTTAGAAAGATCTTTCGTCTCCTCAGTGATAGCAACGATGTACTCATACTTTTCTGTGACACTAATTAGAATATTTTCCACAACTTGTTGGTCAGAAATTGTATCACTATGATTTCTCATTTCATTAACAATATTCATGACTCTTGTGCAATATTCATCAATTTTTCAGATTCTATCATCTTTAAATTTTGAAACTCTCTTCTAAGAGTTTGAAGATTTTTAGTGCGTACCTTTTCGTCACCATACACCTCAGTTTCAAGAAAATTCCAAGCTTCCTTTGCAGTCTCATAAGTAGCAATTTTTGCAAAATTTGGTCTTGAGACTCCCATTTGGATTTTGCTTAAGCCTTGGCATCTTGACGACACTTAGCCTCAATATTTTTCATCTCTGCTGCTGTAAGATCACCATCGTTTTCTGGCTCTTCAAAGCCATCTGCAACAATAGTCCACAAACCTTCACCTTTCAAATGTGTTCTCATTCTTATCTTCCAGTATTCAAAATCAGTTCCATCAAAAAATGCAGTAAGAACAACTAAAGAATCAGCACCTTCATTTGTTTTGGATGCCATATTTTTTTCTTCACCTAACCCCAGATTAGGAACGAAAACCTGCTCTGAGATCAATTTGTAGAAAATTTGGAAGGAAAAATAATATCTTTAGAAAATGTTCATGTTTATTATAGGCTACTTAAGGCCACTTGAGATGATTACAATCATCAACGACATCACTATTTTTACTACTCAAAATAGAAAACAAAAAGTCTTGCACAAATAACTAAACATGTATCACAATTTACTAGATACATGTACTACGAAATTCTAAAAAGACTTCTTGAAAAACTAAGAGACATTTTTGGAAGACTAAACATTGATGCATTAATTCCAACAAAGAAAACACTACCAACACAAACAAAAAGAAGAGAAAATAATTTCCCTCTTTTCTTCTCTTTCTTATTCTTAGAATATTTTTTGGGCAATTGGTTTGGAGCAACCTCCAAACTTTCAGCCACGAGTGCACGTGTTTGAGAGTAACTGTGGAGCCTTGGGGAGCGATCGGCTACATTTATTTGCACCGGAGTCAAGCCGAAATTGCTTTAAAGGCAGTGGCTTGCCAGACACATTGTCTGTGATAATTTATTTACTATTTTATAATTCCATTCTAATATCAAGATTTTAGTATTTTTTTTCAACAATATGAAACCGATTTTCCTAACATACAATATTGATGAATGTCTATGTCTTTGAACAAAACATTTAATGATATGTCAAAACTTGAGCCTTTGGATTGAAATAATATTAAAGGATGACACAAAAACTTTTAATATTATTTGAACAATAAGAAGTTAATTAGGTTTTATTTAAAGAACATTCTATGAATAATTCTAATACTAATACTGATTCTAGCAATGTTATAACTGTTGATGATGTTGTTAAAAAGAAGTTTGAAAAGGATAACAAAATTGTTAGAGGACATTTGTTAAATCATATGACTAATCCTTTGTTTGATTTATGTTTAAACTTTAAATCTGCCAAAGAAATATGGGATAGTTTGGAAATGAAATATAGTGCTGATGATATAGCAAGAAAAACTATGGTGTTGGTCAGTGGATTAAATTCCAAATGGTTGATAATAAGCCAATAATGGAATAAGTTCACGAATATGAGAACTTGAATGTGGATGTTCTCAATGAGGACATGAAGATATGTGAGATATTTTAGGCTAATGTTCTGCTTGAAAAATTTCGACTATCTTGGAGTAATTATAGAAATCAATTAAAATATAAGAAAAAAAATTTAACCCTATGAAAAGTTATTAGTCACATGAGGACTAAAGAGGCGAACCATCTCAAAGATAAGATCGAAGAATTTTGCTTAATTCTTCTTAAGTTAATGTTATTAAATCTTCTAGTACTATCGTGAAAGACAGGTTCAAAGGCAAGCAGAAGAAAGTCTCAAAAAAGGAAATTGTGAAGAAGAAAAAAAATTCAACAAGCCAGAGAGTCAAATTCAAAAATTTAAGGGATCTTATTTTGTTTGTGGAAATTTTGGTCACAAAGATTCCGGGTGCTATCAAAGAAAAGGGCAAGACTCAAAGAAGGAAGGACGAAGTGATGTCCAAACCAATCTTGTTGAGGGTAATGAAGTGGTTGTTGCTGTAGTCGTTGATGAAAATTTGGTGGCAAATAAAATTGATTGGGTGCTAGACACACGCGCCACAAGGCATTTCTGTGCCAATAAAGAGTTATTCCATGACTTTGAGGAGTCTACTAATGGAGGTTGTGTACATATGTGTAACTCCACTACTGCTGTAGTAATGGGTAAAGAAAAAGTTTTGCATAAATCAACTTCTGAAAAGACATTATCCTTGGACAATGTTTTGTATGTTCCCTCCCTTCGTAGAAACTTAGTTTCCAGAGCACTTCTCAATAAAATAGGCCTTAAACTTATTTTTGAAGCTGATAAAATAATTATTTCTCACGGAGGAGACTTTTTTGGGAAAGGATATCTTAGTAGAGGATTATTTGTACTGAACATTGTTCAAGAGATTGTCCATAATGCAAGCATTTCAAATTCTTCTTATAGTGTTGAGTCTATGAATTTGTGGCATGGTAGACTAGGTCTTGTTAATATTTCCTCTATTAAAAGGCTCAGAAAATGGAATTAATTCCAATGATAAAAACTGATGATTTTTGTAAATGTCCTATGTATGTAGAAGCAAAGCATGCCAAGAAACCTTTCAAATCTGTTATTAGTAGAAAGGCTAAATTACTAGAACTAATATATTCAAATTTAGCATATTTCAAGAACACCGTTAGCAAAGGTGGGAAAAAGTATTACATTACTTTTTTTGATGAATTCTCTAGATACATTAAGATCTATCTTCTTAAGTCTAAAGATGATGCTGAAAGCATGCTTTTGAAATTAAAAGCACAAGTGGAAAATCAATAAGGTAGTAAAATCAATAGGTTTAATCTGATAGGGGTGGTCAATATAGTACTACAACACTAGAAGATTTTTGTGAGAAAAATGGTATTATACATGAGGTTAGTGCTCCATATACTCCCCCAAAAAATTGTGTAGACGAACGAATAGAACCCTTAATGAAATGATGAATTCTATGTTTTTATGCTCTGGTCTATCTGACAATTATGTGGGGAGAAGCAGTCTTGTCTGCATGTTATATTTTTAATAGAATCCCCCATAAGAAGTTAAACAAGACATCATATGAGTTGTAGAAAGGAATTGCTCCTAATTTGTAATTTCTGAAAATGTGGGGGTGTTTTGTTAAGGTTGGTCTACCTAAGAATTCTGATATTGTTTTTATTGGTTATACTGCTGCGTATATATTTATGTGTCTAAATTATCATTCAATTTGTGAATCTAGAGATGCGGAACCTTTTAGAGAATATTTTTCCTTTGAAAAAGAATGTGCCGAGTGATGTGCAAAATAATGCTTCTACGTCTATGTCTATTAATTCTCATGTTGTACCTTCTTCTAGAGTTATTTCTAATGAGCATGGAAATGATCTTAAAAGGAGTAAGAGACGTAAAATTGAGAAAAGTTTTGGTCCTGATTTCATCACTTCTTTCTTAACTGAAAGTTTTGATAAATGTTTTAAATGATGAATTAGTGTCTCTCTATTTAATAGAAGAAGATCCTAAGACTTATGATGAAGCAATGAGATCAATAGATGTTATATTTTGGAAAGAGGATATTAAAAGTGAGTAAGAGACTATAGTTTCTAATCACACTTGGGACTTGTATGATTTTCCTAAAGGTTATAAACCCATTAGTAGCAAGTGGATATTTAAGAAGAAATTAGACCTGATGGTACAATTCATAAATATAAGGCTAGACTTGTGATTAGGGTTTTTAACCAAAATAAAGGTGTTGATTACTTTGATACTTTTTCTCGTGACTAAAATAGCGACCATTAGAACTCTTATTGCGTTAGCCGCTATTCATGATTTAGTGGTACATCAAAAATGGATGTTAAAACAACATTTCTAAATGGTGATTTAGAGGAAGAGATCAATATGACTCAACCTGAGGGTTTTGTGGTTCCAGGACAAGAGAATAAAGTATGCAAACTGAGAAAGCCCTTGTATGGACTAAAACAAGAACCTAAGCAATGGTATGAAAAATTTAATATCACATTAATGGATAATGAATTCTTTGTACATTCATCTGATACATGTGTTTCTTCTAGGATGTTAGGTTCAGATTGTGTCATTATATGTTTATATGTAGATGACATGCTAATTTTTGGTCGTAATGTGAATGGTATTAATGAGACTAAGAACTTTTTATCTTCTAAATTTGAAATGGAAGACCTTGGTGAAGCAGATGTGATTTTGGGAGTTAAAATCAAAAGAACTCCTAATGGTTTCTCTTTGTGTCAGTCTCATTAGATTGAAAAGATGTTGAAAAAGTTTTATTGTTTTGATGTAGTTCTAGTGAGAACTCCTTATAATTCTACCATACACTTGAAGAAGGATAAAGAATCTAGTGTTTTTCAAACTGAATATGATAAAATAATTGGGAGTGTAATGTTCTCATGAACTATACTCGGCCTGATATAGCTTATGTTGTTAGTAGATTGAGTAGATATAGTCATAACTCCAGTAGGGAACATTGGACTGGTCTTCATTAGTTGCTAAGGTATTTGAGAGGTACTATGAATTGGTGTTTGCATATAAGAAATTTCCTGTTGTTTTAGAAGGTTTTTGTGATGCAAGCTGGGTAACTGACAATGATGAAGTTAGCTCCACCAGTGGCTATGTGTTTACTTTGGATGCATGTGCTATTTTGTGAAGTCTTCCAAACCGACTTGTATAGCATCTTCTACCATGGAATAAGAATTCATTGCTCTCGAGTTGGCAGCACAAAAAGCTAAGTCGTTGAGAAAATTTTTGGCAGATATGCCTTTGTGGGGAAGACAAGCTTCACCAGTTTCTCTTCATTGTGACTCACATGAAACAATTGGAATCGCCAAAAATAGTGTGTACAATGGAAAAAAGAGACACATTCGCATCAGACATGGTGCAGTTCAACAGTTGTTGAAACTGAGTGTTATTTCCTTGGAATATGTAAGGTCCGAATGAAATTTGGCAGATCCTATGACGAAGGGATTGAAAAGGAAAATAATCCTTGAAACATCGAGGGGGATTGTTCTAAAGCCCATTAATTGAGGTAATTTGGATGACCTGTTACCTCAATATACACCACATTTTCCATCCCTGTGGCGTGAAATAGTGTTTTATAAGGTTGAGCTTATTTTGCTCTTAATGATTCTATAGCCGTAAGGTGGTCTATTTGAGATAGACTTGATGGAGTCACCTACGTGAGTGTAAAGGTGTGGTCACCTTTTATGAAAGAGTTGGGTCGTATTTCTCGAGCACTCATAAGACCCAAGTTGTGTGTGCATGACTATAAAAGCACTTTGTTTGTATCGCGAAGGTTGCTTAAAATATAAGGATATGGTATGTGTTATGATGGTCTCAATTCATAGTCGTTAAGTTCAAGAGTATTTTACTTTGCGGATAATAAGTTGTTGCCTCATATCTCTACATATCAATTCAAATTGAAAGATATTGACACTTAAGTATATGTTCCTTCCTTTTGTCAAAAATTTGGTCTTACCCTTTGTTTTTGCGTTAGTGGAAGATTGTTGAGGTAATTAATGTAGAGTTCATTATCTAAAGTTTATTAACTAAATGTAATGCAACAAGACAAAATGCAAAGTACATTTCCAATTAGAAGATATATATGTTCCAAAAACCAACGTTATTTAATGACCTTTGATGACATTAACGTTGATAATACGTTTCTAAAAATTAAGCTCTCCTATTTTCAACTCCTTCTTTTGCAATCTTATATAAGAAGAGCTTTGGGGGACATAAGAAACAATACCAACACAAACAAAAAGAAGAGAAAAACATTTTCCTCTTTTCTTCTCTTTCTTATTCTTAGAATATTTTTTGGGCAATTGGTTTTGAGCAACCTCCAAAGTCTCAGCCATGAGTGCACGTGATTGAGAGTAACTGTGAAACCTTAGGGAGCGACCGTCTGCAGCGATTTGCACCGGAGTCTAGCCGAAATTGCTTTCAAGGAAGTGGCTTGCCACAACATAATATTTGTGATAAGTTATTTACTACTTTATAATTCCATTTTAATATAAAGATTGTAGTATTTTTTTTCCCAACACTTACCTTGTAGTATATAAAAAATGATCATGTATTTTATTACAAGTTGATCAAGACTCTATTGTAAAGAATCTTTCGGTTGTATAATCAACAACTAATCAAACATGGATCATATATTCATTCAATACAAGGGACTTTTGTGTCAATTGAACAAGGGAATCATGAAACCGAGAAGAAAAGAGGAAGGGTGTCCTCGTATTTATTTTTCTAAAGAAAGACTTTCTAGTATGGGTAATGTGATTCTGCGAACACACATATACTACAAACATGAATACACTTAAAAAATAATTGAACTTTCAATAAGAATTTGGACTCAATAATATAAAACAAGAGAATAAGTCAAAGTTGAGCGACATATAAGTAAAGCTGAAGAAGAAGAAGAAGAAGAAGAGACGTCATACTCAAAATTTGTAGTTCAGATAAGGAAACAAAGAAGTTGCTGCTGCGAATACTTACAGAGGATTGGAGGCAGATCCTAATAATCGTAGGTCGATGTTGATTATGATGAAAAAGAGATGCTCCTGTTGAGTTGAGCAAAAGATCAGTAAATATGAAGAAAATGAAAAAGAAGAGACAGCATACCTTAAATTTGCAGTTGTTAAAAGGAAATAAATATAGTTGCTTAGAATACTAATATAACTCTAGGTCGCTGTTAATAAAGATGAAAAAGAGTCACTTTTGTTGAGTTGAGTAAACGTTCATCAGTAAACGGGAACAAGAAGAGACACCATACCTTAGATTAACAATTTAGAATGTTTCTGTTGAGAATACTTTTAGAGGATTTGAGTCGGAGGTGAATAGCCCTAAGTGTTAGTTGATCGAGATGAAAAAGAAAGACTTTTGGGCTTGAGGAATACGTATAGGGTAATGTTGTCACCAATGGATTTTGAGAGAAAAGAATTTTTATTGGATTTTTAGAAAATTCTGTTCTTTTCGCGGCCTACTTTTCAGAATTATTATTTTTGGGGTTTTAGTAAAATTTTAAGCATTTTTTACACTAATGGTAAGTCTCTCAACTAAAATTGGGACGAGTCATTAGTTTTATTAGGGACAAGATTTTTTTACCTTCCCAATAACATATACCTTTTAGGACCAAAATATAATCTCGTCTTTTGAGACGGGATTATTAGCTCGTACATACATGTTTGTCTTAACTGAACCTTTTTCTTGTAGTGGATAGTGCATGGAGGGGCACTGGAAGGTGTATTGGGATGCGAGACTGTTGAATGACAAGGGGTGATGACTCAGTTGGTTACTGAGGAGTATTGCGTCCTAATAGAGAGTTTGCCCACAGTCCCCGAGGTGCACATACTATTTAACTTCCACAAATTTGACTAGTTGTCTTAGGACTTGCACAGTTATAGCAAGGAGATTATTCGGGAGTTCTATGCCTCCTACGTCGCTACTCTTTGAGGGTCAATTCAGAGGCCAGAAAAACCTGCCAAATAGGCCCCTCTCACCTCTACACTGGTCTGGTGCTAGCGGGTTGACATATCAGAAGCCTCCAGCCGCCTCTTCCTATACGGCCCCACAATACGGTCATAGTGGACTCAGAGTACCTCAGAGTTTGACTACAGGTGGGAGATTGTCCAAAGTTGTGACTTTCATCTGAGTGCGAAGAAGCGTGAGGCAGTTATAAAATTGTTGGCCCATTATCTTTCGACAGATGGTGAAAGGTGGACTGGTTATTGATCCCTGAGGGCTGATCAAGAAGGCCACCCTCACGTTTTTTGTCCAAGTATTTCTAGCTATTGGTCTGATACCGATTATCGTTAATAATGTAATTACATAGGATAGGGAGGTGATGGTAGAAGCATCGGTAGCGGGACTTGAGATAGACTTCGCTTGGGTGCTTATAGAGGAGATTCACAAGAGGGCATTAAATACTTTCACCACTTACCTCTTTCCATGTCTAATATTTCACACACGCAGCGACGCTAGAGAGCCAGTTTGGCACTATGATAAATGTTGTCGACCCTCAAGGACAATGGATATAAGACTCATCAGGGATGAGAACAGTGTAGCGGCACTTCATAGAGGGCCTCGGATCGAGGTTCCCCCTCTAAGCGAGAACTTAGCAGACACGGTGAAACGAGCCTAGGGGGTTGATACTTTCGTACTAGGGAATGAGGATCCACTCCGGCCTCCTCCTCATATGCAGCTAACAGGACCCCATCTTGTCTAGATCCCCCCCCCCCATCAACATCATTGGTCCATCTAGCTCGAGTCCAAGAGTTAGAGGCACAGATGGCTACTCTCCTCCACAACATTCATCTTTGGATGCATAAATCCATTGAGGACCGCTTAGAGAAGCTGGTGGCCCAGCGGGTAGAGCAAAATATTCAAGCAATTGACAAACGTCTTGTCACTTTCGAGTTTCATGTTCTAGGATGACCAACCCCTACCTCTGACCTCACTACTATTCATGCAGAGCTCGCCCTCCTTTGAGACGATGTTGATGCCATCTTTGAGGTGCGAGGTACTGAGCCAAAGAGTCGTCCCACTGAGCTAGCAGAGGACTAGATGCTAGATGCATTGTTTAAGGTCCCTGCTGAGATACAGTCTGAGCAACAAGTTTGTACCAAGAGGAACGCTCTAGCCACACCACTGAGACCAATGATGAGGCCTGTGTAAGAAAGAGAGAGAGGACAGAGCTGGAGAGGGCTAGGAGGGCCTCCTTGGTAGATGAGGAGACACGTTAGAGGAGAACATTGGAGATGGTTATTAGGGTATCAATACTTGTACCAGTGAGTGCAGAGAGGAGAAGTACTAATAATGTGGAGGTTGATGTGGGCACTACTGAGGGTTGCCTACGTGATGATCCATTAGGTTTCAGGAAAATGGACCCACTCGCGTGTTTAGAGTTCTTCAGCGCTATGTTCCATAGGTTTGCTTCACCTGACACTCTCTATCTTTATATCTTATGCATTGGGGACAATTGCAATATTATTTTTTTGGGTGTGAGGTAAACGGAAAGCTAGTGATAAGGTAAAGTCAGAGTAACCCAACTCACAATCATCTATTGGGGTTTTCTTGCATGTAATATTTTCCCTAAGAGACTTCTTAATTTTCTGTTTAACTGGCATGTCTTAGGAAGTACAAGTACAAAAGCATTATAAATAAATCATGATTGCTAATAAAAATGATACCCCATCCATTGGTGTGCTTGCATGTATAGGTTAAGATAAGTCGAATGTGTTGGCTCTAAAGATGACATAAAGAGTCACCCACTACATGACCTTTTACTAAAACACAAATTTTGAACTCTCATAATCTGATTGTGAAACAATATGCCAAGAGAGTGTGAGAAGATTCGAGTGATCAAACAATAAGTGGTTAGCTAAAACTTGCCCGAATAGTCCTGCAAAGGGAATCGACTCTAGAACCTAGAAAGTGGTCATAGTCCCTTGTTAAAAATACCTAATATCTAGCCTTAAATAAGTTGAACAAATGAAATTAAGGTCCCTTTTTTTTCCAAATTTCTTGAGCCTATAATAGACCAATTTTTCTAATTCACCAACTCACCTTCCCAGGGTCTAATTTTTGTCCCTAGTCACTCTTCGGGCATGTGCACCTTGACCTAGGCCAAAAGCCTAAGTTGATGGTTGCCAATGCATAAAGTGACGTCGTCTTGGAGCTAACCCGATTTCGGGTATTGTGTACCTGAACTCATGGGAAAGTCATGAGTTGAAGGTGGCTATTATGAGTACGGAACAAAAAATGGGTACGAAAAGAGTTCGATATTGAAAAGAAAAACTTGAGTGAGTGAAAGATGTGACTGGACAAAAAATTAAATAACAGTGGGAAAAGAAAAAAAAATAAAAGAAACAAAAAGAGTTTTCTGAGAAAAAGATGCAAAAGAAAAGTGAAAGTCACATTTAAAGAAAAGGGAAATAAGACAAAGAAGATAAGATAAGAGAAGAGAAATATGGGGTCCAAAAGAATTAAAAGAGGTATGAAGCTGAGCAGTAATATCAAGGAGGGCAGAGATTCACTAATAATGTATCCAAATGTACCACACCTGACCCTGATCCTACTTATAAGCCATAAAAGTCGTACCGCGATTGTATGTTGAATCTAAGCAGCGAAAATAAGGGCAAGCCTATGAAAATTTTTCGTGAGGGCACTAGTTGCATTATAAAAAAGTTGGTACCATGGTAAGACGAAAAATAGTAAAAGTGTCTATTGCATAGTGAATTTGTTTCATGATGTGATCTGCATAAATTAGCTTGTCGAGTCTGAGAGCGTAATGCTACACTCGATCAAGAAAGCGTCAACTCTGACAACAATGTGATTGCTAGATCTTTAAAATGTATACTTCTATAAAAGTGTAATTTAGGGTCATAGTGTGTCACTTGAGAACAAAAACGAATTTAAGTTGAGGGTGTTGATGTGACGTGATTTCACGAGATTTCTCAAGAATTTCACTTAAGAGTTGTGTGTGTCAAAAGCCTTTTTGTATTAACTTTAACAAGTTTTATGTTCAGAACCAGACTATGGATGCAATCGACGCTCGATCGCTCATTCTTAGGACCGTAGGTGTGATCGTAGATGAGCAGGTCATGACATGTAAGGAAATTAGGAAGTCTGACAAAGTGAACCATTAAAGACAATGACGGTCTATCGATTGATCGACTGACCGTATTTGCGAACCGTCATTTGATTCAGAGAAGGTTCTAGTACCTGATTTTTGAAGATTCTAAGTATGGAGCTACGGGGAGAATTGACGGACCGTAGGTGAATCAACGGCCCGTGACGTTGGTCCATCGATTAATCAACTGTCCATCAGTTTGTTCATTAATTGATGTCGCGTTCCTTAACAAAACTTTCCTTATTTTAATTCATTTTTCTTTAGAACTATGTTTTCTATTTATTGGGCATTAAAACCTCTTTTTTGGGTTTAGCTACTATTGTTATTGTTCTATTTTGTGCATTGGAGATTGGTTTGTTGAAAACCTTGGCAATTAATTGATTTCAGAATTTAATTTGAAGGATTTTTCTTGCAATTTCATATTGGGGTTTATTCTTCTTGTTAAGTATGTTTATGATTTCGTTATCTAAAAATATAAATTGTGATCTGGTTAACATGGGTAATTAAATCCAAAAGTAGGGTTGTGGAACCATGGGCAATTAACAAAGTAATCCTAATAATTAAGAAATTCTTGATTAGTGTTGTTACATGCATTGATAATTCTTTCACTTAGAAGACATCTTAATGAGTGCACGCGTAGAAATCGCCTTGTTGCTACTTGTCGGACAAAGGAGGTAGTAATAAGAAAAGAATTATCAACACAGATTTAGTGTGATACTCTCTAATAGGCTAGTGTCGATTAGTGCAAAGTAATAACCAATCTATTCATCGATTATGATGTCCAATCTGAGGCATAGTTAAGGGTTAGTAAATTATACAAACGTAGTTGGACCAAGGTGTAGGGTGAAATTTTTAAGATTCCGGACTAAGGATTTAGATATACCTAACTTACCACATTGCATGTAATTAGGAAAGGATTGTTATTGCTAGGAGTATCGCGTTATGAATCTGTGGGGAACAGAAATACCCTAGTTACTATCTCATCTTGATAACAGAAATCTTTATTTTTTTTCAACTGTTAATTACACTTTTTACGAAATTTGTGTCACAAAACCCCCCCCCCTTTTACTTACTCGTTTTGGAAAGACATTGACTAAACTGATATAGTCGTGAGGTAAAGTTAAGTCTAAACAATTTTCCTTGTGGGATCGATCACAACCTGCTAATTGGGTTCTTTACTTGATAACGATCGCATATGTCTATTAATAGGAATACCGCATTATGAACTTGTGGGGAACATAGATACCCTAGTTACTCTCTCATCTTGATAAGACAAACGTTTATATTTTTTCAACTGTTAATTACACTGTTTAGGAAATTTGTTTCACAAAAACTACCCTTTTACTTACTCTCTTTCCAAAGACATTGCCTAAATTGATATAGTCGTGAGTTAAAGTTAAGTCTAAACAATTTTTCTCGTGGGATCAACCCCAACCTGGTAGTTAGGTTGTTTACTTGATAACAATCGCTTATGCTTCTTTAGGGAGGTATAATTTAGCATTTCTAACATCGTCCTCGAATGTGATTACTTCCTACTAGGCTTATGGTGTAACATCATATATTCTCTCATACACCCAACATCAAAATATAAACATAACATGTAAACTTAATATCAATGCAAAGAAAAGTATTATTACCTTGATTTGGAACTTCTCCGAATTCGAAGAGATGTGGCTATCTCTTCTTCCTATCCTCTTTAGCTTCTCATGTAACTTCGCCACAAACTGATCTTCCTTCTTACAATATCTCCTAACACCTTCATACGTGAAACTTTAAATTAATTCAATCATCTACCATTGCTACACATAACCTACCTTGATATCTCAATACACCATCTCCCCCTTGGTCAAAAGCCATCACTTTTTGCTTATGAACACTTGCCTTCAAAACAAGACATATAGGGTCTTGGTCTTGCTTGCCTTTTACTTCTAACACAAATGATGATTCAGACCCATTCATCAGCAATACTCCTCCTTCTGTGTAATTCATTTGTCAAACTTCTAATCGTGCAAGTCTATGCACCTCCTTTGCTAACTCTTTCTTATCTTTCTCAAAATGGGTGGTACTACCCATACACAACCTTTTTTTCCTAAGATTAAGCTCTTGCTAACAAAACACATGCTGAAAACTTTTTTCACCGCGGTGAACACTTCCACATGAACACCATAAATGTAATGGCGTCATCTTTCTGAGCAAATAGTACAACAACCAACTCTAAATCATGGGTTGGGTAATTTATTTTCTCATGAACTTTCAACTTAATTTCTCAAGGCATAAGTTATAACTATGTTATTCTGTATTAACACACAACCCAAACAAACTCTAGATGCAGCACAATACACCACAAAACTTGAGTACTTTTTGGTAAAGTCAAAACTGAGCAGTAGTAAACTTTTTTTTAAGTTTATGAAAGCTTCTCTCACAAGCTTCAAACCATTTAAACATAATTGTCTCCTTAGTTTATTTGATCAAATAAAACCCTTCTCTATAAAATCCTTCAACTGCTCTTTAACTCTAATGGCGCCTTTCTATATGGTGGAATAGGGATAGGATGACTATATGGAATTATGTCTATGTCAAAGTCTATTTCTCTCTCAGGAGGGACTCTAGGTTGATCATTTGGAAACACTTCCGTGTAACACCCAAAAATGCGTTAGGTTGTATAGAGACTAACATATTCGTCCTAATGTTTTAAGGTCCTAAAATTACTTATAATATGTTTTAGAGGCAGTGTGTAAAGTTTGAGGTAATTTTGAAGTCGAACGTCCAAGGATGACTAAAACGTTCGACGACTAGCCGCCTATGTGTCTCATGTGCCTATGCATGCTTGTATTTGTGTTTAATGATATTTTGAGGCCTCTAAAAAATTTATAATGATGTTTAATTATAGTATATGGAGTTTCAATAAGTTTGGAGGTCAAACAACCAAGAACGTCCAAGGCGTTCGGAGGATAGCCCTTAAGACGCTCACCGTGTGTCTTGATGAGTCCTAGCCTGTTTGGACGACTTGAAGGTGTTTATTTTTTGGGTGAAACTTATGTGGAAGGACTATTACTTGTCAAGTGATTAATGTACATTGGAAACATCCGGGTACGACCTCTAATGGGCCTCGCAAAAGGCGCCAAGGCTGGTCGAGACATTGCCTTGGAAGTGTCAATCGACGGACCAAACAACGGCTCGTTGGTCAACAAACGGACCGTATTGATGATTATCTACTGATTTGGACGTGATTTTCAATCCGATTGCATGATGAACCCATGCTCTTTCACAAACTCGACTTTAGCCTCTGTATGACTTTATGATCTTGATCTTATGCATGTCGATTTGTGATTCAATTATGTTAATATGATTATTTCTAATGTTTAATATGTATATTTATGGTGAATAATTTATTCATTACCCATGTGAATCAATGTATGAAGAGTTAAACTTGTTTGTTCTAGTTTTCCATGGTTCACTGTAATGTTGACCTTTTAAGGTATAAAAGTGTAATTCGATTATGTTGTGGTTCATGTAGCTACTGCCTAAGGTTAATAAATTGGTTGGATTGTATTAAGTGATTCATTTTGATCAATGTTGGTTATCTTGTGATTCTTCTACTTTCCGTTGATGTCATAATTAGCATATTCTATGTGATCTCAAGGTTATATCAATTGTAGTAGGATTTCGTGTAGAGCATATTGTCCTTATGTACTTCCTTATATTAATGATATTAATGGATCGTGGGTATGAATTCTCCATGATCAAAGAAACGAAATTTTGGCATGAATTGGCCTATGTTCTTGTAGTCTACAATTTGAATGTTGTAATGAACCTTATGTGATCTTAATTCTAGGGTAGATGAAGCATGATATACATTTGATTTATACCTATTTAGATACTGAACTAAATTTATATTAATTATACATGATGATTGATGAACTAAGCTAGGGAGGTTAATTGATGCTTTAGGACTGTCTACTTCCTAGTACATGTGAGATGCTTTGTATTATGTTATACTATGATCTTATAGCAACTTGTACATGGTTAATTTTATTATTAAAGTACATTTGGATACTTCCCTATTTGTGAATCGTTGATGAACAAGGTGTATTGATCAATGATGATCAATGGGTGAGAAATTGGTAAGAATGCTTGTCTCTTCTACTTTCCTTATAGTATTGTAGTTGATGAAGCCTTGTATGGCATTGTGTGGTATGCAACACTTATGGTGGCGGTGTTTAATTTGTTTTCAATTTATAAATGTGTTTACCATGGCCATGAAGGAAAATTGATTAATATACAAACATGTGCCTATGATGATACTATGTGAAGCTTATGCCTACTATCCTATTCTAGTTGTGATTTAGGTTGTATGGCTATCGTGTAAGCATGTGTATATCCATGTTAGGGTAAAGTATATGTTATGCCATTTGTGAGTTAAAATGGTTAATAATCCCTTACCTATGTACCCCTATGTTAATGCATGAATAGCACAAGTTAGGAGTCTTAAGTGTAATATGAAGTTGGCTTGTCTTCAATGCTATTGTGTGTTGTGTGGTTTATGATTGAAAGAGTATTATGGTATAAGAGGGTGGCTGCCTCAATATGTTGTTGATAGACATTATTTGATCATGTTGACCAATGTAAACACACTGTCAACATACACTCACTTTACATGCATGTTACAAGTAGTATAGGTCATGGTGTCTAAATGAAAGTAGTTCTCATATTCACTAGTGTCTACTACTATGCATGTTAAGATGTGGTTTATTAAAGCATTATACATGTTTCCTTATATAGGATGACTTTATGGGTGTAATAGTATGAGCAAGGTTATCGGACTTTGCCTATGCATTGCACATGTGTACCTTGATATGATAGTTCTAGTTTTGGTTTCTATATGTATGAATATGTATGTATGAACATATGTGTCGTAATGTTTTATGTGAAAGGTTTGCTCACATATATGTATACACATACACATGTATGAAGACCTAGTAAAGTGAGGGGTCTTGATTTGTGTATTCATGTGTACCCTAAACTAGATGATGCTTTACATATGCTATGTTCATGTGAAGGGATTCTTTACATGATTTATGTTGATGAACTTTCATCTATGACCTATGAGTTAAGCATATGAGGGGAGGACTCTCCTAAACCTATGTTTTATAAAGCAAAAATATAATAATGGTTTTCAATGAAGGGAACTTATCTTAGCACCGAGTGAACTTGAATATGACTGTGTGTCCCTTCCTATGGTAGGAAGGTAGGTCACCATAAATTTCATGAGGTGAATAACCACAATGCCACAATGTGCATAAGTACAGTTTCCATAAGTGAAACACTACAATGCCTAATCTTGACATAAAGAGGGTTTTCACATGTACCTCCAAGTTCCATAACTATGTTGCCACCATAAGATACTAGCTAGTGGATCCACCAAGATCGCTATGTCACATTTGGTTGTACATTGGCCGGTACACCACCTCCTTTAGGTGTGGGGTTCTATGACACCGGATTCCATGTTTAGCATCACATGATCTATGTCAGTTAACACTGTAGTTTCCCTACAGTAAAATGGACAATAGAATTAAATGACTAGGACCCTAAATAGAATGACTTAAGGGAGGTAACTTAGGAAATATGGAAGTAATAACCCATCTAGACATTGCACAAGTAGCTCCTTAGGAAGTTCTAGGAAGGTGTTCCAATGCATGTCACTATGTATGTGTTCATGCATGACATTGTAGTAATTGTCTACTTGTTATGAAGATGTGCACGATATGAGTCTTTATGCATAATGTTGATCTTGTTGACGATATGATGAAGTTCTTGACTTAACTATGTCTATGTTGTACTATGCTTCTATGATGATATGTGTTGGCTTGTTAAAGTAGGTCACTGTTAAAGGAATTGAGCTCACTTTAAAGTAACTCAAATATGTAATAAATTTGATAAATGATATTATGAAATTTTTGGCCTTCGAATATGCTTATATGAAGTATGTGAATGATATAAAGGCTATTCTTTAAAGGTTTTATAAAGATTTACTCAAAAAGGCATGAAGTATGGTTTCAAGAAAATGTATCTTTTAAATGCATGTTTTTGCATGGTTTCCATACTTAGTGCATTCTTGTACTAATCCCACTATTCTCTACTTCTTACACAAAGTGTATGTCATGGATGCTTTAAGGATGTCTTGAATGGTGAAGAGCTTGATAGCTGGTTCCCAAGCTCAACGAAAGGAATCTTAAATCCAAGGATCTCCTATTAATGTCTTTACTTTAAAGTGTCTCAATATTGTATAGCTATGTAATGTTTTTTAAGGATCGTGTCCCTAGTTGATTCTAATGTTGTTGAGTCTATGATGGCAAAGAGACTTAGAGTATATATATGCATTATTATTTATAATTTATATGTATACGAAGTGATGTTTCTAGCATATGATGTGCTATGAAAACTTTTAAGTTTTCCGCTAAATTTACTATGTCGATGTGATGAATGATAACTATGGACTTATATAAGACCTTCGGAGGTCAAGTACGCCATGTTACTTGTAGGGGATGCTCCCTGGATGTGATAAATGTGGTATCAGAGCACGAGATTTTTAAAAGTGGTTTAGGGTCCAAGAAGTCCCATATTGCCACATCTAGTAGAGTCTTGTATCATTGGTGGTGAGTTGTGACACATCAAATGGTACTAGATGCGATAGGACGATAGTGTTTTCCTTCTTCATCATTCCCATATCGTGCCATTAAACTTAACTCTATAAGATCTCTCTCTTATGTTTTCTTGTCCGATAGTCTTTTTAGATGTGATTGATTGGATGAGATTGTTCCCTACGTTTGAGGGAGAAAAGGTGATTTTAAATTCTTATCTTGGTTTTATGGTTTGAATAAGTATGTGTGAAGATGAATTTTTGTATGTTTTGATGATGTGATGCCATTTATGGCTATATATGAAAACTATGTGAAATAGCATGTTATGTTGAAAAAATGTATGTCATGATATAGTCAAAGTATGTTAGAAGTTATTTAGGATAAAATGAGTTCCTTTGGAATGATGTGTTCCTAAATCGTTTTGCATGATGGTATCCTTATGCTACAAATTGAACTTGAAATACTTAGTGACTACCGATGGAAGTATGCTACCCTAAGATTATGTACTTAAAGGTGTTCAATGATTCCTTTTGTATACATGTGGTCCTTGATAAGTTGTCTAGTATTGATTGGAGTCCTTTGAATAGACTTGATCCTAGGTATCATGATAGTATGCTTTTCATGGTACAGTTTTGTATATCATATTGTCATTTTTTTCCTATCAATTGCCTAAATGTTGCATTTCAATTTGAAAGCATGCTCACTATAATGATAAGACAGCTTACTGTAACATTTTTTGAACAATCAACTTAATTTTTCTTTGATTAGATGTTGTCTAAATGTGTATAGAATTGATGTATATGAACATGATAATGAATATAGCAAGGAGTTTTTCTATTTGGAATGAAGAATGAGAGTTTTATGGCATGATGAGTCGTAGATTTGTTTCAAACTGCTTATTGTGTTGTGAGTCTGTTTATGTTTTGGAAGTGATGTTTCCCCTATAATTGAGGGTAGTGCTCTTATCTTCTTAGGGTGATTATGTGGGTTTGATTGACCTAGAAGTTACCTTACTATATTGTTGAAAGAAAAGAAAGGGTCCTTAAGACCAAGTCTTCTATATTGTTTCCCCTAATGATGTATGACATTGGGGTCTATTGTATTGTATGAAAAAACTTATGTAGTTTAATAAGATTGACCTAACTTGATAATTGGAGGATAAACTGCTTAGGAGATGAAGCTTAGAATACCTTGGTGTTCCTATGTTGATTTACTATAAATTCCTTCTAAAGTTGTAATCACTTTTAAGTGATGAAAACGAAGGTTGTTTAGTTAAGATCCTCTTAAGGTGGGGTTAAGTTTCTCTTAAGTGGGTTTACCCCATGTGGGGGATGGTGATGGAGTAGTAAGGTTGTAGATATTTTCTACCATTGATCTTCTATTTTGGCTTGAACTTGAATCTATTGAATTTTTAGTAAGCTTGTTCATGAATTAGAGTTTCGCATAAAGTATGAATTGCATGACATTATATGTTTGATATGTATTGATTGACATTACCTTGAAGATATTATGAATGTTCAATAGTGCATGAAAGAATTTTTATGATAAAATCCATGTTTTCTGATGTTAAATTGCATCTATATATGTTAGTTGTGCATTTGACTTCATGAGGTAAGATAATAAACATGGTAGAAGTCACTTGTGAGGTGTAATGTTTAACCGTATAGTAAAAAGTTGAGTCTCCTTTAAATGAAATGCATTGAGTCTCTTAAAAACGATGTGACTTTTATGATTTTGAATCCATAATTGTAGGCTAATTCTTGAAAAGTGAAAGTATGTTTAGCAAAGTGCTCATGTTTGTGTCTATGATTTGTGTGATTCTTCTCAAAATATGCTTACTGTGAAGGTGAGTACTATGTTAGAAATTTACATTTTTTGAAATTTCTTCCTATTTGTTGTGATGTGCCTTGTGTGACTTACCACTTAGACTTCACTAGGAAAGAATCATGAGCATGTCTTGGTAAAAAGTTGAGAATTTCTCATTTTAAGAGGAAGTTGACCTTGTACCTTGATAAGGTGTGAAATCATGATACATATAAGTATGTTGAGGAGAAGGACATTCCTCCATGGACACCACTAAATATGGTATGATTGAGTATGACCTTCGTGGCACTAGGTCTAACTAATGAATATCTTTGTTGATTAAATTAACTCAAGTCTATATGCATTGAAGTATGAGTGCCTACTTGTTTTGAGTATTATTGAAATCTTCCTATGTGTGGCCTTGCAAGATGATATCTTAATGTATTAAGGTGTACTGACCATGTTATGATTAGGAGAATGATGTTGCTCCTATGAACATGATAAGAGCCTTTGCGTCTGATGCATAAAAGAGTGAGTGAGTAATGGTTTTGCTTTTTTATGTGCATTGAGTGCTAAAATTATTTGATGTTTCTATAAATTTTATGAACTTCTCTATAATTCTTTGAGGTCCTTCTTGTGGTTAAAGAACCCTAAGTGTCATTCAAAAACGAATGTTCCCAAGTGAGGGATATTGTAAGACCCCAATATGAGTTATAGGGTGTCTAGATACTAACATGCTATTCTTACGTTTATAAGGTTCTAAAATGACTTATAATATGGTTTAGAGGAAGGGTGTAATGTTTGAGGTGATTTGGAAGTCGAACGTCAAGGGACGACAAAAACGTTCGACGACAAGTCGCCTATGTGACTCATGTGTCGATGCATGCTTATATTTTTGTGTAATAAGATTTTGAAGACTATAAATGAGTTACAAGTAGTTTTAATGATATTATATGGGGTTTGTATAAGTTTGGAGGTCAAACGACTAAGAACGTCCAAGGAGTTCAAAAGATAACTCAACGAGTGTCTTGATGGGGCCTAGCCTGTTTGAACGACTTGCAGGCGTTTGTTTTGGGTGAAACTTATGTGTAAGGTCTAAAACTTGTTAAGGGTTATATTAATGTTTTAAACGACTGGTTACGACCTCTAAAGGTCCCCGCAAAAGTCCACACAAGAAGGCCCCAAGGCTGGTCGAGACACTGCCTTGGCAGTGTCAATCGACAGACCAAACGACGGCTCATTGGTCAACCAACGGCTCGTTAGTGAGGTATCGTCGACTGGTACTTATTTTGGTCAGTTATCAAGTCAAAATTTGGTCAAGTACCAAATGACGGAGGCCAATGCACGGCCCGTCGACTGACCAACGGCCAGTAGATGCCTCCGTCGATGGTGGCCTGCAGTTTACTGCCTGTGTCTGTTTTAGTTAAGGGGCGAACGGGAAATTCACCAAACCTCCTAAACTGAATCCAATAGGTTCATTTAGATATTTGTAGGTGTATATAAGTCGTCCAAAACGTGATCAACCAATTCCAAAATCCTCTCACACAAATTGAACTTTTCCTTCCAAAAATATATCTTTTCAAACCACCATTGTTGGTGAAGCTCAAGAACTGCTTGGATCTGTGTTTTCCATGGATGAATCATCAAATTTTATAGGTTTTAAAATAAAAAAAGGTATGGTAATCCTTCATCTCTAGATATCCTTCTATCTTGAGAGTTAATTTCAAAGGTTTCAAAGAGAAAAATATGATCAAGAGCTTCTTCTTCATTCTAGCCATGGGTTCTTTCTTTAATTGATTTCAAAAGCATAATATGAATGTATTGATGAATATATACTGATTTGGATGTGATTTTCAATCCTATTGCATGATAAACCCATGCTTTTTCACAAACTAGATTTTAGCCTATGTATGGCTTTATGAAAAATCAACTTTTAGATGAGTTGTGACTTTTTCGATAATTAAGTTTTGACTTTTATCTAAGGGCTTTTATTTTACAGTGAGTTGTGACTTTCAAAAGGATTGTGACGTTTTCAATATGTCAATTTCCAAAGGGTTGTGATTTCTCGTAAAAGGTCATGACATTTTGGATGATACACAAAAAAAACATTTGTTCGTACTATCCTTTTTTTACTATAAATAGATGGGATTCCTCTAATTTTTGCAATATTCTTTTATCTTCTACTTTTTTCGTACATTTTAAAAAATGTGTGATTTATTGTCGTTGAGGGAGTTTCGATGTTTAGCGGAATATGACGTACCACTATTATGATGAAGTAAATCGTTCAATCCTAAAAGGGTACATTACATAACCTCAACTACTTAAGAAAAATAATTTTGATGATATAATAATTATTATTTTGCTTAATATATACATTAGTATGTAATGTAAAATATATGAAGTTAACGTGATGTAATCTAAATTCTTTTATTTTTTGAACAAATTTTCTTGTGATGTAAATATATGCATCTAAATATCTTTTCTGGAAAATTATTAAATTTCACAAGAGTGAAATTTTGTGTATATATAAGAATATTTTTAAAATTTATCAATTACAAGAAAAATTATATTAAGTAAGATGGAATAAACATTCTCATTTTGTCATTACACCCTATTTATTTATGTAAAGTATAAAATTTCGTACAAATGCATTTATTGCACATTAATCCTTAGTTATAACATTATAAATTCTCTTAGTAATTACTAATTATTGCAATGATTATTTGCACTCTTTAACATTCTGTAATTATAATATTGTGAATTATTATAGTTATTACAATAATAATCTGTATCTTTAATCTTTTCTTGTATTAACTTTTGACCAACAACTTCATATTATTACACAGCACGAAAATATGTGATAGCACGATGTTGTTATTTTTCCTTGGATGAATCATGCTAAATTGAAAGTCATTTACAAGTATATGAACTACATATTTTTTGGGTGTAAGATAAACATGTGATTAGATACATGATTTCATAGATAGAATATATTTTTTAATTTTAATTTTTTTTAAAAAGGGAAACCTTTCAGAGTTAACTATGGGCAGTCAAAAAACTATCATCGATTTACGTATATAGTCAATTAAGAAGTCCAGTATGAAAGTCAACAACAAAAAGAGTTTAAACTTAAGCTGAAATTCATTTATTGCATTTCTTGTAATCCTTGTACTATTTATACTCCCGCACTAAGAATTTTGCCTAAAGTCACCCTTAGAAATTTTCAAGCATAGAAACACATGTGTCGTATTGTTCTAGAAAAAAATGCACACACACACCCACCCTTCCTGAAGATCAATCCTCATCTCACAAACTCACCGAAAAATAATTATATTAATGTTTTGTAATTAAAGATACGTAGTAATTTTCAAAAGGCAGCTATTGCTAAACAAGTTTTTTATCTTGTATTCCTAAGATACTTAGAACAAAACTTTGAAGAACTTGATAAGATAGAACAAAGTTTAGGAATATTTTCACAACTAGAAAATTACAACTAGTAGAGACACTAGAATCAAAAACAAATTGGAAAAATATGTAAAATACTTTTCTTAAAGAATAATATTTGTCAATCCGTGTTTAAGAATCAAAAAAAAAATTAGAAAAATATGTAAAATACTTTTGTTAAAAAATAATTATTGTCAATCCGTGTTTAAGGAATTTTACTGATTCGAACAAACTTTGCAGAAACACAAAGTTACCAAAGTTTAATGATTTATTGAAGAACAGAAGAATAGGAATTAATTCACGAATTTAAAATCTATAACACATTCAAGAATAGAAATAAGATCAAGCCAATTGAATGCATAGTGTCCCCTTAAGGAAATTATCCCCTCTAGTATCCGAAGTTTTATTTGGAATATGTCCTCCCAGGATAAATTGATCTCATTCATCAGTGTATTGATACCAAAAACACTAGTGTCAGCGAGTCACTCAACGACAACAAAGTACACTTAGAATACTAGATTTAGTAGTAGTAGAATAAGTTTTTAAATTCTATCTTTAAAATGAGAGGAAATCCCTCAATTTATAGAAAACAAAGGGTAGTGAGAAAAGGTTCTTATTGTGCCTTACCGAAAAGGTCACAAACCTTTCGAAAACTCACATGCTTCCATAAAGGTCATCACCTTTCATAAAAGTCACAACTTTTCATAAAAGTCTTAACTTTTCATAAAAGCCACAACTTTTCATAAAAGTGTCAACTTTTCATAAAAGACATAACTTTTCATAAAAGTGACAACCTTTCATAAAATTCGCAACTCTTCATTTTGCAATCACACCTTTTAAAGCCCAACAATGTCCCGCATGAATGGGGAAGGAATACAAGACAGAGAAACGGACAAGTAGGTGTACTTTACAAGCAAAATTTAGTTACATCTGAATAACTAGCTTTCCCCTTGGACTTTCCAAAGTGAGCATATGTCGAATATACCCGGTCAATCGGTAGATGTGATATCTTTGAAACGTCGAGCTTTGGTGTATACCTAAACAACCATATGTCATACAATTAATGTTTTACCGTTTATGATTCTTACGGTTGTGTTCGTTTTAACCATGGAAACCTCCTGGTTTCATGAGTGTATAGAGAATAGGGTTTTGACAATACTTCTTTTCGAAGCGGCCTAACTTCATGCTCAAATAGGTGATTTCTAACCATGTTATCGCATAGATACAATATTTGGTCAAGTATGGCAAACTTAGCAAATTATTAAAACCATTAAGATTTATTAACTCATTAACAAGCCTTAATGTTTTATCCTTGTTCCTGAGCATTCTCTTCATCATGAGAATGGATTGAGTTTGTTTACAATGTCGAACCGCCAGTCACAACTTTGTTTTTCTCCGTGACTCTAGCTCTGGGGATCTCCAGTCATCTAGATAGAGTTACCGCCATGATGACTGTTCCTAAGATGTTAACCCTTCCCTTAGATAATCTTTAAACTCTCTCTCTAGTGAGGCCATATTGTAAGTAGATCTAACACATTATCCTTTGAATTTACATAGTAAATTATCATAATTCCACTAGAGAGTAATATTTCCAACAGCATCATGTCTATGTCCTATATGACGAGACTTTCTGTTATACATCATGCTACATGCCCTACCTATTGCATATTTACTATCGAAGTGTATGCATACTAATGCCAATGTTTTGGGCAAAAAATAATATCTATCAAGAAATTCCAGAGTATTTCAACTTATTCACCGAAATCATCTAAAGCACCTAGCTCAAAGATCATTGTAGAGCTAATGATATATGTCTCTTTTAAAATATTTCCAAGAGTCTACTCATCTACCTAGAATAAATAAATATCCACTCGTGGATTTTACTTCATTTCTCTGCTGATCTAGTTTTAAATATTTTTTAAATACTCCAAAACACTATTTATTGTCATCTATTGAGTTTGATTAGGATCACTCGTGAACCGACTCAGTTTATTAATAGAAAATAATATATTTGATCGCTCAAACTTTGTGACATACGTCATACTTCCCAATACTCGAAGCACAATCCAATTGTGAGTCATTTTCGCCTTTACTCTTTTGAAATGCAAAGCTCACATTTATATTAGACTTGATAATATTGAAATCCAAATAATTGAACTAGTCAAGTAGCTTTTCAATGCAATGAGACTGTGAAAATGCTAGGCCTTATGGTGTTCTAAGAATTCTTATGCCTAATATTTGCTCAAGTCCTCTAAGATTTTTCATTCCTAACTTGATTTTTATCATACATTTTGTAGCATTTATGGCATAAGTGTATCTATCGATGATCAATATATTACAAATGTATAAACAATCATAACCTTGTGATATTAATGTGAACACATTTATCACTTCCATCATTCTTAAATACATTTGACAACATTGTTTTTATCAAATTTCTTATGTCATTGTGTGGGTGCTTGTTTTAGTCCATAATGTGTCATAACAAGTTTGCACACTTTCTTTTATCTACTAGAAACCATAAAATTCTCAGATTGTATCCTGTAAATTTATTCCTCTAATTCTCCGTTTAAGAGGGTTTTTTTGACATCCTTTTGATGAATTTGTAGGTTACATAACACAGGTAACATAATTAACTTCCAAATGAATTGAACTCTAGTTTCCGGCGAGTTTGTGTCGGAAAGATCAGACCTTATTTTTGTCTAAAACCTTTAACAAAAAGTTATGCTTTATATTTGTAAACAGTTTCATTGACTTTCATTTTCCTTTTGAGCACTCAATTATAACCCAAAGGTTTATTTCATGGAGGAAGATCAACCTTCTTCAAATAAGATATCTTAAGATTGAATCAAACTCACTATTGACACCATCTATCCAAAATAATGAGTCTACAGAAGTCAGAAGAAATATTACACAATAATATTCGAAGGAAGTAGATATCCTTTGAAATTTATTACGCCTCTGAATCTCTTTGTTAAGAACATTCTCCTCTTATTCTTCCCATGGTCGTTTACACCTCACTAGACTATTCAAATCTAAGTTTAGACTCCACAGTCTTAGGTCCTATTTTAATTATTTTAGGAATAGGAACTTTGAATTTGGATAGACACGCCCACGCTTTGAAATATTTCAAGTTTGATTTCTTTGCTTTCCATTACACATGTGGAATACATTGTGTCTTAAACAAAAGAATTGTTTTCTTTCTAGAAAACACAAAAAATTTTGTTCTTCCCTTTTAAAGTAAAGATTGTTCCTCCATACAAGTTTTGTGGTAAACCCGAACTTACAAATAATGCATCCATCATTTATTTCATGGTCTGATTTTTCATTAGATTAAGGTGAATAGGGAAGCAATTTGATGGATAATTCCACTTTTCAAACACATATCGTCAAAATGAGATTTATAGTCTCCATGCCTATCACTTCTTATCTTTTTTCCAACTGATTTTCAAATTCAATAAAGACCGACTCGAATATAAATCCTAGGCCTACTTGGGTCAATACCCATAAAGAGAATCGCGAGAACCTAAACAAAAATGCAGAAGTATAAAGTCTACTAAACTAGCCAAGAAAGAATGAGGTTCCCCCTATAGGTATGTACCAATAGACTTTGGCACCTTTCAATTCCTTGTCCCAACGTATACAAGGTTATTATATTGTCTAGACATTTCTATTGCTTCATCTTTACCATTCAACAAATAGACAGTTGTTTCTAATGCAATTGTCAATAAAAGTAATCAGATACTTTTTAAAACCACAAGATGGTATTGAATTGATATCACAAATGTTAGTGTAAATCAATTCTAAGGGATTAGAATTTCTTTTAATGGATCTATAAGATGCTCAGCATACTTAGATTCCACAGAAACTTGACATTTTTATTTATTGAACTCAAAGTTAGACAAAACATCTAAGTTGATCAGTGTTCCTTGCAAGGCTTTGTAATTGACATGCCTCAAGTGCCCATGTCACAAACTTTGACACAAGCAAGGAAGAAGTAATAAAAATTTTGAGTTTGAAAAGCTCTTTGCGAGGTAGCTTTTTACTTCTAATATTTTGTTCCTATTTCTTACAATTTTCTTGATACAAACATTGCTTACAATCATCACCTTGTCAAAAGTCCTTTTCAAAAGGACATTTCCATAACTGTCAATGTGATTGTTATAGAAGTACCCATGAACAAAGTTTCATCGGGTCCAATGAAAGAAATAAAGTCCAATTATTTCTTTTACAAAAACATAACAAATCAATATTCACCAATATTCATGTCTATGCAAATACATTTATTATAATAGACATTTCTTTTCATGAAAAATCACAACATTTTAAGTTATACTTTTTCATGAAAGAACACAATTATATTGAACAAGTATACATACAATTTGTTAGTTTCATACTAGTCACATCATATACTAGTAATAGAGAAACTCAATAACCATAACACCAAATATAATCACGAATTTTTTTGAATTTAACATAATACAAAAGTATCATTGAATTTCATATCTTTTGCTCCAAAATTAAATTTGACACCAAGTCTAATCATAAGCAAAGACCCCCCCACATTTTACATGTGATCTCAAAAATATTTTCAAGTATTTGAAAATAGTCTTTCCACATATTTTTTCAAAATGTCATTGACACTATGAAACCTCTTTTGAAAAATATTATTCTACGAAAGAATTATAGAGTTTCAATTCTCTTTGACAACCTTTACATAGTGTCAAAGTTCATCCCATAGAGGCAAAGACTCACAAACTCTAAGTCACTGTCTTATTCCTCTATCAAAAATAGACATTCCACTCAGTATTTCGATTGTTTCTATATAACATTGAAGTTTGTATAAAATCAAAAGTACAACGCAGACTTAGTAGGTGAAGTTTTCATATTCTTCCAATAAATTGCATTGTCGAATTTATTTAGAGTTCAAAACTACAAAAGTTTTTAGTCCACAATAATTAGAATAAATCAAATTTACAAGGAGTACAAAACTACGGAAGTTTTTATTTTACCCAAATAGAATAAAACATATTCTTAGATTATCACATAGAAATGTTTTTCTTTTTAAATAGTCTTCCAACTACAACATTTTTGACATCCCATTTTATTAAACAAAAATATGCATATCTCATTCTGCGAATCTGTTAATTTTAAAGGCAACACTATTTACCAATGAAAAAAACACATAAGATTTGCAGAACTTTTTTTCGAAGACACACATGAATTGTTAAGCGTTAGAAACTAGGTTCCTCCGTAGATAAATAATAAGAATGTTACATGGTCTAATCTTTAACCCGAAACCCACCAATATTTTGGGTACATTCTCAATTTGACCTTGCTAAATAAAGTAACGAATTATCAGATTCTCCCAATCAATATAATTAAACAAATAATAATAGTATAATAATTTCCTTAAGATTGTTGTTCATCTCATATTCATAAGATACTTAGAACAAAACTTTGAAGAACGTGATAAAACATAACAAAGTTTAAGAACATTTTCACAACTAGAAAATTAAAACTAGTAGAGATACTAGAATATGAAAAAGATTAGAAAAATATGCGAAATATTTTTTCTTAAAGAAGAATTATTATCAATCAGTGTTTAAAGAATCTTACTGATTCCAACAAACTTTGCAGAAACACGAAGTTACCAAAGATTAATGAATTAGGGAAGAAAAGAACATAAATTAATTCACGAATTTAAAATATGTAACACTTACAAGAATCTGGAGAAATAGAAAGAAGATCAAGCCCATAGAATGCACAGTCTGCCCTTAAAAAATTATTTCCCTCTAGTATCCAAGGTTTTATTTGGAATATGTCCTTCTAGGATCGAATTATCTCAATCACCAATGTATCGATATTCAAACGCTGGTGTCAGCGAGCCACTCAACGGCACTAGAGTACACTTAGGTATGAGAAGTTCTGAATTTTAACTTTAAATGAGAGAAAATCCCTCAATTTATAGAAAACAAAGAGTAGTGCAAAAAGGTTCTTATTGTGAATTATCGGAAAGGTCACAAACCTTTGAAAAAGTTTTAATCTTTCAGAAAGGTCGTTATCTTTCATAAAAGTCACAACTTTTCATAAAAGTCCCAATTTTTCATAAAAGTCATAACTTTTCATAAAGTCATAACCTTTCATAAAAGTCGCAACTATTCATAGACATCACAACTCTTCATTTTTAATTCACACCTTTTAAAACCTAACACAAGTGTTGTTGAATTTCGGAAATAATTATGGATTTTGGCAGAATTATCAATGCTTAATGAATGAAATTCCTTCATACTTTTTATTCAAAGAACAATTTGAGTATTTTGAATAAATCAGAACTCAAGCAATAATTGAAGATCAAAAAAGTTCAACCAACGATGTGTACAATTTAACTTTCCAAAAAACATGCTTAAAGAGTTTACAAAGCAAAATCTTTTAACTAATTCTTAAATACTCATGATCTAGACCTAATGCATTTTTTAAAGTAAATTTACATTTTTGATTTTTTTTTTACTTATGCATACATAGTTCTTTTAACATCAGTAGTCAGATCCTAATTTGTTTGGTATTTAGATATGAATATTGTTGTTGTTTTCTTACATATATGATATGATCCAAATAAATAGTAAGTTTTAGTGAACATGCAAATATCCATTGATATTCTCATGTTATTGTTAGCTTCATTAGTTACATGCTATGTTTTGAAAACATTGATGATGTACTTTATATTTTGACATTTTGCTTATCATGTTTTGGGAAATCAATTTAGTCCAAAATTAATAAGAAGTAAAGAGGGTAAATAAAAGGTACATTATGCAAATTTAAGAATATATTAAAAAATTAATAGAAAAAAACTTTTTATTTTTAGATGTTTGGGCTAGTCTGCATTAAATAGTTTTCTTGAACCAGATTATCAACCTCAAACATTCTACTACAAAAGCACGAATTGGAAAAGATTGACTGCCCATCAAAAGTAACTTAAAGTATTTTTCTCTTATCTTCTTCTTCACACCTAACAAACAATACTTGATAATTCATACCTTCTATATGGATTTAGTAGATCTTGCTGAACCAATTGATGTTGTCAAATGGTTCTATTTTGTCTGTCGCATCGGTAGGTGCCTTGGAACACACTTTTCAGTCATTTTTCTGTCTCAATTAAGTTCCCTTTCACATGTTTTTTTTATTGTTCCTTACACTTCTTTGTTTCCTATGTTATATATCCCCTTCCTTAGCTACTCTACCAAAGAATATGTCCAGCATATTGTCTTCCTCATCTTCATCAAGAAAATCCTTGCCCAAATCGATTGTACTTGACACTAAGGCCCTTCACTCATTTTTCTACGGAATAACACACTTGGGCACAAATACTGGAGCTTCTGGACTTAATTTATTATTCAAAGCAGGTGGTGTAACCGGTATTTCATGGATCAAGTTATGGTCTTTCTCTGCTAACCTTACTTTATTTCCCATAGCTTTCAATATAGAATTAAATCTATTCTAACATAATAGGTCTTTTAAGGCATTACTAATATCTTGCCTCTTCTCACTATCATAAAAATTCAAAGTCACACCCTTTGCACTACATGGAGGATTATTTTTACCTTTCAGGGAATGGGTCCGACTACTTGTAACAACCTGATTCCGTCATTAGGGAAAATTGAATGGAAAGAATTGGGGTTAGAAAACTTTTGAGAGGTAATATTGGAATTCCTAGACTAGTCTAGATTTTGAGTTAAATTAGAATCAGAGAGGTCTATCGAAATATGGGATTGAATGATAGATGTAATTATGAATTCTATCAAACGAGGATAGAAAATATGTTAAGAAACTTGCACGACTTACCGAATCAAATTTGGAAGAGTAGAACTCCCTATATTGATCTTAGCGTGAATAAGTAGTTTTTGAATGTCATAGGTTGAAGGTGCGTTGTGAAATGAGAGTTTGGAACTTAAATTCCGACTCTATGTTTCTGTTCAAACTGCGAGGGTGAGAATTATCTTTACAAGGTATGACCCTGTGGCAGGATGGGGGCCACCATAACGAGCACGTAGGGATATAAGTCGGAAAGAAACCTTAATAGTTTCATTATTCTTCAAACTTCTTTATTGATAGTTAGGAGATAAACCTCAAGTGATTCCTTGGATGTTTTCCACAACTTTTTGTGCTAAAGGTAAGGATTTTACTCCCTAGATCATTTTTTTAATACATAGAACATAAGCTTATGGGTATTTATCACTGGGGAGGATTTTGACCTAAAATTGATGGTGGGAATAAGCCTTGGCTGCACTGTAAGATCATGGGTTTTGTTGGGTTATTGAGCTTCTTATAATCCGGGTAAATTAGACCTTAATTACTGATCCACTGATCCATGCATAAAATAATTCGTTGTAGACCAAGAACAAGCGGAAATAATCCAGAAAGTGAAGAATCATGTTTCTTCGTAGGATTCAAGTGTGGGTTCGAGGTAGATGATGGTATGGTTTCATGTTTGTATAAGGTGTGTTAGTATTTGCTTCATTATAATGCATGTACATGAATTTTGCACCATTGATCACACCTAATACAAATGAATATGAATGAATGGTTGTATGCCATGAATCAAAAATTGATTGTATCACTATGAGAATATACATTGTGATTGTGGTGTCACGTTCCAAAACACTAACTGGGATAGGTTGTCATGTACCACCGTACATATTGGAATGTTTCACATTTTCAAAACACTAAGTTTGAATGGGTGTCATTATCCGGCACACTAACAATTTGGGTATGGGTTCCATGAGCCACACTCACTGTTTTTTGACTTACTGCGTGTGTCACTACATAAGCCTTATCAAGATGATATTCGATGGTCACATCATAATCCTTGAGTAAGTACATCCACCTTCGTTGTCTTAAATTCAGATCCTTTTGAGTTAAAACATGTTGCAAGCTACAATGATCAGTAAACAACTCACACTTAACAGCATAAAGATAATACCACCATATCTTAAGACCAAATATTACCGCTGCTAACTCAAAATCATGTGTTAGATAACTTCTCTCATGCACCTTCAACTGCTGTGATTCATAGATTATGACATTCTTATCCTACATCAACATCGCACCCAAATCAAAATTTGAAGCATCACAATAAACTATAAAATCTTTACCTTTTACCTGTAGTGCTAGGATAGGTGTTGTGGTCAAGAGTGTCTCTGAGCTTTTCAAAGCTATCCTCATATTTTTGAGTCCATTCAATATCTCTTTTTAGTCAAATATGTCAAGTGAGTGGTGACAGAAGAAAAGTTCTTCATAAATCGACGATAGTAGCTAGAGAGCCCAACAAAACTCCATACTTCTATCACAGAGCTAGGCGGAACCCAATTCTTAACCACCTTCATCTTTTGTGAATCTACCATTAATCATTCTTTTGAAACTACATGTCCCAAAAATGCAACCGAAGTAAAACAAAAATCCACTCTGAGAAAATTTTGCATACACCCTTTGTTCCCCAAAACACCTAAAAAAATATGAATATGTTAGGCATGCGCTTCCTCACTTTTCGAATATACCAAAATGGCATAAATAAAGACTATAACAAATGAATCTAGAAATGGCTTGAACACGCCATTCATCAAGATCATAAAAGTGGCAGGCGCATTAGGCAACCCAAATGACATGACAAGAAACTCGTAGTGCTAGTGTCCATATCGGGTGGGAACGCCGCCTTGGGCACATGCTATATGAAGAGATGGAAATGGGTCGGGTACTATGTTTAAAATCAATATAAATCTATATTGATGGTTACCAGACCTTAGGTCAATCTTATTTAGATCCTTTATCAAGAAGTTCTTGGATTTGAGCCTTAAGATCTCTTAGTTCTGGCAGAGGTATAGCAGGAAAATCCGTAAGAAACATGAATAGACTCAATAGATGGGGACTCAACCTTAACATCCCAAATAAAATGCATATAATCCAAACAACCCCACTCTACCAGTTTTATAGCCCAAGAGGAATATATAATCTTCATTTGCTTAGGCTTGTACACCTCCCCACTCTAACTTTTCTCTTCCCGGATTCTGTAGAGTCATAGACTTAGTATTACTATTAGTCCCATCATAATAGGGGGACAACCAAGTCATGCCTAAGGTTATATCAAAGACACTCATATTCAATATCACCAAATTCGCCCAAGTCTGAAAATTGATAAACAAAATAGGACAATCACGATAGACATAGGTGACTATGACACTTTTCAACTGGAGTAGAAACATGGATAGGGAAATCAAGTATATCACAACTCACAGAAAATTCTTAGGAAAATATCACGGGCATATAAGAATAATTAGAAACTGGATCAAATATTACATTAGATATCCGACCACAAAAAAAATATTACTTATGATCACTGCGTCAGACGCCTCTACATCGGCCTTGCCTGAAAAGGCATAACACAGAGCGATTTAATCATGATAGACGACTTCTTTGCCTAGCTGATTTGTACTCGTAAATTTGTTACCATTTCCCCTACTTCCGTAGCCTCGCTGATTTCTTCCTTGCACACCTTGTGGATGCCCTTGATTATTATTACCATTTCTAATAGGTACTGCGACATTGGTATTCTGATGCACGAAATCCATAACGTGTGCGTGGAACTACCTCTCCGCATATGCTAGGTTCTCCACAGTTATAGCAAGTGCGCTTAAAAGATGGATTGTTGCTTGTCGATTGTGCTGTTGCTTGGATATCTTTAATAAAACTCTGAGGTAGTGCTCTTAAATAATTACCTGTAGAAACAAACATAACTGACTGAATTAGTCGGCCTGCAAGTGTTGGTCATCCTGAACCTCTTTGGTATGATGCCTCAAAGTTGCCTGAAATTTTGGATTTCTTAGCTAATGCCTTAGTTTGACCATCTTGCCTCACCTCCTTAACTTTTTTCACAAGATTGGTCACCTCGTTGAAGATTTTTTCCTTCATAATTCATATGATCAAACAATACCAAAAACTCAGAATTTATCCCCTTAATGAATAGATGGATCCTCTCTTCCTTAATAGTCACCAATTGCATAGCATATCTAGAAAAAGAATGGAATTTTACTTCATAAGTAGTCACATCAATTCAACCTTGATCCAAAGACATGAACTAATCCATAATGCGGTCTGTCAAAATTCGAGTCATATACTTCTCTAGAAATAGAGAATGAAACTGCGTTTAACTAAGTGGGGGGAAAACTAAATCTTTGTATTCCACATCAGCTCTCTCCAATTATATCGCCCCACCTTTAAGTTGAAAAGTCATGAACTCAACCCCATACCGATGTAAAATTCCTAACTTATGAAGCCTCTCATATAAATCTAGGAAGCACTCTTCTACATCCTCACTCTCGGAACCATGGAAAACATGTGGTTTCAACTTCAAGAAATTAGTTAACATTTTATGCTCTTTACTAGTCATAACAGGACCCAACAACGGACTTTAGAGGCATCGTTACTTTCACGACCAGAGTCTACACCTTCTGCATGACCGACACTCAAGAACCATTGTTGGGCCCCCAAGCGAACCCTCATCTTGGCTGACTACAAGCGGAAGACTAACTCAATCATGCAAACTCATAAAACAGAATAAAATTCAAGAAACTAAAATACGAAATTGTAACTCAAAAGAAAACTCTGAATAGTATAATATATTCAATTCGTCATAAAATAGGAAACTTAAGTCTTTAAAATTTAATAAAATAAATTATTAACACAGACTTCTTAAGTATACTTACTATCTATGAAACCTCTAACTGATAACGATGGAAGTCGGGAAAAGACCCATGACATACAAACCAAACTGAAAAGTAAATGACATCCTCTGAAAGAAAGAAGCTCAACATAGCTAACTCGAACTCTCAGATGTATCAATAAAGCTCTCGTTGATGATCGTGAAAACATGTGTCTGCATCATGAGATGATGAAGGACAAATGGCTCAGTACGTGGAATGTACGAGCATGTCAGGGGAATTCTAAAGAATAATTTAAGCTTGAACTTGATAAAAATGGAAACATACTTGCCTCTTTTAAAGCTTACTTTACTCAAGCAAAATTCAAGGATACTCAAAACTACTCAACCTTACTCATCAACTCAGAAATACTCAAGGATATGATACTTAACTCAGAGATTAGATGCTCAACTCAAAGATATGATATTTCTACTCTTGGTACTCAACTATGAATAGTCAACTCAACATAAAGCAAGAAAACGTAATATATATAAAGTGTTATAAAACATTAAAAGAACTTAGTTTGTTAAAGAAAATGCAATAAGAAAATCAACTTTACTTATATAATAAAGTAATATAATTTTTGTGGGAGATTTTCTAAACAACATCTACCACTATGAGCCTAAGTGATGGTACAAAGTTTACCTCACGCTGCCAAGGACTATCCTATATCTTGCCCTCAGTATAGAACCTGAACTACTAAGTGGATAACCTAGTATATGCTAAAAAGAACTAAGGAATCATCTAAAAAATATTCTCCTTTTCTATCCATGATGGCTACATGGTTAGTGAAGACTTAAGTTAATATGAAGTCGCAACGCCATATCGATAGTCAAAACTACTACCAAAAATATACTTAACCTATATGTTTTTGAAGCAACTTCTTTCTTTGATTCTAGTTAATTACTCAAAACTTAGATAAAATCACTCTTGAAAATCATAGTTTCCTCTTTACTTAAAAACTACATCAAAGGCTCTTTTGGAAATCTCAGTTTCCTTTCTTGTTCAAAAGTCTTTTGGAAATCTCAGTTTTCCCTCTTATTAAATGTGGAAACATTTACTCTTGGGAATACTTAGTTCCCATATATCTTATCACTTTAAAGAAAATAAACTCTACTCTTACACTTTGCTGGATTTCAAAACGTAAGTCTTAAAAAAAGTTAAAACATTTGTAAAAGATTTTTTAACATATGGTTCATGCCGAATTATGGATGTAAACGACTCAATGCAAGGTTTGCAATAACCATAGATAGAACTCAATACTTGGAGGTCAAGAACTTCAATGATACTACTTATTTCAAGAATGCTCAACTCAGAGGCTTCATGGGGAATTATGAGCATGAATTACTCAAGTCAACGACTCAGGGATACTTCTTATCTCAAGATTGTTCGACTTATAATGTTCATACGAAATTATGGGCATCAAAAATTCAACTCAAAGACTTCATGGGTAACATGTTATAGTCTCATAATTAGAATTATAATATGAAAGGGAATAAGAATTCAATACTTAGAACTTGATGATACTACTCCAGTCCATGATATTCAAATTTATGGAATCCATACGGAATTTATGGACATAAACAACTCGACTCAAAGGTCTACATAACTATATGAAACTCCATGTATATAAATCTTCTAATTCTCTCACTTATTTCCTCAAAACTTAGTTCGAACCGATAGTTTACCTGAAAGGATTCACAATTGAACTCAAAACTTTCTTGATTTTACTCTTCACTCTCTCTTAAATGTGAATTATGAATTCAAGAGTTATGGTTCATCATATGAAAGATCTAGGTGATACTCTCGTTCTCATCTCCACAAAAGGATTCAAAAGGACTTTCTAAAAATGTTGGAAAGAATTCTCAAAACTTAACTCTTATCTATACCTTGAATTTGAATTATGAAGTCTATAATCAATGTTATGATCATATTAGGAATGGTTTCAGGTGCGTAGAAGTAGCCTCGAGTCGTTGAACCAAAAGAGAGTGAAGGTGCACTTTAAACGAGCACAAACGGAGCAATCGAAGGGAAAAGGGATGGGGCAGGCAACCCTGGCGCACTGAGTGGAGCGTAGAACCAGACCATAAACTATGGATGAGGGTTTGGGGATCTCTATCTGGCGCATCGCGCCAGGCCCCAACCCCAAAAACTCGATGAAATTCTTTGCTCATTTTGTCACCCTAATTCGCCTAAAATCAAACAGTTTCTTCCCCAATCACTTGGATTCGATTACTTAACATAAGTACAGTCTAATCTACTCAATACAGCCATAAAACACTCACTTTTATATCAAAATATCATCAAAACCCCAACGCAACAAGATTTAATATGAACTTCAAGAACACCTATTAAGAACTCCTGAAGAACTTTTATCTTTCAACTCCAACAATGAAGTTTTGCTGAAAATAACATCATTGGTGTGTTTGTGAACTAAACCAACACTATAGAAGCTTAGATACCTTTTTGAGATTAAACACATCGGGAAAATCTGCATCAAGACGAAAGAATGTCCACAAACGCTCGATCATGTGGCCTCTTTTCTCCTTTTTTCTCTTCTTTTATCTTCTTGAACTCACAACTAAAATCCTAGGGTATATTAAGATTATAATTATTAACCTAATACGTTTACAACCCTAAAATATTACTAAAAACAAACTAAATCTGTTTGGATGCGAGAAACACCAAACTACCCTCACAATTTTGGTTTACTTTCCTTAACTGAATGAGCCTAACTGCATAAGATCATGTCTCACTCATCCGAACTGAAAACTTATTAATTTTTGTGGCATTGAAAATATCATTCAAAGATTTTTACTAAGGTATCTTGTAGCACACATATTTCCTTCATTCTTTAGAGCTATGATCGTTTGAATTTGACCTAAAACTCATACTTCAGCATAACGTGCAAAATTGCAAATTTCACTATTTCCAATTTACTTCTTCTTAGAACTCAAGGTGCTACATCTAATGACCTGAACTTAATACCAAGGAAATTTTAAATTTTTTGGCAAAAAATTACTCACTATGAAGGATCGTTCGAGCCTAAGCGCAAAAATTTCTGGGGGGTTAAAATTACCACTAGTTCCACCCACCTTGGGGACAGTGATAGTAATAGGGAGATTGGCGGGAGTTTCAGTTTCTTCAACTGAGGGAAGCACTCCAGGACCAACCAATCCTTTCAATAACGAAATGATATTTTGATCTAACACTGGGTCTAGGGAAGAAATACATATAGTCTCAGTCTGCACCTTTTCCTCTTGTCCAAAATTCTCCTTATTCTCAACCTCAACATTCTCCTCTAACTCTTCATGATGCGTAGGAGGGGTCTTATTTATGGGAGCATTTTTGACCAGTTCTCCATACATAGTAGGCGCCACCCTTCCTCGGCCTCTACCCCTCGATATTCCTCTACCCCCGCCTCGATCGCGACATGTCATTGCAGATTCCTCAGCTGGAGCATTTATAGGGCTATGGGTCTGATGCCATTGAACCTATTATTAACCATTTGCGAGTAGATGAGTGGATCAAGTTAGCTACCCATTAAAATCAATAGATACTACTTATAATCATGTCATAGAATGAAAGGAGACAAGAGAAAATAGAGATATTTCCTAAATTCCTATAGCCTCTCATAGAAAAGTACATTGTCGATGTACCGTTTCGCAAGACTCTAACAGACTTGTTTTGGTGTCGTCACGCCCGGGGAGCACCCCCTAGAAGTAATATGGCGTACTTGACCTCTTGGAGGTCTTATACAAGCCCATAGTTATCATTCATCGCACTTTCATAGGTAAATTTTGCGGAAAATTTAGAACGTTTCATAGCACATCATATGTTAGATTATCACTTTCATTATATATATAAAATGTCATAAGACATAGTTAAAGACTATTATCTTTTTGCCATCCTAGACTCAAAATTATTAGATTATAATCGGGACACGACCATTACAACCTAAAATATAACTAAACTATTGCTTAACTTTAAACATAAACTAGACTTAGGATATCCATCGAATTAAGGATTCTTTTCCTTGAGCTTGGGAATCACATATCAAGCCCCTTCACCTTGGAAATATCCATTCAAGCATACATAACCTACACTTTGCACATAAGGTAGATAAGAATGGTGTTAGTACAAGAATGGACTAAGTATGACAACCATGCAAAAACATGCATTTAAAAGAGTCATTTTACTTGAAACCATGCATTATGACTTTTTGTGAAAACTTAATAAAACTTTGATACAATAAGCATTATACAATTAACATACTTCATGTAGGCATATTAAAAGGATAAATATCATATAAAACCACACAATGCATTTAAAGCCTAATAACCACCACTTTACAATAACATTCTTTCCTTTAACTCCTTAACTTCTCAAGTAACCCTCTAGCGATACTTGGTGCAATGCATCACCTTAAGGCCACAAGGAAATCATACATACAACCTACATAAGCCAACACATACCATCATCGAAGTATATCATACCTTAAGACACATTCAAGTCAAGACACCCAACACTATTACAGTAAGCCATAGTCACATTGCATATATGTTAACTTTACTTCACATAGGCAACTATCAGTCCCTTACTAACAACCTCAATCTAAGTCTACTAGTGCAATGTACATGTGAAGCCTCATAACCTCACACATACTTAGTAAACCTATCATGAGACCACATGTCACGACCCAAAACCGGGGCCGCGACTAGCACCCACAATTTCCCTCCCATGTGAGCGAACCAACCAATCTAACCCTTATCATTTTAACAAATATCAACAGAAAATAATGCGAAAGACTTAAACTCATTAAATAACACAAATCAACATCTATTAATTCCCCAAAATCTGGAAGTCATCATCACAAGAACATCTATCTCAAATTACTAAACTAAGAATGTCTAAGAACAAAAATAACTAAAAAGCTAGTCCATGCCGGAAGTTCAAGGCATCAAGACT
>NC_028646.1:9349265-9369007 GCF_001406875.1 Solanum pennellii | reverse complement strand
AAGAGTTGAAGTGTTTTGCAACGGGAGCTTACGACGGCTCGTCGTGGATGTGACGGCACGTCCTGCAGGTCCGTCACCGATTACAGAGAGTCGATTTTCAGTACCCAATTTCAGAATTTCTAAGTATGCTGAAACGAGACATCTGTGACGGGCCGTCGTGCCTATGACGGTCCGTCGTGATGTCCGTAATCTTAGCCAGTTTTTCCAGAAATAAATCTGCTGCTCAAAACGACTAAACAGGTCGTTACACCACAAGCCTTAACAAGTATTTAATACATCAACCATAATCTATAGTCAGCTATATACACATCAAGTAGGACATTAATCACATAGTCACATTAAAACTTCATACCATGCATATCATCACATCTCGTAGACAGTATTACAATGTCATGCAAAAGAAACATAAACTTAATCACTTACATCAGAACACCTTTCTATAACTCCCTTCAGGAGCTACATTTGCAATGCATAGGTAAAGTCTCATACCCTTACCTACACTACGCAACTTCTTTTAGGTTATCCTAGTTAGGATCCTAGTTTTATTTCCATTGTCCATTTTACTTTAGGGAAACTATAGCCTTAACCGATAAGGCCATGGGTGCTACATGAAATTTGGTTTTGTAGAGCCTTACACCAAGGGAAGGTTCTCTACCTTGCCAAAGTAGAACATTAACACATGTTAGCATATTAGGTGAGATACCTTGATAGATCCTATGGGGCAAGCGTAGTTCATGGAATTTGTAGGTATATATGGGAACCTTATTTATGCCTATTGAGGCATTGCAGTTCTCCACCTCGTGAGGACAATAGTGAACAAGTGTTCCAATATTGGGGAGGGTCACCCCTCATATTCAAGTTCTCTAGGTTCTAAGCTAAGTTCCCTGTATTGAAAACCCAATATTATCTTTACTTAATAAAATGAAGTCTTAGGAGAGGGAACCCCTCATATGCTTAGCTCATAGGTCATAGATGAGAGTTGATCAACCTAAATCCTGTGAGAAGACCTTTCACATGGACATAACATATGTAATGCACCATATAGTTTAGGGTACACTTGAGAACACCTTTCAAGGCCCCTCTATTAACTAGAGTATCATACATGTGTGTATACATACATGTGAGAAAACCTTTCACATAAAACTTTTAGAGCACACATATTCATACTTTGCTATATTCATGCATATAAGACATTTTCATCACTTAACCATACATTCATTTTCATAAACATAGATAACAACAAAGGAACTATCCTATCAATGCACCCATGTGCAATGCATGGACAAGGTCCCATACCCTTATCTATGCTAGTACACCTATAAAGTAATCTTAGTTTAAGAGT
The DNA here is from genome assembly GCF_001406875.1 of Solanum pennellii. NCBI lineage: Eukaryota > Viridiplantae > Streptophyta > Magnoliopsida > Solanales > Solanaceae > Solanum > Solanum pennellii. The sequence continues at coordinate 9,367,665 of NC_028646.1, read as the reverse complement.
TACAATACATACTTCATGGACATATACTTAACATGCATAGTAGTAGACAGTAGTGCATATGAGAATATCCTTTCATTAGACACCATGAACCTATACTACTCATAAGAATGCATGAATTGTCAGTGTGTGTGTACATTGGTCAACATGATCACCTAATGGATATCAACAACACACTCAGGCAGCCACCCTCTTAGGACCACAATACACATTCAAGAATAGAGCACACAATACATAATAACATAGGAGACAAGATAATTACAACACTTGCATTCAAGACCCCTAACCATATCTAATCACGCATTCATATATGGTACATCGGTAAGGGGTCATTAACCATTATGACATATCAATTGAAGCACCTAAACAAGCCCTAACATAATCATTCATATGCTTGTAACTTAGAAATACAACCTAGATCACAACTAGAATAAAAACTAGGCATAAGCTTCACATAGTGTGATCATCATAACCACACACTCATATAATCATAAAATTCCCTTCAAGTCCAAATTCAACACATATACAATGAAATAAATTAAACACCGCCACCATAAGTGTACCATACCACACAATGTCATAGAAGGCAAATTCTATCAACATTACTATAGAAAAGTAACGGAATAGCAATTTTACCTAATTTCCCTTTCTTTGATCATCAATGATCAAAACTCAAAATTAATAAATAATACCAATCTAGGTCAGTAAATAAAGATATAATAACCCAAACCAATTCCTACTTCAATTGCCATAAAATAGAGATCACAATGAATTCACTACATTAGCAATCTATAGAAGTTAGAAGAATCATAGGCTAATATCATTAAAACTTCAAACCTTGATCCACATGGATCATTCAACAAGAATTCACCATCAATATAAATAATAATAATAAGATAAAGTACACTAATCATATACGATATCACGAGTCAATCATCATAGTATTAAGGCCATATCATGTAGACTACTTCACCAAACGATAGAAGATATAGGAATATGGTTGAACCTTACCAAACTTCCAATCCTTGATCATCATTTATCACTTATAAATAATTCACCATCAATTTGAATATACAAAAGTATCAATATAAAATTCAACATGCTAGAATCATAATTCACTTAACATAGAATCAAGATAACAATGCCTACAGAGAGGCTATATCGAAATTTTAGATGGAACATGGGTTCATTATGCAATTGGATTGAAATTCACTTTAAAATGAGTACATTATAATCAATTCATAATGAGAAAGCTTTTGTAAACGTTTTGAGAAAGAACCTATGGCTATATCGGAAGATTTGATGTTTGATAATGAATTTTCATTGAAAACATTGGAAGGAACTCCTTAGAAGAAAGGTTGACTAAGGATGAAGGATCACCACACCTCATTGTAGAATATAAACATTAAAAATTGATGAAGAAATCATCACAATTCAATCTACAAGTTGTTCTTGAGCTTCATCTCCAATGGAGGTTTCTAGAGAGACTATGGTTTGAAAGGGAAGTATAAGTTTTGAAGAGTGAATTGGGAATTGGGCTTTCATGTTTTGAACTAACTTAATATACCCAAAAATAGCTAAATAAACCTCCTAGGGTCAAGTTAGAATGTGGGGTGATTTCCATTCACCCCTTTAATGAAACATTATGTCTAGCAGTAGACAAAGACCGCATCGCCGCCCACCATCGAGCCCAGTAGGTCCAACGACGGAACTAATGTTTGCCGTCGTTTGGGTCCGAGGCTTCTCAACTAGCTTGAGCCTTCACAAGTAAAAGTCTTGAACTAAGCCTCCCCATCTATGGGGCCTAGGTTCCCCTACGAAGCGTCATTCATGACCGTCGTTTGACACTGCCAAGACATTACCTAGGCAGCGTTTGGGTCTTCCTTGAGAGCCTTTTATGGGTCCCTTAAGGAGTCGTACCCGGATGTTTCCAACGTAAATACACACATTAATATGTCAAGAACCGTCCATACAAGTTTGAAAATCAAACAACACTTGTAACACATCCAAACAAGCTAGGCACACTCAAGTCATACAAGCACATCTCACGACTAACTTCGAATGTCATGGAACTTCTTGGACGTTTGACTTCCAAATCACTTCAAATCAATCATACATACTTTAAAAAACATAATTAACATGTTAATAAACTTATAGTAACATGTGAGGCTCTAGATACCCTAACTCATTTTTGGGGGTATTACAATATCCTCCACTTGGGAACATTCCTTCTCGAATGACACTTGCAACACTTTAATTACAACAAGGACTTCAATGAATCATAAAGCAACTCAAAATATTCATAAAATCATCACGCAGAAGTTAATGCACCGCATTACAAGGAACACCATCCTCCAAGCCGCTTAGCACTCAATGCAACACAAGCAAGTACAAATTTTTTATTCACTCACTTTCAAAATGCATCAAACACAAGGAATCACTCATGTTTCCTAATCCTTCCCCTAAGCATAACATGGTCATTGCGCTGCATTTCTTTAAAAGCTTATCATGTATGATCACACATAGGCATATTCCAGATTGCCCAAGAAACTAATAAGCACTCATACTTCAATGCACATAGACTTGGGTCATGCAGATCAACACGAATCTCTATTAATTATACATAGTTCCATTGCAGGTCATACTTAACCATACCATGCTTAGTTATGTTAAAGGAGGAATGTCCTTCTCCTCAATACACTTACATGTCTCAACAGTTCTTATACAAGCAATGAACAAAGGTCAATTCATTTTAAATGAGAAATTCTCAACTTTTTAACCAAAGCATGCTCATAATTCCTTCATAGTGAAGTCAAAATGGTAATTCACACCACACAAATTACAACATTAGGAAGTCATATCACAAAATTTTAATTTCTAGCATGGAAATAGCCTTCATAAGCAAGCATCATTTTAGGAAAATCTTACAACTTATAGGGACACACAAGGACACTAACTAGACATGCTTCACTTTTTAAGAGTGAGCCTACAATAATGCTTCCCATGTCATAAGAGTCACATAATTTTAACGAGACTCGTCATTTTTCATTTGAAGGAGACTCAGTTTTTCCTTATGAGGCTAAACATGAGACATTAAGAGTGACTTCAAACATTCTGCTTAAATTATTTCAAAAAGTCATTCACAACTAACATATCAAGATGTACAATTAACATAAGAAAACAAGAATTTGATCAAAAATCCATTTTCATGCAATTTAGAATCTTCAAAACATGCTTAACATAGTGTCAACTAAAACATACATAATATATGAAGAATATGTAACTCATATTTTTATGCAAGACTCCTATCATGAACAAGCTTCTAGGAATTATTTAGTTTCAAGATCAAGTAAGAATAGAAGGACAAGGTAGATATATTTACAACCTTACTACTCACCTCACCATCCCCCACTTAGGGTAAGACCATTTAGGATCAACTTAGCCTAGCCTCAAGAGGATCTTAGCTTATCTGCCTCTCTCGTCACCACTTAAAAGTGATTACCAACCCAAAAGGAATTAAAGTAACTCGACATAGGAATATTAAAGGGCATTTTAAACCTTATCACCTAGGAAAATTATCCCCTCTTTAGGGTAAGCCTAATCACATCATGCCTTCAAGCCACAAGGTCTAGGAAGGTCAAACCCAACCTATATACTTCTCACACAAGAAGTGTCAATATTCTTGAGGGTTTTCACTCCTAATCTCTCATTAAGCAGTCTACTAACTCAACCATCATTATCCCTCTAGATCTAACACATAAAGGAAATCCACAATCATCAAGTTAGGTCATACTAACCAACCACATAAGGTCTCAACCATACCATTGACACCAAAGGTCATAACACCTTTGGGGAAGCAATAGAGGAGACCTATCCATAAGGCCTCTTTCTTTTCTTTCAACATTAAGGTAAGGTAACTTCTAGGTCAATGCAACTGACATCATCACCCTACAAGGTAAACACACTACCTTCATTCCTTGGACCAAGTCTATAGAAGACTCCAATCCATACAAGGCAACTATGAAGCATGTAACATATACCAAAGCAACAATGAAACATTTCACATATACAAAGACAACATTCGAATCCACACACCTATATCAAGGACATATGCATTCTTTAGCTATCTATAACACTTCTTCAAAGCATTTCAAGCTGAAACCATAATATTAGACTATTATCACGCAACATCATATAGCAACATACCACTCCAAAAAGAAGCTCAATTCAACTACAACAACCTTTCAACAAGCTATGACCAAATCATAGAATAAATCTTCACATATTATGTTATTTCACCTAAATCACATATAAAGCCATAAATGGCATCACATCAATATATATCAAGGTTCACCATCAGACAAGAAGTATCAACATTCTTGAGGGTTTTCACTCCTAATCTCTCTTTAAAGAGTCTACTAACTCAACCATCATTATCCCTCTAGATCTAACACATAAATGAAATCCACAATCATCAAGTTAGGTCATACTAACCAACCACATAAGGTCTCAACCATACCATGGACACCAAAGGTCATAACACCTTACGGGAAGCAATAGAGGAGACCTATCTATAAGGCCTCTTTCTTTTATTTCAACATTGAGGTAAGGTAATTTCTAGGTAAATTCAACCCACATCATCATCCTACAAGGTAATCACACCATTTCCTTATTAGGACCAAGTCTGTACGAAAGACTCCAATCCATACAAGGTAACTATGAAGCTTTAACATATACCAAGGCAACAATGAAAAATTTCATATATGAAAAGACAACATTTGAATCCTTACATCTATATAAAGTTAACATCCATTCATTAGTTATCTATAACACTTCTTCACAACATTTCAAGCTCAAATCATAATATTAGACTATCATCATGTAACATCATATCGCAACATACCACTCCAAAAAGAAGCTCAACTCAACTATAACAACCCTTCAACAAGCTATAACCAACTCATAGAATTAATCTTCACATATTATGTTATTTCACCTAAATCACATATAAAGCCATAAATGGCATCACATCAATATATATCAAGGTTCACATTCACACATACTCATATAACCACAAAGCTAAGATAAGCATCCAAAGTCAACTTTTATCCCTCAAGAATAGAGATACCATCTCATCTAAGCAATCACATCTATAAAATCATCGAACAAGAAAACATAAGAGAGAAATCTTATAAATTTAAGTTATATGGAACGACAAGAGAATAGTGAAGAAGGGAAACTCTATAGTAATATAGCCTCTCGCTCATAGATGTGTCTCGACTCACCATCAATGATTTATATTGTACTAGACGTGGAAATATGAGAATTTGGACCCTAAACCACTTTTATAAATCTAATTCTCTTATGCCACGTTTGTCACGACATAGGAGCACCACCTAGAATTAACATGGCTTACTTGACCTCTTGGAAGTCTTATACAAACCCATAGTTATCATTCATCGCATTTTCATAGGTAAATTTAGCGGAAAATTTAAAACTTTTCATAACACATCATAGGCTTGAACATAACTTCCATTATATATAAAATATCATAATCCATAATAAAAGACTCTAGTCTCTTTTTGTCATCTTAGACTTAAATTATTACAGTATAATAGGGACACAACCCTTACAACATAAAACATAAGTAAACTGTTACATGACTTTAAACATAAACTAGACTTAGGAAATCCTTGAAATTAAGGATTCCATTCCTTGATCTTGGGAATCACATATCAAGCCTCTTCACCTTAGAAATATCCATTTAAACATCCATAAACTAAACCTTCTGTAAAAAGGAAGAGAAGAATGGTGCTAATACATGAATGTACCAAGTATGGCAACCATGTAGAGACATGCATTGAAAAGGGACATTATGCATTATGCCTTTTTGTAAAACTTCATAAAACTTTAACACAATAAGAATTATACAATTCACATAATTCATATAGGAATATTCAAAGGTCTAACATCATCGAAAACTACACATTACATTTAAGAAAAAATAACCACCATTACAGTAAACACATCTACTTTACAGTAACAATCTTTCATTTCACTCCTTAACTTTTAAAGTAACCCTCTAGTGATACTTGGTGTAATGCATCACCTTACGGCCACAAGGAAATCATACATACAACCCACACAAGCCAACACACACCATCATAGAAGTATAGCATACCATAAGACATATTCAAGTCAAGACACCCAACAATATTACAGTAAGCCATAGTCACATTGCACATATGTTAACTTCACTTCACATACGCCATTATAAGACCCTCACTCACAACCTCAATCTAAGTTTACTAGTGCAATGTACATGTGAAGCTCCATAACCTCACAAATAATTATTAAAATTATCATACACCACAAGCCTTAACAAGTATTTAATACATCAACCATAATACTATAGTCAGCTACATACACATCAAGTAGGAGCTTAATCACATAGTCACATTAAAACTTCATACCATGCATATCATCACATAATGTAGATAGTAATACAATGTCATGCAAAAGAAACATAAACTTAATCACTTACATCAGAATACCTTTCTATAACTCCCTTCAGGAGCTACATTTGCAATGCATAGGTAAAGTCTCATACCCTTACCTACATTACGCAACTTCCCTTAAGTTATCCTAGTTAGGATCCTAGTTTTACTTCCATTGTCTATATTACTTTAGGGAAGCTATATATTTAACCGACACTAAGACCATGGGTGCTATATGTATTTCATACATCAATCATAATACAATAGTGAACTACATATGCATCAAGTAAGACCTTAATCACATAGACACTTATTAATTCATACCATGCATATCATCACACATCTAAAAACTAATACAATGTCATGCAAAAGAAACATAAACATAATCACATACATTAAAACATCTTGCTTAAACTACCTTCTAGAGCTAGTTGTGTAATTATAGGTAAAGTACCATATCTTACGTACACTAAGTACCTTCCCTTAGGTTATCCTAGTTAGGGTCCTAGCTTTACTTCCATTGTCCGTTTTACTTTAGGAAAACTTTAGCCTTAACCAACTAAGACCATTGGTGGTACATGTAACTTGGTGTTGTAGATCCTTATACCAAGGGAAGGGGCTATACCTGGCCAAATAAAACATTAACACATGCTAGAATATTAGGTGAGATACCTTTCTAGATCCTATAAGGCAAGCGTAGTTTATTGAACTTGGAGGAATATATGGAAACCCTCTTTATGCCTATGGAGGAATTGTAGTTATCCACCTTGTGAGGAGAATGGCGAACAAGCCTTCCCACATTAGGAAGGGGAACCCCTCATATTGAAGTTCTATTAGTGCTAAGCTAAGTTCCCTTTATTGAAAATTCATTATTATCTTTACTTTATAAAATGAAGGTATAGGAGAGTTAACCCCTTATATGCTTAGCTCAAAGGTGAAAGATGAGAGTTCATCAACCTAAATCATGTGAGAAGTCATTTCACATCGGCGTAGCAAATGTAAAGCACCATCTAGTTTAGGGTACACTTGAGAACACCTTTCAAGGCCCCTCTATTGACTAGAACATGTGTACATACATGCGAGCAAACCTTTCACATAGCACATTTAGGGCACACATATTCATAATCTACTTTATTCATGCATATAATACATATTCATCCCTTAACCATACATTCATATTCATAAACATAGATAACCACCTAAGAACTATTCTATCAACAAACCCATGTGCAATGCAGGGACAAGGTCCCACCTTAATCCATACTAGTCACCTATCAAGTCATCCTAGTTTAAGAGTTACAATACATACTTCATGGACATATATTTAACATGCATAGTTGTAGACATTAGTGGATATGAGAATAACCTTTCATTAGACTTCATGAACCTATACTACTTATAAGCATGCATGAAGACTTAGTGTGTATGTACATTGGTCAACGTGATCACCTAATGCTTATCAAAAACACATTGAGGCAGCCACCCTATTAGGAACACAATATTTATTCAAGCGTAGGCCATAGAACACATAATAGCATAGGGGAAATGATAACTATAACACTTGCATTCAAGACCCCTAACCATATCTAATCACACATTTATATAGGGGCACATAGGTAAGGGGTAATTAACCATTATGACTCATCAATGGCAGCACCTACACCAACCCTAACATAATCATTAACATACTTGTAACATTAGCAATACAACCTAGAGCACAACTAGAATAGAAACTAAGTATAAGCTTCACATAGTGTGATCATCATAACCACACACTCATATAATCATCAAATTGCCTTCAAGGCCATAATCAACACATAGATAAAGATAATAAATTAAATACCGCCACTATAAGTGGACCATACCGTACAATGCCATACAAGGCCAATTCTATCAACAATATTATAGAAAAGTAAAGGAATAACAATCTTACCAAATCTCCTTTCTTTTATCATCAATGATAAATACACATAATTTATAAATAATACAAATCTAGGGCAGTTGCTACAGATATAATAACCTGAACTAACTCCTACTTAAATTGCCATAAAATTGAGATCACACTGAATACACTAAATTAGTTGTCACGCCCCGAGCTACCTAGAGACGCAGCCACGGGACCTAGGACCATAAGTTATCCCATGCTAACCTTGCTTGCATGATCATGAGCATATTAAAGATAATAAACTGAATGCTGAAGCTAAATCATATTTAAATTGAAAAGATGGGGAATACCCATATTCTATAACCAAGATAAATGAAATACTAATAAGTTTAATACAAAGAAGTTATTAACTCAATACTAAGTTGAAGTTAACAATGTCTTAAAATAGCCTCTAAACTGAATGCTTAAATAGGCCTCAGCTAAGTCTAGCAAAAACTATAATTAAAGGACTAAATACATAAAATAAACTCATGACTATTGTTCTCGGAGAATGAGGAGTCACTACTGAATTTTCTAAACTGGAGATTGGGAATCGATTTGACCATGATCTGGATGATGAGAACCTGAACCTACATCACGATAAGATGTAGCACATGTATGCATCAGTAATTGAAGGTATTGATCATGTTAGATAGAATAAATCTTAAATAAAACATAACTGAACAAGAACAAAAGAAAGTATAATAAATGGAACATGATAAACACTAAATTTTGAGCTAACTTGATGCAATGATCAAATTTATAACATGCTGAGACTGAATACTAATTGAACTTTAAATATTGTCAATGCCAGAGAGTCTTACTAAACTGTGGGAGCTACTAATAATTGATATTAAAACAACATGAACTAAATGTGGAGTTCGATGTAGACGCCCCATCGAGAGGGCACAACTTACCCTGCCTGAGGTATAAAAGCACGTTGGCATGATTACTAAACTGATTGCCCACGAAGGGATCTTACAACCTACTTGGCTAGTAGTTCTGGGATAGTCCAACTGGGTATTATTATACTACCAATGAATTATGTATTAACTAATTATTACTGAGTTTCTATAAATACTTGATAGCTCAAAACTGAACATGCAAACTTAGAATGCAACAATTAATCTGGTAATTATGCATTTATAACTGAGGCATGTGTATTTGAAGTAGCTGAAATATCTGACCTTGCATGTGTTATTCATGAACTAAAGAAATACATAACTAGGGTTCTGAAATTCAGGTGATAAACTAAATAATAACATGGAAATCTGATTTGGAACATATAACTAATTAATTCATAAAGTGTTGTTGAAGTTCTAGAAACCGTAGTTCTAATCATGATATGGGAATCAAGAATATGACTGAAAACTAGGGACCCAATGGGTGAAACAAACCCACTAGTGAAATCTCACATACCTGGTGATGAAATCCACAAATAAATATATAGATTTAAGGGTTGGAACTGCTGGAACCTTGCTGCGTTCTTTAACTAGGGTTCTTGACCTTTTTCTCCTTTCTTAATTCAAATTTTCTATGTTTTGATTTAAAGATTTGACTTAAGTAAGTTTTAGTTATGTTTCCAAGCTTAAACTTACTTAAATATGATGATTTACGGTCAAAACAATGTCTCTTAGTGTGTAAACAAAGTGGGAAAAAAACAAAAGACCTATGAGTTAATTGTTGTCGAAACAAACGACGACCTGGACTGACAGGTCGTCGTTCAATCGCCGGTCCGTCGTTTAGTTCTGTAGGTTGGGTCTATTCCACATGAATTTACTAAAAAGGGCATAACGTTTTACTCAAAGGTGTGATTTTAGCAAACTCGGTGGATATGGAAAGCTAATTTAATTATCTATCATTTTATAGGTCATGGGTTACTTAGTTCATTTTGTGATAATAGATATGATCATTTGAATGAACCAACAACATTTTCCCCTAACTGTTTGCTGATTTTCACATGCGGTAATACCTACGGTCGTTAGGTCCATCTACGGACCATACGGGTCAATCGTGGTTTATTTCAGAGGCTGGGTAAGTGGGGTATTGATCGACGGATACAAACTACAAATCGTAGTCTGACTTACGGACCATAGGTCTATTCATGGATCAACACTTAGTCAATTTTTCTAGGGTGCATCATGGGATAGTTTCAGACACAAACGGCGGATGTGCAGTATGGGTCGTAGATCAAACTACGGTCCGTCGATAGTTATCATCTATTGCACCTGCAGATTTCACAAAAGCTGATTTTTGGTTTGTTTTTGTACGGGGTGTTACGTTTTCTCCCCCATTGGGAACATTCATCCTCGAATGAAGACTAAACAAGCTGAAATGAAATAAAAGGATAGAGCTGCAATCCCTACTACTAAACACTGGGACTGAGTTTCTGTATTGATTAAGTTCCAAGAACATGCAAATACACTTAAAATGTAAGTACAAACTAAGGGAAAATTATTCTAAGGCTGAACTCGCACATGAATGAGTGAAAGCTGAAGAGGAACTATAACCTCAAGCTAGAGTGGAATCGGAAGGAAAGAGGTGAGGGTACTTGGCTTTCATGGCTGCTCCAACTTCCCAAGTACCTCCCTCTATGGACTGAGTCCTCCACAAAACATTGATTGAAGGAACTTTTTTGTTTCTCAATCTTCTATCCTAACGGTCAAGAATCTCAACTGGTATATTATTTTAAGAAAGACTATATTTCACCGCCACACTCTCTAATGGAACTATAGAGGCTGCATCACCCACGCACTTCTTCAAGAGTGAGATGTGGAAGAGCGGATGCACTGCTACTAACTCTGTTGGAAACTATAAATCATACACCACCTTGAAAACCCTTTTGAAGATCTTGTAAGGGCATACATATCTAGGACTGATTTTACCTTTCATGCCAAATCTCATCACCCCTTTCATATGTGACACTTTCAGGAAAACCCAATCATCATCTTGGAACTCTAGTTCCCTTCTCCTTACATCTGTGTAAGATTTCTGACGATTCTAGGCTGTCTAAAGACTCTCTCTAATGAGTTGCACTTTCTCCATAGCATAACAGACTGAATCTGGTCGTATCAAAGCTTCTTTACCTAGTTCAAACCAACCAACGGGAGATCTACATCTACGCAAATACAAAGCTTCATAGGGGCCATCTGAATGATTGAATGGTAGCTATTGTTGTAGGTGAACTTAATCAAATGAAGGTGATCATCTCAACTACCCTTAAAATCTATCACACAAGCTCTCGACATAAACTATAGGGTCTGAATGGTATGCTCTGCCTCTCTATTCGTTTGTGGATGAAATGTTGTGCTAAGATTAATATGAGTGCCAAGACCCTTCTGAAATGACTTCCAGAACTGAAAGGTAAATTGAGGACCTCAATTTGCGATAATAGACAACGGAACCCCGTGCAACCTCACAATTTTCATTAATGTAAACTTGGCATAGTATTCCGCCGAATCTATAGTTCTGACCGCCAAAAAGCGAGAAGACTTAGTCATCCTATCAACTATCACCCAAATATAGTCTTATTGTGTGCAAGTACGAGGCAACCCTGTGATAAAATATTGTACTTCCCACTTCCATGTAGGAATGTCGATCTCTTGCGTAATACCTCATGGTTTATGATGATCTACCTTGACTTGCTGGCAATTGAGGCACTCACTCACAAAATTTGCTATATCCCTCTTCATGGCATTCTACAAATAGAATTTACGCAGATCACGGTACATCTTAGTGGCGCCTAGTTGAATAGAATATATGGAGGTATGGGCTTCTACAAGGATATGCTTTCTCAACTCACCCACATCTGGAATGCACACTCTACTATGGTAGCGAAGTACAGCATCTCCTCCTTGGGAGAAGACCTCCACTCTTTGATTGTGGACTGCACCCTTCAGTTCAAACAAGATTGGATCACTGTTTTGCTTTTCCTTAACCTCCACTACCAAAGAAGATTCTGCCCCATGTATTGCTTTTCCATAACCTCCACTACTAAAGAAGATTCTGCCCCATTCTGAACGGTTATATCATTGTCTGAGATGCTCATAAGGCGAACTCGTAAGAGAGCAACTCTATGAACATCCTTCACTAGCTTATTCCTTTCTTCTTCAACATAGGCTACACTACCTATAGATAATCTACTAGGAGCATCTGCTAGTACATTCGCCTTACTAGGATGATAATGCACACTCATATCATAGTCCTTAAGGAACTCAAGACATCTCATCTGACGAAAATTCAACTCTTTCTGGGTGAAAACATACTAAACGATCTTATGATTAGTGAACAAATCTACATGAACACCATCCAAGTAATCTCTCCATAGTACAAACACTGTTGCTGCAAGCTCGAGGTCATGGGTTGGATAATTCTTCTCATGAACCCTAAGTTGTCTAGCGGCATAAGTTATAACCTTATCTCGTTGCATCAACACACAACCTAGGCAATCTTTGGATGCATCACAATCGATCACACAACCATATAAACACTCTGGTAGAGTCAAGACAGGAGTTGTAGTCAATCTAGTTTTCAATACAACAATGTTTTTCTCACAATCATCTGACCATTGAAACTAGACCATCTTCTGAGTAAACCTAGTCAATGGTGAGACTCTGGATGAGAATCCTTCTAAGAACCTTCTGTAATAACCCGCTAGACCTAAATACCTTCTGATATCTGTAGCAGAGGTAGGCCTAATCCATTGTTTCACTGCTTCTATCTTTTGTGAATCCACTCGGATCCTTTCGCTAGATACAATGTGACCAACAAAAGCAACGGATTGCAACCCGAACTCACATTTGCTAAACTTAGCAAATAACTGGAGATCTTTGAGAGTCTGTAGAACAATTCTCAAATAACTCGCATGTTCTTCCTCATTCGTAGAGTAAATGAGGATATCATCAATAAAGACGTTAACAAACAAGTCAATGTACTGCTTGAACACTCTGCTCATCAAATCCATGAAAGCTGTAGGAGCATTGGTTAGTCCAAACGACATAATTACAAATTCATAATGACCATACCGAATTCTGAAGGTTGTTTTTGGAATGTCATTGTCTCTGACTCTAAGATGATGATAACCCGATCTAAGGTATATCTTTGAGAAGTGACTAGCACCCTAAAGTTGGTCAAACAAGTCATCAATCTTGGGGTGGAATACTTATTCTTGATTGTGACCTTGTTCAACTGTCTATAGTCAATGTACATTCAGAGAGAACCATCTTTCTTCTACGAACAACACTGGTGCACCCCATGGTGAAATAGTTGGTCTGATGAAGTCCTTATCTAGAAGATCTTTCAACTGCTCTTTCAATTCCATAAGCTATGCTAGAGACATTCTGTAAAGAGAAATAAAAATAGGTTGGGTATCTCGAAGGAGATCAATTCTAAAGTCCATTTCCCTTTCTGGAGGGACTCCAGGAAGATCTTCTGGAAACTTACTGACTACTAGAACTGACTCAAGAGTTGGGATTTCAGAGCTGGAATCCTTAACCCAAACTAGATGACAGAGATAGCCCTTAGAGAACATCTTTCTGGACTTAATCTAAGAAATGAATCAACCCATAGGCTCTAAGCTACTACCCTTCCACTCTAACATTGGTTCGTCTAGAAATTAGAAAAAAAATATTTCTACAATCGATTGAAGCATAATAGGAATGTAACCAATCCATGCCTAGAATGACATCAAAATCTACCATTCTAACTCTACAAGATCTGCTATGGTAACTTTCTGAGAGACTATGACAGGGCAACTCTTGTGTACCCATCTAGATATAACTGGGTCACCAACTAAGGTAGAGACTGAGAAAGGTTCTGAGAGAGTTTTTTGACTAACACTGAATTGGACTGCTATGTATGGAGTTACAAAAGAAAGAGTAGCCCGTGGATCTAACAATGCATAAGCATTAAGGTCAAAGACTCGTAATGTAATAGTAACTACATCAGGAGAACCTTTCTGATTCTAGCAAGCCTGAAGAGCATACAACCTATTCTGGTGCTAACCGCCACCTGTACTAGATGAGTTACCCTACTGAGTCGGGAGACTTGTTGGTGATGATGATGTTGTAGACTAAGATCTACCATAATCACCTTCTTGACCCTGTCTAGAAAGACAATCCCTCAACCTGTGACCAGACTAACCGCATCCAAAGCATCCTTTTTTTCCAACGATACACTCGCCCGGATGGTTCTTACCACACTTAGGGCAAGCGGGGTAAGTCTTGGTTCCTGAAACACTTCTGTAAGACTTAGAGACTGGTGATCTTACTTTCTAGTCATACCGATTCTTGAAGAATGAAACACTAGCTGATGAAGGGGGTATAGCTATAAACTTGTGATGACTCTGCAAGCGATTTCCAACACATGATTTCTGCTGAGAATAATCATTATTCCCAGTCCTAGCCTTCTTATTCTCCTTGGCATGTTCCCTAAGATTATCACCCTTAACCTGTTGAGCATGAGTCATAAGCCAAGATATGTTCATATCTTCATGTAACATAGCATTTCTGCACTCAATTTCCACCAAATCTGACACTCCATACAAGAACTTATTCATTTGATCCCTGGAGTCAGCAACCATGTGAGGATAATACCTAGAGAGTTAGTTAAACTTATGCCTATACTCTTGGACCATCATCTTTCCCCTCATGAATTTCTGAGACTTTGCTTCTCTCAACTTTATTGGGAAAAACCTGTACAGAAAGATCTCACTAAATCAATCCAAAGAAATAGGAGCTGCATTTGTACCCCTATTTTCCTTCCACTGAGTGTACCAGATATAAGCAACATTCTTCAACTGGTATAATGCCAACTCAACCCGATCATTCCTAGTGACGTGCATTACCTCAAATAGATTATTGATCACATCCAAGAAACTCTGAGGATCCTCATTAGTTTGTGATCCTAAGAAGTCAGGCGGATTCATCCTAAAAAAGACATGGACCCTTGCTACTGATGATCGACCACTTGCATTCATAGGAGCATGAACCTAATTGTTCTAGTTGGTCATGCTCTAAGTCAACATCTTTATGTCATTCCTGAACTCCGCATTGGAGACTTCACAATATAGGACTGGAGGAGCTGCATTTTCATTCCTGGCATTCGCATTTCTGTAGTTAGCTCTACGAGGAGGCATGATCTGAAACATACAACGTCGAGTTATAATGAAATTAGATCATACCGTACGCACGATAAGAGTAACAAAAAAGTGAATATTTCCTAAAACACTTTGTAGCCTCCCTCTCAGTATATGTGATGCACTTTGCACCTGATATACCGTGGTTTCACGGTATTATTAATACTCTTTCCTTAAGTTTAGTGTGTCCAAAAGCCTTTCTGTGCTAAGTTTTATATAAGTTTCTCTTTGTTTTGCAGGAAATCTGTCCAAACATGAATGCGGAGATTTTGAGCTAAAACATGCAGAAGAGACCACCTACGGAGCTTATGACGGTCCGTCGTGCTTGTGACGGTCCGTAGGTGGCAGCGTAGTGAAGCTGCTGAAGGAAGATGGGGAAGTCTGACCAAGTGTGGGGTTACGCAGCTTGTGACGGTCCGTCGTGTCTACGACGGTCCGTCCTGCAGGTTCGTCATGAAGTTCAGAGAAGTACTCCCAGTACCCAGATTTCAAGAGTTGAAGTGTTTTGGAACGAAGACCCTCGACAGACCGTTGCGCCTATGACGGTCCGTCATACTTGCCGTCGAGGGTAATGAAGAGAGCAGCAGAAGGAATTGCACAAGTATGGGATGACGGAATTCATAACGGCCCGTCGTGACCACGACAATCCGTCGCGTGGTCCGTCGACTCAGTCGCGTTTTGAAAGATTTCAAGCAAATAGAGTCCTTGTATAATTAGGTTTTTTTTTTTCTATAAATAGTTTGAAAAACCTCGATTTAGATGTCGGAGTCTGGACCTTTGATTACTAGGTTAGACTCTGTACCATGGTTATTCTTTGTATTATTAGGTTATCTTTAGACTTTTATCAGTGATTGTTGGTGATTTTTTGTTGATTAATCAAGCGTTTCGGATTTTACTCTTTCTCATTGAAGTAAGTACATGAACTCTTATCTGATATATTTGAATATTGTGTTTATGGCCATGAGTAACTAAACTCCATAACTAGGGTTGTGGGAACCATAGGCAAATAATTAGATAAAACCTAACTAAAATCACAATTCTAGAATAGTGTCTTGGATGTATTAATAATTCTTTCGCTTAGAAGTCTTTTTAACGGATGGCCAACGTTAAAACTCGCCTTAATGCTACTTGCCGGACCAAGGAGGTAGATAATAGGAAAAGAATTATTAACATAGATTTAGTGTATACTATCTAATAGGCTAGTATTGATTGGTACGAGGTAATAACTTAGTCAAATATCGAATACGATGCTTAATATGAGGTAAAGATAAGGGTTAGGAAAGCAACACACGTAGCCGGACCAAGGTGCGGAGTGAGATTTTCTAGATGCCGGACCAAGGATTTAGAAATACATAACTTATCACTTTGCATGCAAGATACTAGGAAAGAATTGTTATAGTTAGAATTATCAAGTTATGAACCTGTGGGAAACACGTAAACCCTAGTTACTTTGATTAATTGATTAAAATCCAACTTTCAAAGCTGTTAAGTGTCTCTTTCAATTTTGTTAGTTATTTTAACTCATTTAGAACAAGAAACCCCCCTTTTATGTTTTTACTTTCCAAGGAAGTCATTGACCAAACAATAGTAATAACAAGTTGAAGTTAAGTGTAGACTATTTTCCTCGTGGGAACGATCCCAACCTCACTAGTTGGGTTATTTACTTGACACGACCGCTTTACTTCTTATTTGAGAAGTAAGTTTGAGCGTATCAGCACCCATGAAAAAGGACTCTAATTAGTGTGGTTTTTCAGATATCCTAGGACTCTTAAACCTAGGATCTCATACCAAGTTTGTCACGCCCCGAGCTACCCCCGAGATGCAGACACAGGACCTAGCACTGTAAGTTATCCCAACCTAACACTGCTAGCAAGATCATGAGTACACTAAAGATATTAAACTGAATGCGGAAGCTAAATCATAATTTAAACTAAAAATATGGGGAATACCCATATTCTATAACTGAGATAAATGAAATACTGATGAGTTTAATAAAAAGAAGTTATTAACTCAACACTAAGCTGAAACTAACTATGTCTGGAAATAGCTTCTAAACTAACTAGAACTGCTGGAATAGACCCCAGCTAAGTCTAGCAAAAAATGGCTAAAGAAATAAATATTGCAAAAAACTCATGACTATTGTCCTTAGAGAATGAGGACTCAGTACTAAATCTACTGCACTGGAGTCGGGAATCGATCTAAGCGTGGTTTGGATTCTGAGAACTTGAACCTACATCACGAGAATATGTAGCGCACGTATGCATCAGTATTTAAAGGTACTAAGCATGAATGATAGAATAAAGCTGAAATAAAACATTACAGAACAATCACAAAAGCAAGTATAATAATCGAAACATGATATATACTGAATTCTGAGCTAACTTGATGTAATGACCAAATTTATAACATGTTAAGACTGAACACTAACTGAACTGTAAATATGGTAAATGCAAGAGAGTCTGACTGAACAGTGGGAGATACTAATAACCGATAATAAAACCACATGAGCTAAATGTGGAGTCCGATGTATATGCCCCATCGAGAGGACCCAATATACCCTACTAGAGGTATAAAGGCATGCTGGTGAGATCACTAAACTGATTGCCCACAGATGGAACTTACAACCTACTTGGCTATTAGTTTTGATATTAATAGGGTCAGCAAAACCTTAGTTCAACTCGGTATTATGCTACTCCCAATAAATTATGTACTTAACTGATTATGACTGAGTTTTTGTAAATACTAGATAATTCAAAACTGAACATGCAAACTAAGAATAAAATATTTAATCTGGTAATTATGCATTTATAACTAATGCATATATATATATATATATATATATATATA
>NC_028646.1:9327618-9348136 GCF_001406875.1 Solanum pennellii | reverse complement strand
TATATATATATATATATATCTGAAGTAACTAATATGTTTGACCTATTATGTGTAATTCAATAACTAAAGATATACGTAGCTATTCATGCGGTAATTTGAATGATAACATGGAAATCTGCTGGAACATCTAACTAATTAATTCATGAAGTGTTGTTGTAGTTATAGAAACCCTAGGTCTAATCATGATATGGGAATAAAGAATCTGGCCGAAAACTAGGGACCAACGAGTGAAAGGAACCCACTAGTGAAATCCCACATACCCGTTGATGAAATCCACGGAGAAATATTTAGATTTCGGGGCTAGAACAGCTGGAACCTTGATGTATTATTTAGCTATGGTTTTTGACCTTTTTCTCCTTTATTGTTTATAATTTAATAGGTTTTGATTTAATAATTTGATTTAGGTAAGTTTTAGTTATGTTTCTAGGCTTAAGCTGACTAAAATATGATGATTTAGGGTCAAAACGATGTATCTTAGGGTTTAAACAAAGTGAGGAAAGACCAAAAGACCGTTGAGTTAATTGATGTCGAACCAAACGACAACCTGGACTGACGGGCCATCGTTCCATCGATGGTCCGTCGTTTGGGTTCGTAAGTTGGGTCTGTTCGACAGGCTTTACTAAAACGAGCATAACTTTTTACTCTGAGGTTTGATTTTAGCAAGCTGGGTGGCTATGAAAAGGTAATTCAATTGTCAACATTTAATAGGTCATGGGACACCTAATTCATTTTTTCCTAAGATTTATAATCATTTGAAGTTGAACCAACAACATTTCCCCCCTAACTATTTGCTAATTTTCACCTACTATCCGTAGGTCCATCTATTTGCTAATAACCACACACTCATATAATCAAAAAATTGCCTTCAAGGCCATAGTCAACACATACATAATGACAATAAAGTAAAAACATCCACCATAAGGGGACCATACCACCCAATGCCATACAAGGTCAATTCTATCAACAATACTATAGAAACGTTAAGGACTAACAATCTTACCAAATCTCCCTTGCTTTGAACATCAATGATCAATGATCATAATTAATCAATAATACCAATCTGGGGCAGAATCTAAAGGTACAATAATCTAAATGAATTCATACTTCAGTTGCCATAAAATCGAGATCACAATGAATACACTACATTAGCAATCTATAGAAGATAAAAGAATCATAGGCTAATCTCGTTCAAACCTTGATCCACATAGATCACTCATCAACTATATACCATCAATATACATAAAACGCATTAGCTAAAGTAAACTAATAATATACGAGATCATGATTCAATCATCATAGAACTAAGGACATATCATGTACACTACTTCACCAAACTATAGAAGATATAGGAGTACAGGTCAACTTTAGCAAACTTCCAAGCCTTTATCATCATTGATCACACATTATAATTCACCATCAACTTGACTACAAAATAGAAGCAATAGACAACTCAACATGCTAGAATCATAATTAAGTTAACATACAATCAAGAAAACAATGCCCACAAATAGGTTAAATCGAGATTTTAGATGGAACAAGGGTTCATCATGCAATTGTACTGAAATTCACTTCATAATCAGTAAATTATCATCAACTCATAATGAGAAATCTTTTGAAAATGTTTTGAGAAAGAACCCATGGCTAGATTGGAAGTTTGAATGTTTGATCATGAATTTTCATTGAAAACATTGGAAGGAATTCCTTGGGAAAAAGGTTTACTAAGGATGAAGGATAAACATACCTCATTGTAGAAGAAAATCATGAAAACTTGATGAAGAAACCATCACAAGTCATTCTACAAGTTGTTCATGAAATTCATCTCCAAGATTTCTAGAGAGAGTTTGGTTTGAAATGGAAGTCTATTTTTTAAAGAGTGAATATGAAATGGGATATTCATGCTTTTAACTAACTTAATATACCCAAAAATAGCTAATAAACTGCCTAGCGTCACGTTAGGACGTAGGGTGGATTAACCATTCACCCCTTCAATGAAATAGTACGTCTGACAGTTGACACGGGCTGCATCGATGCCCACCATTGACACCCAGTAGGTCGAACGATGGATCGTACTTTTGGCCGTTGTTTGGGCCTGAGGCTTTTCAAATAACTTGAACCTTCACCAGGCTATGTCTTGAAGAATGCCTCCCCATCGATGGGGCGTAGGTTCACCTACGAGGCGTCATTCATGACCGTCGTTTGACACTACCTAGGCAGTATTCTGTCCTCCTTGAGAGCCTTTTCCGCGGCCCTAGGGGAGTTTTACCCGGACGTTTAATCCGTATATACACACATTAACATGTAAAAGACCTCCAATACCAGTTTGATCATCAAACAACACTCGCAACACATCCAAACATGCTAGGCACACTCAAGTCATACATGCACATCTCAAGGGATAATTTTCTAACGTCTTGGACGTTCTTTGACGTTTGACTTCCAAATGAATTCAAAATCACTTATACATTCTTTAAAATACTTAACATTTTAACAAGATTATAGTCATATGTGAGGTTCTATATACCCTAACTCATTTTTGATGGTCTTACAGGTACATTGAGATAACAAAATCTAGGCTCTAATACCAACTTTATCACGACCTAGACTATCTTCATAGGTAGTCGTAGTAACCCTGTGGTGGGAGAACCATTACTACAACTCAAACTAACAAACTAAACCAAAAGCTGAGACATTTAAAGTTACGGGAGCAGGTTTATATGATAAGGAAAAGTAATAGGTAGTTCCATAAATTCCGACAAAAGTCTATTGAAAATAAATGCATAATAATACTTAGAACCGGAAAGTCAATGTACCAAAATGTATAACGTTCAACATAAGTCAAAACAAGAAGGGATACAACCCAAACTAAACGTAAGAAATCTAATGAACTAGTCTAGGTCCGGAGAGTGGATATTAACCGAAGAGAATCATG
The DNA here is from genome assembly GCF_001406875.1 of Solanum pennellii. NCBI lineage: Eukaryota > Viridiplantae > Streptophyta > Magnoliopsida > Solanales > Solanaceae > Solanum > Solanum pennellii. The sequence goes on along the minus strand of NC_028646.1, from coordinate 9,345,207 downwards.
GCAGCCCAAAAGAAGTGGCTTGCCCTTGAATTCAAACGGTCACTAATCTTCTAAGTGTGGTTCGTCAATAGTCACCTGAAGATGCTTTGTACTCAACAAAGAAAGAACGAGTGTAGTATCAGTACACAACCACAATATACTGGTAGGATCAACGACTATCCCACTATGTGTAACGTACATAGGCCGTTACAATATAATAATAACATTCATACACCGAACATATACTATATCAACACCATTTACAAAAACCGGACAACTTTTAATTCCCAAAATATAAAGATATGTCTATCAATGGTTCTCTCGTGGAATCCACACATAAAATGTTAGAGTAATGGTACATGGTACTTGATCCAATGTTTGTGGCAGAATGTGGCAAACGTTGTCATGTTTATGTCGAAATATGTTAATCGATCCCAGTTAGTGTGTCGGAATTCAACACCTGACTCATTCAACAAGCCATAATCACAATCACATGTTTGTTCTCATAATCATACAATCAGGTCATGATTTATGACATGCATCATTCATTTATCCTCATTTACCATTAGTGGGATAAAAAATGCAACATTTGCATATATACATGTATTATACTGAAGCAAGAACAAGCATACATCACACAATATGAAATCACAAACATCACCTACCTCGAAACAAGCTTGAATCTCCTAAGAAACTTGAATCTTCTCTTTATGGGTTTGTTTCATTTGTTCTTGGTCTACAAACAATGACTATAAATTGAATCAACAACCAATAGCTAATTACCCGAATTACAATCATTTATATCAACCCTAGATGAAAATCATGATCACTATACAAAGATTAGGCTTTTCCAACCGTAATTTGTAGATCGAAACTCTCCCGCACTAATAATTACCCACTAAACTAAGTTCTACGAATCGAAATATAAATCTTCAAGGAGTGAAAATCATACCTTTAGCCTCAAAAATGGTGGAAAACTGTCAAGAAAACTCCCGGGGTCGTCTCCTAGCTCTCAATGTTGAAAATACAGAACAAAATGTTTATGGGGTTTATTTCTGACTTACGTCGCGATTGTCATGTTATGGCAGCACCCATCCGCCACATCGGCCCCACCCTTCAGAAAATAATCTCGCCTTAGTGGCTTGCATGAAAATAGAAAGTTAAATCATGAATTCAAATGCCCCCATTTCACAACATACATTCATCTAGTGACACTAAGAAACTCTCTGTTCATGTAAGATCAATTTCGGGCATTCTACCCGCTCGTACGGGTTGATTAAAGTCTTAGCAATTTTCTTATGAGATCAAACTCATAATTAAATCACACAACTGTTACTAGATTTCCCTAGACCTTCCTAACTCCGATTTCATCCAAATCTAGTTTAGGTTGGAAAATTTCAAATTACTACGAAAATGTTTTCCAATCCAAAAAATTTCTCGTTGACTTTTCTTTAACGATGGAACATATCGTTACAGATATACATGACTTTAGGATTAGTGTTCACCTATTCAAATAAGAAAATTCTAGTCAACCTGCAACAAATTTGCACCCAAATGTTATGTAGAAAAAGTAGTACCAGTCGTACACAACAATAGTAAATAAAATGTACACATATGCTAAGAGACTTATTTATGCCAATCATCATAACTCACTCGGCCCGACTTCATCCATGTACCATACCAACATGGTACCTAACTCATCATAATAATAGTATATGTATGTGTACCCGCATAGTACTTGATCCTCCATCATATAACATTTATATTCCATTTTACATGTGTACCGGTGTGGTACCACATCAAGCCAATCACTCAAGCATTCAATTTCACGTCATCAAGTGAAACATGTATCAAGAGCAATCAACAACCAGTTTAATCAAGAGTACGCATAATTCCAAGTAATGTATAACTCCAAGTAACCATAACCTATAACTTCTTCGTTCATTACAGCAATCTGCAACCTCTTAAAAAAACTAAGTCCTCAAAATTGTACCCTCGATCCCTTCATATAAAAAGTTTAATATTAAGTAAGATTATTAGTAGAGATTGGCTAGAGTTGATAGATTACAAATGCTTATGGATTGTGTCATGAATCAGAAGGTTATGGGATAGAGTACTTGACGTCATTCTAATTATGTCCTCAAATGAGAATAAAATGGTCGTTGTTTCAAAGTAACTTATTATTATAATATCACAAGTGAGGTTTAAGTCGCATGGTGTACACAACCTCGCCCTTTACTTTTTATAGTGAATCTAATTTTTTATGAAAGATTGTATTAATTTCATGTTGAAATTATAATAATATTGGGTAATCAACAAATTATTTTTTGAATAGACCCTCATATATTTATGGTAGGTGATAATTTAAGAGAGTTAAATGCTCATATTTTTTTAGTATATTTTGAAATATTTGGATTTTTAAGAATAATTTAAGAATGGATAAAAAGGAAAAAGTGGAATTCAGTAGTAAACATGTAAATTAACTCACATATTCACATAATAGATGAATACATAAATAGACAAATTTATGATCAACACTTGTTTTACACTTGCCCCAAGTATAATAAATACAAGGATTGTTATTTCTCAATATTCTAAGAGTTTTGACTTAAACTGAATTTCATTTATTGCACTTCTTGTAATCCTTGTACTATTTATACTCGCACTAAATAGATGTTACACAATACAAAGAATTTTTTCTTAAGTCACCCATAGAAATTTTCAGGCATAGAAATACATGTATGTATTCTTCTGCCAAAAAACCTCACTCCCCTTTCATCAAAATCTAATGAATTCACCCAGAAACAATGTTGTGGATGTGTTGCCGTCGAAGACATGTAGTAATTTTAGAAACAAATCAACTGTTGAACAAGTGTTGTTGGATTTCGAATACGATTAGGGATTTTGGCATAATTATCAATGCTTGAAAAATGAAAACTTTTCCGCCTTTTTATTCAAGGAACAATTTGAGTACTTTGAAGAAATCAATCCTCAAGCAACAATTGAAGATCCAAAAAGTTTAACCAATGATGTGTACAATATAACTTCCCAAAAGGACATGCCTGATGGGTTTACACAACAAAATCTTTGAATTAACTCTAAGATGCTCATGATCTAGAGCTAATGCATTTCTAAATGAATTTATATTTTAGTTTTTCTACTTATGCATACGTAGTTTTTGTCACATAAATAGTCAGATACTAATTTATTTGGGATTGAGATATGAGTATTATTACTGTATACTTACATATATGATTTGAGCAAAAAAATTATATTTTATTTGTGTTGTGACGAAAAGATGAAACCGAAAATCTAACAATAAAGAACACAAAGTTTAACGTGGAAAAACACTTCAACCCGAAAGGTAACCACCACGGGATCGAGAAGATCCGAATTGCTTCACTCTACCAATAAGAGGGTTACAAATATTCTTCTAATGGCTACACAATAAGTGCCAAAAGAGAACAAACAATAGCTACACCAACAAAAGATAAATAGAAAGAAACACCACCCAAATCGAGCTTCTGTTCGGAACATAAAACAGGATCTTTCTGAACTCCGAATTTTACCTCCACCATTCAAATCAACCACCAACATATCAGGAACACTCAGTTCAAATTGCAGCCCGATCCAACGCTTAGTTAATCGGGAAACACAATCTGAACGTTGTTGGTCGGAGAAAAAGACTGCAGCAAAAGAACCCTTTTCTTTCTCTTTTTTCTCTTCTTAAAAGCTCTCTCAAAAAACCTCTCTTATATTCTAATGTCTTTTAAAGACAATACCAATGAGCAATTAATTATTCTCTCAAGACCATCCTCTATTTATAGAGTTGTGCTTTTCCTTACAAAGCCAAAACCAACTACAAATATGATTATAATTCCAATCATTTTCCTAATAGAATTTGAAACCGAATAAAGAGAATACTTCCAATCCTTTTTCAAGTAGCATTAGGTCATCGGCCTTTCGCTGGAACATGGGCAATAGTCCAACAAACTCCCCGTCCATCCAAGGGGCCAAATGGACTTCAAGTGGAGGAACTTTTGACAGGCCTCCTGCCTGCCACACTTCTACAAAACTCATGATTGTCTACGATGAGTTCTTTCCACTTATGTCTATGAGTATCTAACAAGACTTCATCACAACCTTCAGCTTCTCCCATATTAGTCAATAGAATATACTCATCATGAGAATAACGTGTTTCTTCTACAAGAGGTTTCTAGAGCATCCGGAGCGGTCATCCCAACATCAGTTGGTTGATTATCAACCAAAACATCATCAGTAGTAACAATTATATGTTCTACACTCTCATCATTATCTCTATCATTACCTTGGGTTCCCTCATGTGCAGAAGATGTATCAATAATAGGAATTGGATCAACATCTAAGCTCTCATTAGTGTGAGAATCTAGTTTCTCAGTCTTGTCAATATCTTCAATAGTTTGATATTCAAAGAACACAACATCACGACTTTCTAATGAGTTTCTTATCAATTGGATCATAAAAGTGATACCCAAACTCATCTTTACCATAACCAATGAAGATACATTGCTTAGTTTTAACATCCAATTTCGACCTCTCGTCTTTTGGAACATGCACACAAGCTTTACACCTAAACACTTTAAAAAGATCATAAGAAACATCCTTATCAAACCAAACTCTGTTTGGAACATCACCATCCAAAGCAACAATAGGAGACAAATTGATAACATAAGCAACAATGTTAAGTGCTTCAGCCCAAAAAGAATTTGGTAGTTTAGCCTATAAAAGCACACATCTAACGCTCTCAACTAAAGTTCTGTTCATCCTCTTTGCCAGACCATTTCATTGAGGAGTCTTCTGATGACGAACTCCTTGCGTTTTGCAGTAGTTATCAAAAGGACAAATGTACTCACCACCATTATCAGTGCAAATACATTTTAATTTCTTTCCCGTTTTTGTCTAATATAAGGCTTGAAACTGTTTAAACACATCAAGCACTTGATCTTTGGGTTTTAAAGGATATACCCAAATTTTGCGAGAATGATCATCAATGAAAGTAGCAACATAAAGTGCACCACCTTTTGACTTCACTTTGAAAGGACCACACAAATCTGAGTGTACTAGCTCCAATAGCTCAGACTTTCTTGAAAGAGGATGACTGTGAAAAGAAACTCTTTTCTATTTTCCTGCTAAGCAATGAACACATCTTTTCACCTTTGCTTGTTTCATACCAGCAAGCAAATTCTTCTTAGCCAAATAGGTGATCCCCCTCTCGCTCATAATACTAAGCCTCTTGTGCCATAATTTTGATAAAGTCTCTCTTTCCACCAAATTTATAGAGTCACCAAGAATCGATCCTTGTGTCACGTATAAATTTGAATGTTTTCTTCCTCGAGCTAAAATCAGTGAGCCTTTAGTGAGCTTCCATTAGACATTGCACAAGTCATTATTATAGCCATCATCATCTAGTTGTCCTACAGAGATCAAATTTAAAGGAATGTCTGGAGCATGCTTGACATTCTGAAGGACCAACGTTGAACCGATATTGGTTTTCAAACAAACAGTGCCAACACCAAACACCTTAGCCTCACCAGCATTACCCATCTTTAGCACCTCAGAGTTAACAAAAGTATAAGATGAAAAGAAGTCTTTTCTTGGTGTGACATGTACTGTAGCTCCAGAATCACTATCCAACTTTTATCTTGAGATACAAAATTGATGACGTTTTTATCACAAGCTGAGAGAAGGTCATCTTGGACAATAGCAACAACATTATTTTCATTATTTTCTTCCTTCTTTCCTTCTTTAAGATCTTGCTTCAATTGTTTACAAAATCTTTTAATATGTCATTTGTTTCCACAATGATAACAAATAATATTTGGATTCTTGAATTTTGACTTGCTTCTACTTTTACCTCTACTCCTCCAATCTCTTGTCTTATGTCTCCCTCGATCTTATGTATATAAAACATCTGAATGTGAAGATATGTTTTGAGATTTTCTTCTAACCTCTTCATTCAACAAACCACTCTTTGCATATTTCATAGTCACCTTTCCACCAGTGGCAGAATTTGTTAAAGAAACACGAAGAGTTTCCCAAGAATCCGGTAGAGTATTAAGAAGCCAAAGTCCTTGTATTTCATCATCAAAATTCACACCCATTCCTCATAGCTGATCAAGAATACCCAGAAAATCATTTATATGATCAAGAATAGAACATCATGTGTATTGCCAGTTTGTGAAGCGTAAAGCGTCTCCAACTTTTCCCATAGTGTTCTAGCAAGTGACTCATTCACAATATGGCTGCGAACAATATCTTCAACCCATTGTCTTATATATCCACATACTTGTTGGTGCTTAAATTCCCAATTTTCATCGGTCACATTCTCGGGTTTATGAAAAGAAAAACTGGAAGATGCATCTTCTTCACGAACAATAGATCTTTCATCTTGCTTTTCCATATGTTGTAGTTTCTTCCGTTTATACATACCATCTTACTCATATTCCCCTCCATATAGATAACCTTAGCTCTGATACAAGTTGTTGTGATGAAAAGATGAAACCGAAAATCTAACAATACAGAACACCAAGTTTAACATGGAAAAACACTTCAAACCGAAGGTAACCACCACATGATCGACAAGATATGAATTGATTCACTATACCAATAAGAGGGTTACAAATATTCTTCTAATGGCTACACAACAAGTGCCAAAAGAGAACAAACAATAACTACACCAACAAAAGATAAATAGAAAGAAACACCACCCAAACCCAGCTTCTGTTCGGGACCTAAAACAGGATCTTGGTGACCTCCGAATCTGACCTCTACCGTTTAAATCAACCACCAAGATTTCAGGAACACTAATTCCAAATTTCAGCCCGATCCAACTGTTAATTAATCGGGAAACACAATCTGAACGTCGTTGGTCGGAGAAAAAGACTGCAGCAACAGAACCTTTTCTTTCTCTCTTTTCTCTTGTTGAAAGTTCTCTCAAAAAACCTCTCTTATATTCTAATGTCTTTCAAAGACAAACCAATGAGCAATTAATTATTCTCTCAAGACCATCCTCTATTTATAGAGTTGTGCTTTTCCTTACAAAGCCAAAACCAACTACAAATAGGATTATAATTCCAACCCTTTTCCTAATAGAATTGGAAACCAAATAAAGAGAATAAATTTAATCCTTTGTCAAGTAGGATTAGGCCATGGGCCTTTGGCTGTAACGTGGACAATAGCCCAACAAACTTAGGATAAAAAATAAGCAGGTGTAAATGCGGAAGCTAGAAAAGCAAACCTTAAAAGATCACAAGTATAAAACACAACGAGAAATACACCAAAAGACACAAAGATTTAACGTGGTTCGGTCAATCGACCTACATCCACAAAGGAGATAAGCAATCCACTATAAAAATGAGAGTATAAAATACAAAGGGAAATAACCTCAACCAATTCACTCGAAATACATGGGAGGTTCACACAAGTGATAGGGTATCAAACTTGTGACCCATAAATTCTCCCCCTAACCAAAACTCACAAAGCCCTTAAGACTACATTGTGAATGCTGATTAAGTTAGAAGGAACACTCCTCTATTCATAGAGTCCTAAGCCTTTTCTTACAAGAAAAAGGATTAGTCAATCCAAAACCTTTTCCTAAAAGGAAAACCTATTTATGGTAAGAAATTTAGGGCTAATAAAATCCAAAAAATCTCCCCCTTGGCCTGAATTTCTGACAAAATAAATTTGTCCACCTTCTTCACTTAATCTTCAACAACTTGCTTCTTCTCTCCATAATCTCCTTTGCAAAATATATTTCTCAACACAGAGAACCTCTTTGAAACAATTTATCCAACAAAATCTTCATTATTGTCAAAAAGGTTGCGGCTAGAACTACACCCGTCAAGATGAACACCTTCTTCTAACATGGTTCAATCATCGATTATCGAACCACTAAACCTGACTCCATCATTGAATCTGGCTCTGATACCACTTATTAGGATCTTAAATAATCAGGTGTAAATGCGGAAGCTAGCAATGCAAACCTCAAAAAAACATGAGTAAGAAGACAACGAGAAATACCAAAAGACACAAAGATTTAACGTGGTTCGGTCAATCGACCTACGTCCACAAAGGAGATGAGCAATTTACTATAAATATGAGAGTACAAAATACAAAGGGAAACAATCTCAACAAAATTCACTCAAAATACATGGGAGGTTCACAAAAGTGGTAATGTATCAAGCTTGTGACCCATAAATTCTCCCTCTAACCAAAACTCTCAAAGCCTTTAAGACTAAATTGTGAATATTGATTAAGTTAGAAGGAACATTTCTCTATTTATAGAGTCCTTAACCTTTTTGTACAAGAAAAAAGAATAGTCAATCCAAAACCTTTTCCTAAAAGGAAAACCTATTTATGGTAAGAAATTTAGGGCAAATAAAACCCAACAATTTATACATATAAATATCCAGTCGTAATCTCATTTTTCATTAGTTAGATGTTTATGTTTTGAATTTAATTATGAATGTACTTTAATTTGACAGTTTATTTCTCTATGTTTTGGGAATTCCATTTAGTCCAAAATTAATAAGATGGAAAGAAGATAAATAAAAGGTACATTATGCAAACTTAAGAATATATTAAAAAACTGTAGAAAAAAATATAATTTCCATAGACGTTTGTGCTATGGTGCATCAGATAGTTTTCTTGAACCAAATTTGAGTAGTCAGCACTCTTTCACGATATAATGATTTTGAATAGAAACAAAATTCTCTCCAATCTCAAAAAGAAAATATAAAATGAGAAACATCCCCTCTTTCCCCATTAAGCATTAAAAGGTTATTATTGATTAACTTAGTAAATTCTAATTATCGATACTCATGAACAGTTATGATGTGAACTTCATTAGTTTGATACTTCATTACTAGGCTATCAATTGCAATTATGAATAAAATAATCACTATTTTAACAATACTAATTTTTGGTCGATTTTTGTTTTTGTTATCACAGTGACTAACTTATTAGAATTTAGTCATTGATACTCAGGAACATTCGTGATTTGAAATTTAATTTATTTGAAATTTCATTCCTAATTCGCTATCAATTACCATTATGAACAAAAGAATCGCTATTTGAAAACACTAATGTCTAGCCGGTTTTTTTTAATCACAATCTCATATTTGTGAAAGTTGTTTGATAGGAAAATCCATTTAAAATTTACATTTTTCTAATATGATCTAGAGTTAATGTATTTCAAAGTGAACTTGTACTTTATTTCTCTTTGCATATGCATAAATAAGTTTGTGATATATTTACTCAATCTCAGACTTATTTTCATTGAGATGTAAGTATTGTTGTTATATGCATTCAAAACCTCGAGTCATGATTATACCTACGTAGAACGGAAGAAATATTCAAGATCACAATTTTACGTTACAAGTAAATGACATAATCTGAACATTTATATAAGAACACTACATGCTGAAGCTTCTGCAGAAATCACGTAATCCACAAGAATTCAAGGTTGCAACCTTCTACTTCTTCTTGATTGACTTTCTAATCAACACTTGTGTGTTAGGTTTTATTTGCCCTAAATTTCTTACCATAAATAGGTTTTTCTTTTAGGAAAAGGTTTTGGATTTACTAATCATTTTCTTGTAGGAAAAGGTTTAGGACTTTATAAATAGAGGAATGTTCCTTGTAACTTAATCAACATTCACAATGTAGTCTTAATGGCTTTGAGAGTTTTGATTAGGGGGAGAATTTATGGGTCACAAGCTTGATACGTTATCACTTGTGTGAACCTCTCATGTATTCCGAGTGAATTGGTTGAGGTTGTTTCTCTCTGTATTTTGTAATCTCATATTTATAGTTGATTGCTCATCTTCTTTGTAGACGTAGGTCGATTGACCGAACCACGTTAAATCTTTGTGTCTTTCGGTGTATTTCTCGTTTGTCTTCTTACTCGTGATATTTCAAGGTTCGCTTTGCTAGATTCCGCGTTTACACCTGCTTATTTTTTGTCCTAACAAGTGGTATCATAGCTAGATTCAATGATGGAGTCAGGTTTAGTGATTCAATAATCGAAGATTGAACCAGGTTATAAGAGGTGTTTATCTTGGCGGGTGTAATTCCAGTTGCAACCTTTTTTGACAGTAATGAAGATTTTTGTGGAGAAATTTCTTTAGAAAGATTCTCTATGTTGATATATAAATTTTGCAAATGAGATTATGGAGATGTGAAGCAAGTTGTTTAAGATTAGGTAAAGAAGGTGGATAAATTTATTTTATCAGAAATTCAGGCCAAGGGGGAGATTTGTTAGGATTTATTTTCCTTAAATTTCTTACCATAAATAGGTATTCCTTTTAGGAAAAGGTTTTGGATTGACTAATCATTTTCTTGTAGAAAAAGGTTTAGGACTCTATAAATAGAGGAATGTTCATTTTAACTTAATCAGCATTCATAATGTAGTCTTAAGGGCTTTGAAAGTTTTGGTTAGGGGAGAAATTTATGGGTCACAAGCTTGATACGTTATCACCTGTGTGAACCTCTCATGTATTCCAAGTGAATTGGTTGAGGGTGTTTCTCTCTATATTTTGAACTCTCATATTTAGAGTTGATTGTTCATCTCCTTTGTGGAGGTAGGTCGATTAACTGAACCACGTTAAATCTTTGTGTCTTTCGGTGTATTTCTTTTTTGTCTTCTTACTCGTGGTCTTTCAAGGTTCGTTTTGCTAGCTTCCGCGTGTATACCTGCTTATTTACGATCCTAAGGAGTGGTATTAGAGCCAGATTCAATGATGGAGTCAGGTTAAATGATTCAATAATCAATGATTGAACCATGTTAGAAGAGGTGTTTATCTTGGCGGGTGTCATTCTAGCCGCAACCTTTTTTGACAGTAATGAAGATTTTTGTGGAGAAATTGTTTCAGAGAGATTCTCGGTGTTGAGACAAAAATTTTGCAAAGGATGTTATGGAAAGGAGAAGCAAGTTGTTGAATTTTAAATAAAGAAGGTGGTATGAGCAAGATGGGTTTGAAATTGAAAGGGATGGGGTGTATTGTTAAAAAAAATAGTGTGTGTTTGCATGATTGTGTCCCTGACGTAGGGTTTGATAGGCTGTCGAAAATGCATGTTAAAACTAATAAAATTCATGCCCTACGAATGATGGGATGCTGGTAAATGTTTAGTAAACTTAGGCTTCTAAGAATACTTTAATTTAGTATGATAGGGTATCAAATTTGGGCTGCAAAACAGTGTTCCCTGAATGTCAATACGAGACCCAACATTAAACCTATCCTTCAATAGACAAAATACTTCTAGATTCTTTTTAGAAGATCAGTAATTGTAATATACTTCATAATTTATCAAACACTTTACCTTTACCAAAAATATATTAATAAAATCATGCATAATAGGGATCACAAATTTATTTTTTAAGGCTTTCAATTCTTATATTAATATCAAATGACTGAATTATCATATCACAATAAATACAAGATATTTTATTAAAATCTTGTAATTCCACTCTATGATCCAACTCCAAAATCAACTACTATATCTTAGCTAATTCTCCATATTTGAATTACTGACAGTAATAAATTAAGTCAAACTTTCTAAAAAAAAATCGTTTGATTAATTTAATTGTTATCTTTAGGCTTAAATTAATTGTAGTGACACATATATGTTTAATCCACCTACAAAATTTTCACGTGACAACTTATGAGCAATCATAACAGGAAATCTTTTATCTCAAGACCAAGATATGGTTTTATCAATAAATTATTATTTTACAAATGTGATTTATAATTATTAATTCATTAGAAATATTTTGACTCATCATAGAGTCTTACCTTTTAATAGATTAAAATTATAAAATAAATTACATGGATCATAATAGTTATATCAAACTTAAGAATATATGTACGTGTAATGGACAAGAGATAGTATTTATTTATATGGATTAATTACCTGAATATACAACTTAAGTTTACATATTCTTCATATTTCCCTTATTTTTTTAAAAAATACTAAAATCCCTATTTTTTAATAAATCTAATCTAACAGATACATTATTAAATTAGAATCCTAATAAATCCTAACCAATTAAATCTTATCCCTAATTTTACTCTTTATTTTCCCCAAATAAAGAACCCATTTACACCACTCCCAAAATTAATGCATCAATTTCTCAACTGTTCATCTTCTCAATTTTGAAAATCAAAATTTGTGCTCTCCATCCGTCAGCCTTCGTCTAATCTGTCCGCCATTTTTGTCTACTCTGTCAGCCTTTGAAAATCAAAATTGTGCTCTCCGTCCGTCCGCCTTCGTCTAATCTGTCCGCCATTTTTGTCTACTATGTCCGCCTTTGAAAATCAAAATCGCCAATTTCGTCTACTCTGTCCGCCATTTTCGTCCAATATTCTTGAAAGGTATTGTGTTCTTTTTCGATTCTCTCTTTTCATTCTTCTATTTTTCTAATATTTCATGGATCATCTGTCATTTAGTATTGGGATTACTCAAATAATCACTTCAAACTCTAAACAAATCTATATTTTTGAAGATCCGAAATTGGTTGAAAACAAGTCTAAGAGCTTGCATAATCTTCTAACAATGAATAAACAAAGTTCGAAGAAGCATAAAACACAAAAAGAGGCACATGCAAAGACACCCAAGAAGAGGGGTAGAAAGCTTGCAATGGCCATATCCAGACCTCCACTGCCATCGGTAAGTATTTCGATTTTATTTTTTTTTTTGTAATTTTTTTTGTCACATGCAATGACTTTTCTGTATTATCAGAAAAAATATTTTTATATTTTTTAGATTATTTATTTGATACAGAAAATACTATTTTTTTTGTACATTTTGTTTATTAAGTATGACTAATGTATAAATAAGTTGAAAATAAAAAAAAAATTATGTAAATCAAAACCCAGTTGCCCCTCTTCTTGGTTGTCACCTCTTTTTGGGGTTTATGCTTATTAGATCTTTAATAAGCATATAATGTTAATTTCCTGTATCAATTATCACATATAACATATAATGTTGTTTTCCAATTTATCAGATATAGTATATTTGATCATGTTGTTGTCTAAAGTGTATGTAAATTTAAATTTCAAATTATAGAGAATATGTAAACTTAAGTTTAAATTTCAAATTATAGAATTATATGTATGTTTGAATCAACATAAGTATCATTTTGACTGGTTTGCATTGTGTTGTTACAATTATGTATCAAGCACAATTTATGTTTCATGTATCATGTTAAAGTTTGTCGTTTAATAAAGTATCAAGTAGACAGACTTATAACTGTAGTTACACTTATGTATCAAGTACAACTTTGCATTTTTTGTATCATGTTAGTATCAAGTAGACAGACTTATAACTGTAGTTACACTTATGTATCAAGTACAACTTTGCATTTTTTGTATCATGTTAGTATCAAGTAGACAGACTTATAACTGTAGTTACACTTATGTATCAAGTACAACTTTGCATTTTTTGTATCATGTTAGTATCAAGTAGACAGAGTTATAACTGTAGTTACACTTATGTATCAAGTACAACTTTGCATTTTTTGTATCATGTTAGGCTATAAAGTGTCTGTTAAGTATCATTTTGACTGACTTATGATATGTAGTTAGAATTATGTATCAAGTTTATTTTTGCATTTTATGTATCATATTAACAACTTTGCATTTTTTGTATCATGTTAGTATCAAGTAGACAGACTTATAACTGTAGTTACCTTTATGTATCAAGTACAACTTTGCATTTTTTGTATCATGTTAGGCTATAAAGTGTCTGTTAAGTATCATTTTGACTGACTTATGATATGTTGTTAGAACAGAATGGACAGCACTGGATGCATATAAAGACAAGAAAACTGGAGAACTTTTGGGTCCACAACATTCGTTTAATGTGGAGTTTGCTCAAGACAACATGCAACAAATAAGTGATAGCCTGTGAGTATTGTTTATTATTTTATTTTATTTTTTGTATCTATTTCATCCTTATAATTAATCTTATTGTTTTTGTAGTGATTGCGGACTGTTCATAATTGTATATGCAGAATTTCTGAGTGACAAAATCAACATGTCATGTAATAGTTTTGAGAGTAGCTATCTTCGCAAAAGATATGCGATACTTTTATTGAAGTATGGTCTCGACAAGATGAATGCTGGATATGTTAGCAACAGTGGTGACCCTTCAAGAATAAAGAATGTATTAAACCCATCATCTGAAGATGAAATTGTTAATGTAGGCTAGTTAGTTTTCAATGTTTGATTTTTTTTTTGTTTTTTGGAGTTAAACAAGATGTTTGAAGTATTTATTAACATAACAACACATATTGTTAAATTATGAAAGTGTTTTGATTTTTAAAATTGTTTATTCTATTACTTTAATTTTATTTTTATTGCCGTTATGAATTCAGGAATTATGTATACTGTTATTGGGACATTAATGTTATTATTGTATCAAAACTATAATAATAATTACATTAATGTAATTATTGTCATAAAAAAACACTTATTATATATACGTAAATATATTGCATGATACACAAAAAGAAAATTATATACGTAATTATATTTTGTATATGATACATGAAATATCAAAATATATAATATCACAAACAGTGATACTAGTTATTACACTTGATACACTCAATTTTTTTTTTTAAAAAAAATTAATATCTTTTGTACAAATAAGATATATTCAGTACTATGATTTATATATATTACGAACAATTATTGCCCTTCAAAATATGAAATTTTTTTAAGTATCTACACACATGATACTATATTACTAAATTAAATTAAATTAGAACTGACAATAATTTGGGTGAAATATCCGCAATTAATATTGATTAAAGTAAGTTGGAATAAGGATTATAAAATAAAGTATTTGATACATAAATATAATGTAAAATTTAAATAGAGTTAAACAAAAAAAAAAAGAATTAGTCTGCCAAAAAAAAAGGGAAGATCACTGATGAAAAATTATAATTTAATTTAGAGTTTTATGTTGGATAAAACTGATTTTGAAACACACAAGTTAATGCCTTTTTTTATGGGATTAATAACTGTAGCATATTAAAAGTAGGAACTAATTCAAATTTTAGTTTTTAATCCCCCAAATCACTCAACAAACGGATAAAATGGCATAATATATAATGTATCCGACTGTTTTATTATGTATCAGAAACTTCTTAAAAATCAGGGATTTTTTGTAAATTGAAAAAGAGTAGGGATAGGAGGTAATTTATGTTTTACACTATGTGATTTACATAATTTTTACTATTTATATTCAGAACCTAAACTTATATTTCAATTTGGTTCGTTCAATAAAATACTAAATGCACTAGCACAAAAAATTAAAATTTTATAAACCATATTCAAGATCGAATTAGAATTAATCGTGTGTTGCATTCATCAAGATATTTCTGCCACTTCATCTTTAATAATGAACACTTAAGTTGTGGTAGCGGTTTGATAAGAAAATCCATTTAAAAATCACATTACTTTAAAGGATCTGAAGTTAATGTATTTCAAAGTGAACTTAGACATTATTTCTCTTTGATATGCATACATATGTTTGAGATATATTTAATCAATCTCGACTTATTCGCAATCAGATGTGAGTATAGTTGTTGTATGCATATGTTGTCACGATCAAAAACCTCAAATCATGATGACACCTACTCAAGGTGGAAGTAATTGAAGATTAAAATTTTACATTACAACTAAACAACATATTCTGAATATTTATAGAAGAACACTAACATACACACTTCTGACACAATCTGCATTCTCACTACTTGAGCGTGAATCTCACCCTAATTAATAATATAATAACGTTTTTTCAATCTATTTAGTAAAAATTGGTTAAAATCTTGACTCATTCACATTTTAATTATCACCCACTCCATTTAACCCTAAACCCATTTTAGATTTTCACTTCACTCTCTCTCTTTGATGATCAAAACCCTAAAGCATTTCAATTGTCACAATAGATTTGTTTTGCGGGGATAATTTCTTGAATTATGGAGTCAAAAAGAAGAACTGAGGGCTCTGTTAATTGTTTCTTGAATTTAATGCAAATTATGGTTTAAAAATATTCTTTTTATAGAGTAGTGATTTTTTTATAAGGTCATCTTTGTAGTTTATAGTGATTTGTTGTTATTTTCTTCTTGTGTGTCTATTATTTATATGTATGTATCTACTGTTAGTTTAGGATTAATTTAAGTTTGAATGAATCTTCACTGATTTAGTTTTGAAATTTGTTTGCAATTGCACTTTCAAGATTTACAAATTAGTTGATTTAATTACTTTTAAATAAAAGACAAGGATGAAATTGAAGCTAGTAAATCTAGATGATAATTTCTTTGAGGATGGAGATTTTTTTGTTGTTGTTGTTGTAAATGGAAAGTTTTTCAACATCTATCAAAATGGAGGTTTCGGAAAATAAGGAAAGTGGGTCTTGTAAGAAAGAAGAAAATCCAAATTGTCTATGTCACATGGCAGTTTTACACTGGTTTGGGGCTGTATTTTTACTCCTCCGCGCACATATTAAATGTGAGAACACACTCATCGTTAAAATGGGTCAAAAGTGTTTATTTATTGTGAATGAAATAGTTTCATGGGGTAAATAGGAAGCCCACAAACATTATTGTCTCTTTGAAAATTTGGGACAAATTCAAATATCATTTTACGTCTTACACAATTATATAATGGAGCTAATAATTCTTCTTTTTGATACAATCTTTTTTATGCTGGTAGAAATTTCTTTTAAAGTGGATTAATTTGTAAGAATTTTCGTGGAAGATAACAATGCTCGAAACAGAAGAGAGTTAAAAGATTTGGGGTAAAAGAACATAGAGAGAGGAAATAGAGTTGTGGGGTGTTTTTTCATTTAAAGTTTTTTACTTTTAACTCGATCGGAGTTATATTGGCCTGATTTTGGGGGTTTTTTTGGAAAATAATTACATTAGGATAATAAAATAATTATAATTACATTATGTTTAAGTGTGGATATTTTTGTTTATTATGTTAGGGATTTTGACTAGTTGTGTAAATTAGGTATATAGAATTTTTAATAGTAATATTCTCAAGTTATAGCACTAGAGTTTGAATTTCATTGTATAACATTTAATATCTCAAGTTATAGCATTTAAAAAAAATATATAATGTTAATTTTAAATTATTAAAAAGAGTTGTTAAAATAAAAAATAAATTAAAAAAATGGACAAATTAATAATGGAAAATGGGATCTTTTATTAAATAAATTAAATATAATTATTAATTACTGTTAATAAATTAGCAAGTTTTAAGGGATTTTAAATTTTTTTAGATTAGTTAGTTGCCTTAATTCTCTCAAATTAGTTTAAATGATATTAATTTTTGATTTAATTCCTTGAAAAGCTCTACCAAATTGGCATGAACGTACATGTCATTTTGTTTTCCAAAATTTCACAATCTTTTTGAGATTTGCAGATTTTATTTTCATTTTTTATTAGTAGTTGAATAAATTTTGGCGTTGAAAACAATTTGATTTGATTTGATGGAGAACAATGTGTCGATATTAATAAAACATGGTGGAAAGTGGAATTCATCATATTGATTTTTGTTA
>NC_028646.1:9191766-9324754 GCF_001406875.1 Solanum pennellii | reverse complement strand
TATATATATATATATATATATATATTGGGCTGTATACGAATGTATGCAACCCACTTCAACTTCCAGCACCTGTATTTTGATTTTTTGACCTGTATATCAATAATTTCATGGTGTGTTTGGTAATTGATAATTGAAGCTGTTTTGGTCCTTCCGGCCACTTTAGTTTCAATTTCCTTCCCTATTTTCTAATTTGAACTTGTTTCGTTATTTTGGTTGAAAAAATAAGAGTTAAAATGGGGGTGTCGGCCCAACGAGGAGATGCAAGGATAGGAGGTGAGAGTCCAAAATAGACTCGGGGCAGGATTCACAGACATATAAAATGAGAGTAAGAGTTAGAACCCAAAATAATGAAAGTGATAGTGTACATAAGATAAATTATCACGTCAACTTCTGAACTAACACACAGTAACTAACTTTATTGATCTTACAACATTTAGGTAAAGTAGTACACATTCTGAAGATGCTAAAATACAAGTCATGCTAATCATAAGACAATGACCAATTAAGCAACTGTTTTAACTTTTTTTTTAAAAATCCACAACAACTAAGAAAAGTCAGCAGCAAATCTATGAACTAAGAAAAACATTCATATGTAGACACTCAAAAAAACGTAATTACTCTCCATAGCTATTGTTTGATAATTTCAATTCGTAGCTACATAATTTAGAGAAGAGAGAGTCGAGCGAGACTGGAGAGAGAGAGAGAGAGGCGAGCTACAGAGGGCAAAGAGTGGGAGATATTTGAATCGTATATATACATTGATTAGATAATTGTATATTATACATATGTATTTGGATATTTGACAAGCGAGATTTGGAGAGGGAGGAGAGAGGCGAGCTAGATTGGGAGAGGGTGGAGAGAGGCTAGTGAGATCGGGCAAGAGGCAAGCGGAAGAGGACAGAGAGTGGGAGAGATATAAATTGTATATGTATATCGGTTAGAATAATTGTATATTATACCTATGCATTTGTATATATGGCAAGCGAGATTGGGAGAGAGAGAGAGGCGATCTAGAGAGGGCAAGGAGTGGGAGAGAAGTGAGTTGCATATGTATATCAGTTACATAATTGTATATAATACATATGCATTTGTCTATTTTGGTGAATTATACATATACAAACGTGAGTAATTATATAAACTCGAAGTCATCCCACATAATTAATGTATAATGTTAGTCACGACTGGTAATTGTAGAAAACTATAGCTATGATAAGTTATTAAGCAGTAAAAATTCACTTAACCGAGTAATTTTCCCATAAAATAATGGAATAAAACTAAGCCTCCTTTTTTAAAAATGAACAAACCAGTAAAGAAAATTAACAAAGTATGATAAATTTTGCTGAGTTTCTGCGCATGAATAGGAATGAAATCTTAACATCTCTGCAACTTTAAATACAAGGGATAAGAGAAGCGGTAGACATACTTCAAAATTTTCAAAATATCGGTATAACAAGAGATGAAAATATAACTAGCAAATTAAATCAGAGACTATTGTTTGGAACTATCCTAGCACAAGATTAACATGAAGAACATTTTATGGCTGATTTTTAAAACAACACGACAACAAAAAACACAAGTTAAAACTAAAAAATTTATAGAGTCCGACTGAAAGTCCAAAGTTAGCAACATAAAGGAACCGTACTCTCTGCAACCAGTGAGTTCAAAGAAGGATTGATTCAATTTTCGGAACATACTAAAGATGAAAAAAGAAATTCCATATTTCACAAACAGGCATATGGATAATCTCAACAGCCATTTACTTGAGGTATTCAAAACTAGAAGCACTAAAATGAACACGAGATCGATTCAAAACATGTTGACAAAATTCATATGACAATACTCGAAATAGACACGACCAAATTCAAGCGAAAGAGAAAGATTAGCAGCACCAAACCCAATGAGATGTGATTATGGAAGCTTTTTGAGAACAACCTCAATAGTGAGTTGCAAACACGACATTACTAACTGAAATACGAAAGTTGCAGACAACACCCAAATTACACGAGAAACAAAGATAGATTCTACGAGATTAAGCTAGCATATGAGAATTCAAAATGAGTGAGAAGACAGCCTAGTGTACAAACAAACAATGAGGGGATAGAGCTACAGTAAGCATATTCAAAGTCTAAACCACATGAGTACCCAAATTATTTTGAACGAGAAAAAGACTCAACCCATTTTAGAGAATCATAAACGAATAAATGACTCTAACTCCCAACAGGTGATATCGAGACAACTTTGTTGATGCTTGAAAACACATTAGGCGTAAGAATCAAGGCAATAATAACATGTAATGCGAAACAACATGAAGTTAGGCTCAAACAACTATAATCTGATTCAAACATCTAACCGAGAAAAGGTATGAATATCACAATGTTCTTTGCGGAATTCCAACCATATAGGCAATAAGCCATGGTCATTCATAAACCATCGAAGTAAGAATGAATCCAAAAAGAATCCAACAGAGAGACAGGTTCATCAAATAATATTCAGAATCGAAATGAAAACGCAAGCAGAAGAGGAGGTATGACCTTTTTCCAGGCAGCGACACTGGAACCAAGAGCCAGTAACGAATTCAACACAGAACTTCAACAAACAACAAGAGAGAAAGATAATCTGAAGCTACAACTCCCAAATTTCTATCGTTTGGAGCCTATTTTTATATATTTCGATTAATTGAAAAGTATGTGACTAGTAATGTTGTTGTATTCTTCATGGATTTTTTTGGTGGACTAGGCATTGTTGGAAGTTGGGCTGCTGAAAGGTTATCTTGGCTGCTGCAAATTGCTGAATGAATGGCCCAACTTGGTTTCTTAAATTGAGTTGAAGGCATGGAAGGAAGTAGTTAGAATTCGTATTAAGAAAATGACCACATGAATTTCAATTGTAGCCATTTAGATTTAACAATTTAGCAAAATTGAGTCTGGTTGGTGACTCAGCTAAACACTAAATAAGACGAATTAATTTTAATTAATTAAAGAGCTTCTTTATCTTAAATAAATAAAATAATCAACTTAACTATAAACTAATTAATTCTAAACTGCAAACTATTACATAGCTAAACTAATTAGTAAAATATTTAAGTAAAAATAAATCTTTTTGAGAATATTTCGAAATATTCATAAAATATACTAATTTGAAGAGATATATATTTTATTTGAAATTTATAAAAAAAATGACACAAATATTTAAAACAACTTATAAACTATATTAGTATACCTATTTTTAATTTGTTTTAAAATTTTATAAAACTAATTATTTTAGGTCATTGAAATTGAAGAAACTCGAGGATTGATTTATATTGTGAAGGGTCAAAATTTGGTGTTAACACTACATAAGGGCTTCATCAAACCCAACATCTTTCTATGGGGTGCTCCGGTGTTGTTCTTGTGAAACAAAACCGGTTCCTTCATGATATTCATTGACTACCATCAGTTAGATAAAGTCACAATCAAGAATAAGCACCCCATCCCCATGATTGATGACTTCTTCGACCATTTTAAGGGTGCTAGTTTCTTTTTTAATATAGAAATCATATCCGACTATCATCAACTTATAGTCAGAGAGGATGACATCTCGAAAACAACCTTCGAGGTTTGGAATGGTCACTATGAGTTGAAGTTACGCATTTTTTGGACTAAAAAATGCTCCTTCAACTTTCCCGAACTTAATTAATAGGGTATTCTAATAGTATTTGGACTTTTTCGTCACAATCTCTATTGATGACATCCTCATTTATTCTCGGATTGAGGAAGAACATGTGACTCATCTGAAAGTGGATCTGCAAACCCTCAAAGATCGCCAATTATTTTCTATGTTTAGCAAATGTGAATTGTGGTTAGAGGCAGTCACTTTCCTTGGTGATGTGGTATCCAACTAAGGGATCCATATGAATTCGCAAAAAATTAAGGTAGTACAGCTCTCGCCAAAATTTACTTATATGAATGATATCAGATGTTTCTTGCATTTGTCAAATTAATAAAAGATGTTTGTTGAAGGATATTCATCCATAATTACCCCATTGAACGAGTTGACTTAGGAAAAGGTCAAGTTTTAGTGGTCAGATGAGTATGAGAAAAGCTTCTTAGAACTGAAAATCGGTTTGACTATAACTCAGGTCTTGACCCTACAAAAGGGCTTAGACGATTATGTGGTTTATTATGATGCACCTAGGATTGGCCTAGGTTACATGTTGATGCAGAAGGGAATGGTCATAGCTTATGCCTCCAGACAACTTAAGGTCTATGACAAGATTAATCGACTCATGACCTCGAGCTTGCAGCCGTCATATTTTCCCTAAAGATTTGGAGACACTACTTGTATGATATTCTTGTTGTTGTGTTCACCCAAAAAGAGTTTAATCTTCGTCGGAGGATATGGCTTGAATTTCTCAAAGACTATGACATGAATGCGCTCTACCATCGGGGTAAGGCCAATGTGGTGGATGTTGCCCTCAACAGACAATACATTGGTGGTGTGGTACCTACTGAAAAAGAGAAGAAAGAATTAGTCAAAGATGTTAACCGGCTTGCTCTCTTAGGACTTTGTGTGATAGTCCTAAGTGGATCACAATCTTCATTTTAGCGAAGGTTAAGGAAAAATAGGATAGTGATCTTATATTGATTTTGTTGAAGGGTGCAACTCATCAGCAGATAGTTGAGGTTTTCTTCTTAAGAGGCAGATGGTTTGCTTCATTACCAGGATCGCTTATGTGGACCAAATGTGGGATGGTTGAGGCATCTAATTCTTATTGAAGCCCATAAGTCAAAATATTCTGTTCATCCAGGGCCACTAAGATGTACCGTGATTGAACGTAGATGATGGTCTCCAGTTGGTTGCTTCAAAGTAACTAAAGTAGCATTGATTGAGATATATTTGGTTCATGAGGCTATGAATAAGGTTCAACTCATAAGAGATAAACTAAGGACATCTCGGATTCATCAGAATACCTATGCATATGTCAAGATAATGGATTTCGAATTTGAAATTAATGAGTATGGTTTTCCTCAAAGTGTCAGACATGAAAGGGGTGATGGCAAGAAAGGAAAGCTTAGTTCTTGGTATATAGGTCCTTACACAATCCTTAAAAGAATTGGTAATTTGGCTTATGAGTTAGAGTTTCCAACACTACTAGTAGAGGTTTATCCAATCCTTCACATTTCCTTATTGAAGAAGTGTGTGGGTGGTAACTATCAATAATACGTTCAGAGTTTGTGGTTGTGAAGGATAGAATCACTTATGAGAAGGTTGTTGTTGAAACTCTTAACCATCAGGTTCATAGCCTGAGAAATAAGGGAGTCAATTCAGTAAAGGTTTTGTGGAGGAATCGGTCAATAGAGGGAGCTACAAGGGAAGTAGAAGCAACCATTATGTCCAAGTATCCACATCTCTTTCCCTCAGATATAGTTTAATCTTAAGGTTATAGTTCCTTTCCAACATCTCAACTTGTAATTCAATGTCAATATTATCCCCTTAGTTATCCTTGATTTTTAGCATATTGCATGTTCATGAAACTTATTTCAGTTGGATATTAGTCTTTAGAACTTAGTTGGTAGGCATTGCAACTATTTCCCTCCAATTCATCTTTTTTAGTCTTCATTAGAGGAAGAATAATCCCAAGGGGGAGATATTGTAATACCACAGACACTGATGTTGAACCTCAAGGTCACTGTAAAAGGTCACTGATGCCTAGACGGTCTCTAAAGCCATCTGTGAAAGGGACTTATCAGGTTTTGAGTTTTGGGTCAAGTATAAATGATAATGTGTTTTAGCACAAAATTAATTTGGTAGCTCGTGACCAACCAAATTAGATGTCTTTGAGGCTTCTTTCAAACACTTGTTTAATTTTAAGATATGAGTAAGTCATTTTTGTGAAGTCGTGTCATGAAGGGAAACATCACTACCCACTGGACGGGCCATGGTGCCTGAGACGGTTAGTGAAGCCCCTCTTGATAGTAACCTCATCCGTTCTTAGTGAGAGTCGTAATGGACTTTTTCTTTATGTGTTTGGCACTTAGACTACGTCGTTTTACTTTGCCTAGTCCTAGTTAATTGGTCAAAAGCTAGTGAAAGAATTCACTCTTCTAAAATCATCAGCTTTAGAAAGAATAGAACAAAAAGAAGTTATAGTTTTCTCTCAAGAAAGCAGAGCTCTCCTTAAATTTTCGCCCTGAAATCCAAATGATTCCTTCGTTGTGTTCTTCACTAGGTATGTAGGATTTCATTAGTGGATTTCTTTCATCCATTAGGTCCCTATAGTTCATTCAATTCTTCAGGTTCTCCATAAACTAATCAGACCTAGGGTTCCTAAATCTTAGGTATCCATCAGAATATAGCTATTATAGTTTCTATGATGTTAATTACATGTTTCTTTGCGAATTAGTATACTCCCATGTATAAACGCAGAAACCCTATCGTAATTATTTGTATTTCATGAATTATATTTCCTAAGCAGATTAGCCAGACAATCATGCATCAGAATTCGAATGTCATACCTTTCGGTAGATGTATAATGCATTCTCAGATTCTCAGTATTTTAAGCTATTGAGTATTATAGTTACCTACTTAGCTTTATACTTATATGGGAGTTAACTTAGCATCGAATTGGACTACGTTTCAACATATCCTCAAGTCCTAGAACGACATGCACCCATAGTTTTATAAGTCCTCTATGTTGGTCATGCGTTGTTGTGATGATGCCACAATCATGACTTTATATCCATTCAAGGTATATTGAGTCCTCTCGTGGGGTGCATTCGTTAGACTCAACGTTTAGCTCACGTGGTTTATATCAGTTAATAGTATCTACCACAATCAGATTCATGTTGCATTGACCATGTATTCCATATTCATTTTAGTATTTAGTTCAACATGTTATATCTTCATGATTGACACTTGATCATAAAATCCAGCGAAGCATTCAGTTATGATTCAGTATATATAGTTCCTTGTTCACCTTATATTGTTCAGTTTAGCATATACTCCACATTCTCAGTACATTCAAAGTAGTTAGATGTTCTTTTACGCTACATTGGTGTATGATGTAGGTTCAGACGCTCGACATCCAAACTCCACTTAGCTTGACTTTCAGTCCGTACTTAACACCTTCAGTGGTGAGTCCTCATATTCACTTTTCAGTTTCAGTCTTCTAATTGGGGACATGTCCAAGCAACTCGGATTAGAGGCTTTCATACATATGGTAGATTCAACTGAGTTGTTAGCGTTGTTTTAAGTTATCAGTATATTCTTCATATATTTATATTTAGACATGTAGGTTATCCCCATTTCAGATATTAAACCATTTTTAATTTTTTTACAATGCATGTTTTGATTGAACTTGTATAGATATGGCATGTCATAGTTAGCCTGGGGTCACATGTGACACTAAGCATCATGTTGGGTCTAGGGGGTAGCATCGGGGTGTGATATAAACACAATGATCTATTCAAACTGAAACATTGTTATACTCTATTTTTCAAGAGCCGAACACTTTAAATTTCACCAAAAATTTGCATATGGCATCTTAAATTTTTTTGAAATGAATTTATAGATTTGTAAACTATGTAAAATAAGTCAAAATAATTTTCAATCATAAATAATTGAAAAATATATGAAAATTTACTGTCAAAGATAGATTTTTTTGAACCTCGAAATCTGAAAAGTTCCACATAAGTTGGGACAGAGTAATAAATAACATAAAATACAAAGTCCTTACAAAGGATTAATACCAAAATATAACTAAATCACATGATCAATATAATGCCTCAATAATATCTCCCTTATACTTATAATCATGCAATTTTAACACTCATTTCTTCTACGTTCTTATCAAAAGCTTTTTGAGGTAAGCCCTTCGTACACGGTTCCCCCAAATTGTTCTTCGATTTAATCTTCAAAACTCTCATCACTCAATTTTGTTATATCACAAATCAAGTGGTATTTTCTCTCAATGTTAATGTAGTTCATTCATTTGTAGGAATATGAACAAGTGGGTGGATGATTCCATCAAATTTACAATAAAATTTGGTTATCAATAGTCACAATTAAACTATAGTTTGAGAAATTCAAATAAGTAACAAGTAATCTAGGGATGCGGGGATTTGAAATTAATGTCACACAGGAGTAGTTATGTAGCTCTATGGTGATGAACATTCATGGATAAGTTGGGTCATCCTCAATGAGACTAATATTCTTTCGATCACATCAATTCATGGAATCCCCTTTCGATCTCATCTATGTGCAATCTAAATAGACCAATACCTTACCGTATTCTCTCTTTCGATGCAGAAAAAAGGTAAATTATCAAGAAAATTATTGACTTCAAACATATATGGCAAATGTTGAACTAATTAGCCACTCCAATCAATCTCTTTCAAGCACCAATCAGATATCTGAAGTAGGAATTATTTTTGCAATTTTAACCCATAAGTTAAGTCCATGCTGATTAACCCAAATCCATGTATGAACAAAAACACTACAAAAAATTACACAATACCAAGTATATCAAATGAACAGCCAACCCCATAATTACACCCCTAGTCTTTGGGGTTTTAACCACATTCATGAAAAACTGTAAAGAAATTATACCATGCATAAGTAGCCATGGGTAACATAAGATTAATAAAGTATAGACAATACCCTTTTCAATTTAAACTTGAACTTGTGAATTTCAAGAATAAAGTTAAAAAAAACTCAAAACCAGAAAAATGTTTAACACAAAGTAAAAAAATCTCTCTATATCAAATTTTGTCACTTCGACACTTCTAAAACTCTGAAGGACACCGATAAACTCAATATCCTCTCTCCTTTGGGATTTAAATAAATTTCCTATAATTTGGATCAAATCACAATGTATGTCTTTCACATTAGGTGAATCCCAATTACTCCTCAGCTCGCCTTTCTCTTATTTTAGGCTTCAGGTGTTTGAACCTCAACCGTCGAGCTTGTTAGATATTACCTTTGACATTTGGTGGATTGTCGGGTACCACCTTTGTTCGCCTTTCAAGCTTTTCATTTTTCTCCAAGTACTGTCACCTTCAGTGATGATTACCTTGTTTTCCCTTTATATTCAACGATTCACCGTCCCTCTTTGAGTTTGCTAACTTGCTTCAATTACTTCAATTGTTGTGCACTGTCAATATAGGCGAGGTTCTACCCCTTAGGCGATCCACACTTCTTTTAAGGCAATCAACAATAGAGAGTTCACACGTTTTTCACCATTCTTTCAAACATTCATCCTTGCATTGTCCCTTAGCCTTAATAGCTAAAAATCATAAAATATCATTATAATTAGACATAATTAGGCACAAAGTTTACTAAGTTTTGAACTGAATTGGCCTCAATGAGGGTAACTCTACCACTCATCAACAACCGAAACTTAAACTTTTGCTTATCCTCAAGTAAGTCAAGAACACAGTTCAACCAGGGTGTCTACAATAGTTCTAAATGGGAACCAATATGCAACTGCTATTACAATACTACTCTTAATAACATGCTACACTCAATCATAATATAAAAGCTTCAAATGATTACTAGTCAGTATCAAAAAAGGTTCAACCGCACTATAACTTTTTTTAATGCAAGACCATGTTTCAACAAATGCATTCAAGTTCCCTCACATAAAGAACGGTTTTATGTTCTCACAAAGCAAATTAATAAAGAAACAAGTAATCAACACAACTCTCACAATTCCAAAAGAGAAATACATGCAAGATTCACCCGATAGGGTTTCCTTATCTTTCAATCATCACATAACCTAGCTCATGCAAGATCTCAAGGGTATTTTAGGCTTGTAATGGGACTGAGGGTTAAGGTATGGTCAATTTTTCTCAGTGACTTCACCTTTACAAAGCATGTTTGCAATCATCTTAGCCTATTCTCAAGTTCTTTTCAGCATTTTTGTTTGAGAACTCAAACTTTTATTTGTAAATCATTTATTGGGAACCCCTTTTTATTTCACCAGACTCTAATATTTATAGCAATTTTTCAAAATTTTCTCATCAATATCTTTTTTGTTGTAAGGAGGGGTTCCTTATTTTTTTTTTGTAACAAACTTCAAAATTGAGTTTCATCTCATCTTTCTTCTTTTTTTTCATTTAGCTTTCCTTCCTCATCCTTTATACACCCCTAATTGGGATTTTGGCCAAGGTTGGCTATTCAATCAAACTAACGTTTCGAAAAGAATTTTGGGTGAGAAGTTAGGGACAATTTGTCTCAAGAGGTTTCAATTTCGTTGTCAAGAAATGGTTTAGGCTCAAATGGTGTTAAAATTGATGCAGATCCTCACAAGGTAGTCACAAGAGGATATGGAAATTTTGGTTCCCTCTCAAATATTTTGCCCAAAATCATTCCTTGCACCTACCAAGGCTAGATAGTTTGACAAACAAGGCAAATTCCACGATTTCACAAGTATTCTTCTAAGTAAAACCTTGCCACACATCGCACTCCAAAGTAAATCATTTAGTACAACCTAAAAATATCAAAAGCTTATGGGGGATGTTCATTGCAAGGATCACATCAAAACACGGCTTGTCAACATGAAATTACAAAAAATCACTCAAAAGAGCAACCACATGTTTGTTTCTTCAAACAAACACTACAATCATCATGAGTTCTATTAACACATCGATACTAAACTCAATCGATTCTCAAAATATTATCAATAAAAACTCAAGCATTTGACTATTTCCAAATTCACGGGCAATGCACACCATAAAATAGGTCGTCACAAAATCCCACAAAATATTTCAACCAAAAAATTATTGGGCGCACATATCACCCAAAACTTATGGAATATAGCACAAGAAAAATGAAAAATCTCTCTTGTATTTGGCCTCATTTGAACTTAAAATATTGATATTTACTCCTCCGCACCCATGAATTCCATTAAACAAGTCAACAAGAATTACAAAAAAATAAATATCCAAAAAATCCATGGTGCACATATCAACCAAAATTCATAGACTAAATCACATAACATATGGAAAAATTCATATTTCCCATTTCGGGCCTTATTTGAATTTGTAAATGTCAGTATCTTCCCTTGTGAACTGGTAATACCCCAAGAATTGCAAAGTCAAAAAGGAATGAAAAAATGAAAAATTTTGTTGACACTAATGAACTGTGAGTCCCATCTATGGACCATGGAAAGTCCAATAGGTCGTAGAAGTGTAATCATAGAAGCTGGGTTGAGTTTTGGAGAATTAATTTATGGAATTTTGACTTACGACTTGACAATATGAACCACAGGATGGTTGACAAATGATAGATGGAACCTTTAAGATTGATTCAAAGATTTGATTTAGGACCTCAGTCTTGTGGAAGGATTTGACAGATCCTCATTGGTTATGTGTGTTCTAAGAAGGTCCCATAGAAAGATTCCAAACTTAGTGAAAGTTGAAGGGAAATTTGAGTTCTACAGACTCTAGAAAGTTTGGAGAGTAGTGGAATATTCTCGTGGAAAATTATTGAATATTTGGTTTCGAAAGTTGGTCCTATGGTTGACCAAGACGGATCGTAGGATGCTAGCATAGGTCAGTCCACTAGTTATTGTGAAAGGGTATTTAAGTCTTTTCATGTGCATTTAATGCATATGTTACATTGTTTTACCTTAAATCTAATACATATAACTATCCTTTGCCCTTAATATTTTCCCCAACTCTCCCATTCGATGAAATTCAAAAATTCTATCCAGAGTTCTCTCTAAAGATCCTCTCTCTACGATCAAGGAAAAAGCTAGAGTTCTTCAAGTACAATTTTTTCCCATCATTTATTAGGATTTCAATCAAGCTATGTAGGGAGTTATCAATTGGTTTCATTCTTCTATTGAGTCCCCAAAGATTCCTTAATTCTCCAATTAAATTGATTAAAAATTTCAATGAATTCTCATGGTTTCTATTTATGTTGATTAAATTTATTGAACTTGATCTTATTATGACTGTTTTGACTCAGTTACTCACTTTACAATTGAATTCACATGAACCCATACATTGACCATTATTTTGACTACAACCTAATTTGCTTGGATTTGAAGAAAAATTATGAATCAATGAATGATGTTTTCATGAACTTATGCATGATCCACGAAAGACAATGGTTTATGATCTAGGTTTATTGTATGAACTATTTTTTCCATTTTTGATGATGACTTTATAAAAATGACTATTTCGTTGGGATTTAAATTAACATTGAGAAAACATTAACATGAAGGCTCAAATAAGGTAGTTCTAGTAGAAACATCTAGTTCCTAAGTATGTATCCATGCTATTTTGCCTTAATTGGCTTAGCTAATGGATCCACATATAAAATATAATAGGATATGGAGCTCTACCTTAGCAAGTTCTCCTTTTTTTGGTGTGGGAGTTGCACCAGATTTTATGTTATAGCTCGCATGGTCTGACTTCGGTTAAAACTAATATCCCACAAAATTAACTAAGTTACTTACAAAATTTTATGAATATTTCATCGTGATTTTATGATTCATCACCCATGCTCATGATTTTTTATTTTTCTTTCTAAATGATTTTACTATGCTTAGCTTGGTTATGCATACCATGTTTTTGATTTTGTCCCCTTATGAACATGTCTCATGTTTCAATACATTTCCCTCATGCTTAGTACATTTCATGTACTAATTAATAATTGTTCCTATATTATTTCACTAATTTGGGAATAAAAGTTCTTCTCCTACCGTTCGTGGCTAGTTGATCTCATTGATAATTTTAAGATAAAGAATTAGTGAGTCCTCATGTTCAGTAGACCATGTTGCTTTTACTCGTTTTCTGTTGTCTTACTGTTTCATACTTTGTATGTATTTCACAAGTTACGTCCCAAAAACTCTCATTGATATACTTCCGCTTATGTTAAAATCTTTACATTTTATAAGGTTTCTTGTTTTTCGCTATAATATTGTTTATATGCATGTCAAGTGGCTTGTGCAAGTACTTTTGGGGTATTATATGTCATTTCACATCTAGGGTATACCTTGGGTCATGAAAACTTGGTATTCAGAGCACAAAGTTTTAGCAAAAGGTCCTACGAATCTGACAAGTCATGTTGAGTAGAGTATTGTTTATGAATGTGACAACACCATAGTTATGAATATGAGGCTACAAAGCTTTTAGGAAATTTCACTTCTTGTGTTACTATAAATTCATAACATGAAGTTCATCTCTACAAACATCCTTCTCCTCAATCATGTTCGATTTTTTTCAAGATATGGACCCTCGAAAAAGCTTATGTGAGAAGAATGCAGGTGAGAATATGGAGCCTAGTGTTCTTCAAGTTCAGGTTGATCCCTTGGTAGAGCAAGTCATTCATGCTAAATTTTGAGTCACTTTCCAAGTATTTGCTCAATCTATAAGAAATCAAGCGAATAAAGAGGCTAATGCTCATATGTACGCAAATATGGTTATGAAGACGACAAGGATAACAGACTTCACTAGAAAGAATTCTGAGGAATTTCATGGTCTAAGGTGGATGAGGATCGCCAAGAGTTCATTGATTAGGTCTACAATATAGTGGGAATTATGGCATTGACTACAGTTGAAAATGTGGAGTTGGACTCTTATCAAGTTAAGGGTTTTGCTAAAGTATGGCTTTAACAATAAAAAAGTATGAGGGTGGTTGACGCGGGTACTTTTCATTACGATAAGTTCAAGGGATCACTTCCATATTGTTTCTTTCCTATGAATGAGAGAAGAAAAAGTGTTTGAATTCATCAATCTTTATCAAGGTTATATGAGTGTGAAGGATTATACTTTGAAGTTTATTCGATTGGCTAAGTATGGTCGGACTATTTTTGTCAATTCTAGAGTAAGGATGAGTATGTTTATGTGGGTGTGCCGGAGTTGGTTGTCAAAGAATTTCATACTAACATATTGATCGAAGAAATTAATATTTCTCGTTACATTATACATTCAACAAAAATTGATAAGGAAAATCTCAATGAAAAGGAAAAAAAGAGGCAAGGACCAGTAATGGTCGCTTGTCACATTTTATGTATGGTGGACATGGGCATCCTGAGTTCCAGCAAAGGATTTGAGGTCAAGGTTCTTCCAATGGATTGAATCCTAAGTTCAACAAAGATAGGATGTCTAACCCTAAACCTTAAGAAGGTGGTAGTAATGGCTCTTCTATCCCCACTTGCCCAAGGTTCGATAAGAATCACGGAGATAAGTGCTTAACCGGTACGGATAGTTTCTCTGGTTGTGATAAAAGTTGCCCCAAAGTAAAGGATTGACCATTTCAAACTAGCAAGGGTAAGGATGGTAGGGTAATTAAATCTATTGGTTCTTCTTCGAGTGATCCAAATGAAAAAAAAAAAATTTCATACTCTGCAAGATCGTGAGGGTTCTTTGGATGTTGTAAATAGTATGTTAAAAGTATTTCACCATGAGATTTGATCTTTATCTCGAAATCCCTTCTAATCCTTTCTGCGTCTCTACTCCATGGGCATGCTATTGTGACTAAGAGAGTACATAGAAATTTTCCTACTCTCGTTACTCGTAGAGTCAGTTAGATGGACCTTGTAGAACTTGATATGTTAGATTTTCATGTTATTCTTAGGATGAATTGTCTTAATGGATTCCATGCATCTATAGACTGTTGGAACTGATTGGTCACATTCAATGTTAAGAATGAGCCTATCATGTCAAGGAGAAGGGGGATTTCTATGCGTAAGGTTTAATTTATTGGTTGTCTAAAGGCTAGGAAAATAATTTCTAAGGGTTGATTTTATCATCTTGTTCGGGTTATAGATATAAATTATGAGATCATTACAGTTGGTTCCGATTGTAAATGAGTTTTTGAAGTGTTTCCTAATAATCTTCCCTATATTCCTCTTGAAAGAGAAATAAACTGTGATATTGACCTTCTCCCAAATATTTAGTGTATCTCTATTTCTCTGTACTGTATGGCCTTCACAGAACTGAAGGAGTTAAAGGAAAAATGTAGGTTTATTTTTTTATGAAATATTAGATCAAGTATCTCCTAAAGTGGTGCTCTAATTTTTTTTGTTTCATAAGAAGGATCATTCACTTTGCTTGTGTATTGATTATCGACAATTGAACAATGTAAAAATAAATATTCTCTTCAAAGGATTAATGATTCATTTTATCAACTCCAAGGAACAAGTAATTTCTCTAAAATTGACCTTCGAGCAGGCTACCACCAATTGAGGGTTATTGAAAGTTACATTTTAAGGACGACTTTACGAACTCAATATCGTAATTATGTGTTTTCACCATTTCATTAGGTTTGAATAATTCCCCAACAAAATTCATGGATTTGATAAGTATGCACTTTAAGAAGGTTTTTGTAACTTTTATTATCGACGATACCTTGATTTAATATTAAAATGAAGATGAGAATGTTAAGCATTTGATGATTGTATTTCAAATTCTCAAGTATCCTTAATTGTATGCTAAATAAAACAAGTGTGAGTTTTTGTTGAGGTATATTGCTTTCCTGGGATATATTGTCTCTAGTGAAGTTATTCATGTAGATTCTAAGAAAACTAAAGCTTTTAAGAATTGGTTTAGACATTTGTATGATATACAAAGTTTCTTGTGTTGGCCAGTTCCTATAGAAGATTTTTGGAAGTATTTCCTCTATTTCACTTCCATTGATAACGTTGACTTAAATGAAAGTGAAATTCCTATGGTCAGAATCTTGTGAGAAGAGTTTCCAAGAGTTAAAAGATAGACTCAATTCGGCACCAATTTTACACTACTAGAAGGATTAGATGGTTTTGTGGTTTATTGTGATTCTTCACGTGTTTGTCTTGGTTTTCTTCTGACGCAACATGAGAAAGTCATTGCTTATAATTCAAGGCAACTGAAAGTGCATAAAAAGAATATCCAATTCATGATTTAGAATTAGTAGTGATGTTGTTTGCTCTAAAGATTTGGAAACATTTGTCTGCACGTAGATGTTTTCATGGATCACAAGAGTTTGAAATACGTGTTCACCCAAAAGGATTTGAATATTCACCAAATGAGATGGATTGAGTTGCTAAACAACATAAGTTTACTCTATCATCCTTGTAAGGAAAATATAGTGGCAGACACTCTTAATCGATTATTAATGGGAAGTTTTGCTCCTGTTGAGGAAGACAAGAAGAAGTTGGTTAGTGATATTCAAAGATTGGCCCGATTAGGTTTTCGATTGGTTAATTCCAATGAAAGTAGTATATATGTCCATTATGGTTCGTGAAAACTAATCAAGATATTGATTCAGTGTTAGTTGACATGAAGAAGTCGGTTTACGAAAAACTCCATTGAGGCTATTTCTGAAAGGGGAGATGGTGTTCTTTAAAATCAAGGACAATTATATGTTCCGAATGTTGATGAGTTGAGAAATCAGATTATATCAGAATTCCATAGTTCTCGATATTCTATTTTGTGGAGCATCAATAACTAGGTGGTTTGACTCAAGATATTAGTATTTTCATGGAAGTTAGAAGATTTGAATATGGACTTCATTAGGCATTTACTTCTCACTAGTCGATAGGTTGATTCGATCTGGGTTATTGTGGACTGAATGAATAAATCGACTAACTTTCTTCCCGTTAAGAGTTTATTCTTATCGGAGTGTTATGTCAAGTTTTATATTAGAGAAACGGTAAGGTTTCCTTGAGTGAATTTATCCATTATATCTGATTGAGGTACTCAATTTACATACCTATTTTGGAAGTCGCTTCAAAAAAGTTCTTGGTATTCAAGTGATACCAACACGACTTTACACACTCAAGCTGATGGACAAGTTAAGCATACTATTCAGACTTTAGAGGATATATTGAGAGCTTATGTGATTGATTTCAGTGTAACTAGGATCATCATTTTCCTTTGGTTGAGTTTCCTTGTAGTAATAGCTATCATTCCAGCATTGGGATGACAATGTTTGAGTCTGTTTTTTTGTAGGAGGTGCAAGTTTCCTATTGGTTGATTTAAGGTTGGTGAGGTCGCAAATCTTTTTACTCATTTTGGGGCTTGTTTGAACTTGAAATGCTAAAATTTTCCCATCCTAACCAATGCACTCCATTACATAAGTCGTCATGTACGTTCACAAAAATTTTCGACCAAAAAACTGTGTAAGAAATAATGTAATTAATGATTTCTTCGCCTAAACACAAAAATATAAACTAGCATACCTTTTAGTACGTAATGATTTAGGTGACTCTTAACCAACGTACTTCATTAAAATTGTCATCACATGTGCCCACAAAAAATTGAGACCAAAGAATCATCGGGAACACATATCACAAAAAATTCATGGACTATAACACACGAAAATGGAAAATTTCTATTTCCCCTTCCAAACCTTGTTTGAACTTTAAATCCATTTACCCCTCCAAACCAATGCATGCCAATTATTAGGTCGTGACAACACCCTAATAAAATGTCATCCAAAAAACAACCGGACGCATATATCTCCTAAAATATATATACTATGTAACACACGAAAAATGGAAGAATGTCTATTTCCCTTTCTGGACCTCGTTTGAACTTTAAAATGTTGATGAGTGCCCCTCCAATCCAACACACACTATTAAATAGGTCATCACGAACGCTCACAAATTTTTTTGACCAAATACCCATCGGGCGCACGTCATCTTTATACATGATGAGTGAAATAAGTATCATGCTAGTGCATATATTATATAAATTATTTCCAGTGAATCGGGTACCACATCAATGCATAAATCATACAAATTATTTATAGTAGATTGGGTACTGCAATGGCGCGCACACACGCTCACAACATGCACACACACGCACACACACTCACGCACACACACGCACACAACACGCACACACACGCACACACACTCACACACACACACGCTCACAGACACACACACACATGCACAAGCGCGCGCGCACACACACACACAGTACCATGCTCTTACCTATACTATATACTATTTTTGAAACATGCTTTGTATGTTTGTCCCAAAAAGTTAATCTAAACACATTGTAAAATGATATGATTTGTACAATGTAAAGAACGCAAAGTTGAGAAGAGAAAGGAAATTTAAAATAACAATTTATGAACAAAGAAAAGCTCAAATCCCTCACACTTGAACTCTTCCTCCCCCGACAAATTAATTCTATAATTTATAATTTTTTTAGGCATAAAACAAATCAAAAAAATTATGGTATCAGGCATATCATATAAGTGATCATGTTTCTGATAATTTTGTCACACATAGCAGAAAGAGATTGACTAACTCATGACTCAGCTAAGAACTTGAATCGCAAAGCTATCTTAGATTTCACTACTATGTTGAATGAACAGTAATAAATGTTCTCATGCCAAACAACAAAATGTTATTATCTCATAAAATTTACATAGAGTAGGAAAAACCTTCACAGTATTACGAGCAAAGAAAATCAAAAACATTCTTGATATTCATGTTGTTATAACATATGAGGATCAATTGTTTCATACATGTTGAATTTGTGTCATCCAAAGATGAAAGTTAGACACATTCTTGATATCCATTTATATAAGACGTTAAATGAACAAAATTCAATATAAATTCATCATTGGTGTTAGTTAATACTAAATGATGAAAAATGAACGGTTTGAAGACATTTAGCAATTATTTGATATTAAATAGGATTTCATTAAGCTAAATTTATATTCATTAGATTAGAATTGTGAAAAGTTTTCCATGTTAATAACCAATATTATTCTAATAATTAGTCTAAACTAAATGCATGTTTGAAAGTAATATGTTAGAGGAAAATTCAGCAAGGAATAAGATTTTTTTCAAAAGTTAAGCAATAATTTAACCATTTTCATTTTCATTTTCATTTTTATAACATATTATTCATATGCTATTAACTTGTCGCTTTGTAACTTACATTATGAATACGTTCACTTTATGACTCTTTAGCTTGCATTTAAGTTAGGAGGTGAAAAATTGTGAAAAGTTTCCATTAATTATTATTTAACTTGTTAGACATTTTATAACTATTTTGAATGGAAAAACTAATATTTTTTAAATTATTTATTACACAACCAACTAAACGAGGAACTTTCACAAATAGAAACTTTAATAAATTTAGTTATGTTTCATAGCTATAATTTTCATATTTACGGGTTGTACCTACAGTTTAAGCTGAGTCGCGTTTGTACAATTTACGGATTTTCATAATTTGCAGGTTTGTATAATTTGATAATACATTTGTATATTTCAGTTATTTTTGTATAAGCTAAAAATAAGTAATTTATGAAAATACAAACATCAGAAGTGTAAAAAAAATTGCAAATTATATTATACAAATTGTGAATTATATAAAAGTTATACAGATTATATTATACAAATTTTGAATTAAACGAACGTACAAATTATACAAAACCAAAAGATTGATTAGCCGCAAATGTAATTAAGGCAAACTATAATTATGTTATGTAATTAACTAGTATGTGTTTCCTTATATGTGTATTTTTTCCTAAACAAATGGGCAAAGGCCCAGTCTGCTCGTTCGAAGGACCAAACAAAGACACACCGACAACAAAGGCCTATTATGTTACACATTTTAGCTATTTATGAAATTTTCCCATAAAAAAAAGACATCTACCCTTTATCTATTGCATGTTGTCGGATCCCTAGAGTTTCCTATTGTAGAAATTAATATTTTTTTTATCAACTTTGGGCTTTATTTTCACTCCTTTTGTCCTTTGATTCCAAAATTCTTTGGAATATATTCCATCTGAAAATTTCCTTATAATGGCATATTGTAGGTTTTCCTTGATGATCAGATTCCTTACTTCGGATGATTTTCACGTAAAATTTGGTCCCCTGCACCATAGTCACTGGTTTGGGAGAGACTTTAACTCCTATCTAGATCAGAGGCTTAGGTTTTAACATGTTGACATACTTGTAGCTATTAGTTCTGGAATAAGGGGTGTTGGGTATTTCATTTGGTAGTAAGCATGATAATTTCTCCGGCATTAGTTTCCCACTAGAGGTAATGTTTGGATTAGGGTTTCTACGGTTTTTGGTCAGAGAGTTTTTTCTGCAGAAAGGTAATATTTAAACGTGTGTCGTGACTAATATATAGAAGATTTACTAAGAAATAAATTACAATCTCAATATGAATAATAGTAACGTTATTTGATGAGTTATCAGACAATAGGTTTTAAGAAGTCCCATATCTGTAGAGGGATGTGAATTTGGTCTCCTTATATTGACTTGGACAAACATCCCCTCATGAGCTAGCTTTTGGGGTTGAGTTATGTAACATCTGGCAAGTTGAAATAACTAGGAAGGAGTTAAGAATTGTAAATACTGATATTTGGAAATAATCAACATTGGGAAGTCTATTTAAGTTATAAGTGAGTTTTGGGACAACTTCAAACGACCATAACTCCTAGCTCAGGATGATAAGGTGTACTTCTTGATACAATAGAAAATCTCCTAGAATAATCTTTCCAATACCGCTGAGTGTGCGCAATTCCGAGTCTATATGAGTGATATATGCCTTTTGGAAGTTGGATTGTTTAAATAAGGAAGGTCCAGTCCAGATTTCGGAAGGGTAGTTTGGTATTTCCATACCCAACTTAATTAATTCTTTTTTTGTAATATTTTAAGGTCTAATCGGAAATTGGTCATTTTACGCTTTTAAAAAATAGAGTAAGGGTTTTGGAGAAATAATGCAAGAGGAGAAAAAAAGGCGAAATTAAAAGAGTCAAGATCATTGTTCGTAAGGAAGTTCTTTATGGATTTCATCGAGAGGTGATCCCTAAGAGGTATGTCAAATCACATCGCATTGGTTAGTTCACCCACGTGCCAATCATGATTTATTTCAGCGAATTTAAGTTTTTAAATTTCATGAAATTGAGTTGTTGATGGATTTGTTGAAATTCTATTTAATTCTTGACTAGTTGAAATTGTTCAGGAGTTGTTTCATTTGAACTCCATGATTTTAGGTGTGATTTCGATTATAGTCTTTCATATATTGAGGGTATCGTTTATTATAAGTGTTTGGAAAAAGACCCAAAATGAATTCAAAGGGTTTAGAGTAGAAAAATGACTAAGAAAAGTCGAGATGCACCTGGGTAGGGCCCTGGGGCGTCCCCCCTCCCTGAGGCCCAAGAAGAGCTCTCTGAAGTTTGGGTCTTGGGGAGTCGTGCCAACCAATGCGCCTACCCATCTCTCTGAAGTTTTAAGGCTGCCACCCCGCGCCTCTCACAACGCCTGGGACGTCAGTTCTTCCTTTTCCTCCCAAACTTTTCTTACTAGTTTCTTAGAAATATGCCTGTTTTTTCTAGTTGATTTCAATACTCTTAGGTACATCTAAACATCATGAAATCATCAATAAAGACGATATCATAAACTTGAATCCATAATTCAAGTCTAGGAAACTTAAGAGTCAAGTCTAGAAGTTAAGAAGCAAGTCAATGCGAAGTTCATAAAGTTTTCAAAAGTATTTCATAAATGTTATTACTTTGTTTTAAGACTTAAAATTCAAGTTAAGTAAGAGTAAAGATTGAAGTCATTTCTTCAAAAGAGTATATCGGGACTATGTATTCCCAAATAGTATAAGTTGTTCACACTTGAATAAGAAAGGAAACTTATATTTCCAAAAGAGCCTTTAAACTAGTTTTCAGTAAAGAGTAAGAGTAAGTTAATTTTCAAAGATTATATGGGAAATAATTATTCCCAAGATTAAAATATTTTCACATTTGAGAAAAAAATAAAAGTGAGATTTCTAAAAGAGCTTTGAAGCTAAGTTTTTAAGTAATTATCTCAAGTCAAAGAAAGAGCTTTGTTTTTACAAACATATGAGCTAAGTATATTTCTGGAGTAGTATTAAGCACCAATCTGGGGACGGGTTTTAGTTAAGATAACTCACGTCTCTATAAACCATGTAGCCATCATGGGTAGTAAGTTTTTTTTTTTGCATAGATTACTAGATTTACATAGTTAAGGCGTCCTATATGACAGTAAAGTATAGGAAAGTTTGGCAGCGTAGGCAAGACGATGTATCACTACTTACGCTCATAGCGATTGTTGTTGGTTAAATGATCTCCTAAAAAAACTATATTACTTTGCTGCAGTAAATTTGAGTTTGTTATTGCATTTTATTTAACACACTATGTTGTTTTTCATTGTTTTACAATATATATATATATTGCATATGCTTTAATGCTTTATATTGAGTTAAGTTATTCAGGAGTTGAGTAAACTCAAGGTCAGTGTTCCTTTCAAAAAAATTTCAAGCTTATGTTGTGTTTAGCATTCCTACTTACATACTCATACATTTAATGTAATGATGTCAGTTTACCTGCATGGTCTTATGATGCGGACGCAGGTCACTAGGACAAGCACGCAATGCCTTGTTGATCCACTTAAGCATTGGTGAGCCTCCTTGTATTTTTGAGGACTCTTTTTACATTGCTTCGAGTAATTCATTATTACGATGATCCGGGGTCTTGTTCCGAAATCCTTCTTTGTGTTAGAGGCTTTATAGACAGATAATTATGGTTTTGTAGTCTTATTCATTTAAGTTGTATATGTTTAAGACATGAGTATTCATTTTGGCGAAGATATTATTTCTTAAGTTATTGCATGAGTTTTATTTGTTGTTTTTCAGTCTTCCACTGAGTAAGTAAGTTAGGAAAAGGGTTCCCTTGGGGCCAGCAATGGTTCTCAAGTGCCAGCAATGTCCGGGGTGTAGGCTCGGGGCGTGACAAGTTATGCCCATGTGCCATATTTTATATGGTATAAAAGTCAAAGCAATCCAAATTTGTTGTTCACAATTGTAAGGCCCCCTTTAAAAGTGTTCAAACTCCAGTTGAGGCCAAGTCATGCGGGAGTGTCACAACCCAAACCATTGTGATTGGCCCCACATGAACAACCGGGTGGGAGAACCATTACTACCATCCAACTAAAACAAGAAATCTAAAACTGAGGAAATTAAAATTACGGAAACAAGTTGCATAACTAAATACATTTCATGACTAAATCAAGATCTAACTACTAACTAACAATACGAAAGATAAACCTAGAATCTGAAGTCAATGTACCAAAACTAGAAATGACAACCAAATCTAACATATAATTTTATTGAACTATCTAAAACAAAAGTCTAAGTCTAGAAAGATTGGACATAGACAAAGAGAATTCCATGGCAGACCAAACGAAGTGGCTCACCCTTGAACTCGAAACAATCATTGATCTCCTAAGCGAGCTCTGTCAACAGTCGCGTGAAGAAGCATTGTACTCAACAAAAATGAGAACAAGTGCAGGATCAGTACACAACTACTGTGTACTGGTAGGATCACATAGCTATCTCACTACTGTAATATAAACAAGCCAAACAACATTATAAAACATGCATATGTATGATCATATTCAATATCATCATAAGGAGTCAACAACACTCTTCACATGCTTATCACATAGTTGGTCCTCTCACGGAACACAAACCCAAAATGTTAGCATGTCGAAACGTGGAAATTTGATCCAGTGTTAGCATGCCGGCACGTGGCAATCCGATACAATTGTTAGCATGTTGGAGCGTTGCAATCCAATCCCAATCACATATCAAAGCAACACATCAAAATCACACATTTTAGTCATGATTTAATTTTTCAACATCTATGATAATATTGCAACATGCATACATATACAAGTATAACAATGAAGCAAGAACACGTATATATCACACAATAATAGAATCACAACCATCAGCTACCTCGAAACAAGTTTGGAACCCTAAGAAACTTGATCCTTCCCTTTTTCGATTCTTTCCTCTTGTTCTTGGTCTAGAAATAATCAACAATATATGACAATAAATAAATAAATCACTAATTTCTCGGAATTCTACAAAATTCATGAACCCTAGGTCAAACCCATGACCCCAACTAGCCAGACTAGGGTTGTTTATACCATGAATTCTATCAAGAAACCCTTCCCCGTCAATTATGACCTATTCTAATATGTTCTACGGATCTAAAAGAGAAAATGGGGAATGTAAAGCTTACCTTTAGTCTTAAGTATGGTGGAAAACGAGTTGAAATCACCCAAGGGTCATTTCTTAGCTCTAAAAGATGAAAAGTTTCTAATAAGGTCGTTTAAGGGTTTTATTGACGAATTAGAAAACCCACCACCCCCTACTGCGGCATCCATCCTGTTGTAGCGGCTTTGATGAAGTGGCTCTAATCTCGCTGCAGCGGATATTTTTGAAATAGTGAGCCATATCTTGCAAAATTTCAAAGTCGTATAAATCCATCACCGTTTTGTCCTCTACAGCGGCACCCATCTAGTTATAGCGGTGTCGGTGCACTGGTAGTAATCCTGTTGCAGTAGCACGAAGCAAGCAATGTGCTCCTAAGGGGTTTTCAATTTCCCATTTTCATTGCACACTCTTGACAAACTATGTTTGGAATATATCTTTAATGCTAGGATCGATTCTCGGGGATCTATTTATCTAAATTTAATTCTGTAAAGTCGTACACATACCTTAATGAGTTGTCTAACAAATTATGTACCAAAAGTCTTATTTAATCCACCCAATTGAAACCATATTTCCCTATACCTTGATTACTCCGATTTTGTCTAAATCTGGAAAAGGTTGGGAACATCCTACTACTTCGAAAAAGTTTAGTCTGTCCCAAATTTTC
Organism: Solanum pennellii; assembly: GCF_001406875.1. Taxonomy (NCBI): domain Eukaryota; kingdom Viridiplantae; phylum Streptophyta; class Magnoliopsida; order Solanales; family Solanaceae; genus Solanum; species Solanum pennellii. Next base: position 9,300,115 of record NC_028646.1, on the reverse strand, counting down.
CTCGTTGGCATTTTCTATAATGATGAAACCCGGACATTATAATAGATATAGATTTATCAATCCCAGAGCGATCAACTTAGGAAAAGTAGGTTAAAAGGAATCAGGTAGTACTTGATTCGACGAACAACTGCGATACTTGTCTCATATGTCCTTCTCGGTTTTCCAAGTAGCTTTCTCAGAGGGACGATGTTTCCATTTAACATTCACGGACTTAATCTCCTTTGTCCTCAACTTACGAACGTCGTGATCAATAATATAAATCGGTTTCTCCTTATATTGAAGGTCTTTGTCTAGTACTATTGAGTTCCATTTAATGATATAGTCACCATCATCGTGATATCTCTTCAACATAGACTCATGAAGTACGGGATGTATACCGCACAAGTTAAGGGGTAACATCAATCAATATGCCACCGGTCGTATATGTTTAGGAATATCAAAGGGTCCAATATAGCGCGGACTCAACTTACCCCTCTTACCAAATCACATCACCCCTTTCATGCGTGATATCTTTTGGAGAACATTATCGCCCGTCTTAAATTCCATATCTCTTGCCTTGTGATCTGCATACTTCTTTTGTCTACTCTGCGTAGCTAGAAGTTTAGTTTGAATTCTTCTCACCTTATCTGGAGCATCTTTCACTAAGTCAACCCCCAAAGATTTCACATCTCCGGACTCAACCAAACCTATGGGTTATCTACATCCTCTCCCATATAACGCATCAAATGGTGCCATATCAATGCTTGAGTGATAACTATTATTGTAAGAGAATTCATTTAGTGGTAAAAACTTATCCCAATGTCGTCCAAGTCAATAACACAAGTTCTCAAAATGTCTTCCCACACTTGAATAGTTCTCTCCGATTGTCCATCCGTCTAGGGATGAAAGGTTGTACTAAAAGTGAGTGGCATGACCAATTCATCATGCAATTTCCTCAAAAACTTAGAAATGAAAAGGGTACCACGATGTGAGATGATGGATAGGGGCATGCCATGCAACCTCACTATCTCTTTTACATAAATCATAGCCAATCGTTAATTATTGTAATCTACCCTCACCAGAATAAAGTTGGTTGAATTAGTCAATCTATTGTATAAAACCTAAATAGATTCCAACTTCCCTAAGGTCTTAGGGAGACCAACCATAAAATCCATCGCTATCTTTTCCCACTTCCATTTCGGAATTGACATTTTTTGAAGTAACCTCGCAGGCCTTGGATATTCATACTTTAGTTGTTGACATTTCTGACACTTTTCCAAGAACTTCGTAATGTCTTGTATCATGGGACAACAAATAAACTCCTTTAAGATCTCTATACCTCTTGGTCACTCCCAGGTCAATAAAATAGTGCAAGCCATGAGCTTTCGCCAACAATCTTGGAATAAATTTATCAACTCATGGAACACATATCCTGCCCTTGTAGTTGAGCACACTATCCGTATCTAAAGTAGTTCCTTGAGACTTACCTAACAAAATCATTCATCTAAGCTCATCTAAGTCTCTATCTTTGAATTATTTGGCCTTGATATCCTCTATGAACATGGACTTAGCTTTAATGCTATCTAACAACCCACCTCTTTTTGAAATGCCCAATTGCATAAAGTTATATTCTAATGCCTGAATTTCCTTGGCCAAAGGTCGCTTGGCTATACATAAGTAAGCTAAACTACCCATACTTACTGTTTTTTGACTCAATGCGTGTACCACAACATCTGCCTTGCCCAGATTGTATTGAATGGTCACATCATAATCCTTGAGTAGTTCCATCCATATATATTGTCTCAACTTCGAATCCTTTTGAGTGAACACATGATGCAACATACGATGATAAATAAATTAGTCACACTTAACACCATAAAGATAATGTCGCCAAATATTAAGAGCAAATACCACCACTGCCCACTAAAGATTATGAGTGGGATAATTTATCTCATGCACCTTTAATTGACGTGAGGCATAAGATATAACATATATTCTATGTCAACACAACACCCAAACCAAAATGTGAAGTAGCACAATTAACGATGAAATATTTACTCTCAACTAGTAAATCTAGGATGGGCACAGTAGTCAAAGAATCTTCAGCTTTTGGAAGATCTTCTTACATTTTTCAGTCCATTCAAACAATACCTACTTTTTGGTCAGATTGATCAAGTGAGTAACAATTGAAGCGAAATTTCTCAACAAAATTACAATAGTAACTAGAAAGTCCCACAAAACTCCAAACTTCCATCACCGAACTAGGTAGTACCCAATTCTCGACCGCTTCAACCTTTAGGGGATCAACCCTTACCCCTTTTTGATACCACATGCCCCAAAAATGCAACCGACTTCAACCAAAATTCACACATGGAAAATCCATATCAAGAAGCTCTTGGATTTGAGCCATAATCTCTCTTAACTCCATCGGATCCCTGTGATACGAAGGGATAGAAATGAGTCGTGTACCAGTCTCTATGTCAATACAAAAATCTATGTCTCTATCTGGAGGCATGCCCGACAAATCATTTGGAAATACTTCATTAAACTTAGATACCACAAGAATAGACCCAATAGATGGAGCTTCAATCTCAGCATCCCTAACATGAGCCAAATAAACTAAACAACCTTGCTATATGAGTTTACTATCCCAGATAGAGGATACAATTTTAGCTTGTTTAGGCTTGTACACCCCTTCCACTCTAATTTTTTACTTCTTGGAATTTCTAGAGTTACATAAGTAGTATTAAAATAAAGCACAACATAATAGGGAGACAACCAAGTCATGCCTAAGATAATATCAAAATCATCCATGTCCAAAATGACAAAATCACTCCAAGTTTGAAATTCTATAAACAAGATAGGGCAAGCACGATAGACATGGGTGACTATGAGTGACTCTCAAATTGGGGTGGAAACATGTATAGGGACATCAAGAACAACACATACCATCTCAAAATCAGAGGCAAAACTTATAGACACATAAGAACAGGTAGATTCCATATCAAACGACATATTAGCAATTCGGTCACAAACTAGAATAGTACCTGTGATCATTTCATCGGATGCCTCTACCTCATTGTTTCTTGGAAAGGCATAACATTATGCTCTATCATCCACACAAGCCACCTCCATTCAACGTTGCACGTTACTTCTACATGCGTTACCATTTCCTCTACCTCCAAGGCCTAGCTAATATCATCCTCTCCCAACTTGTAGACATCCTTTACCATTATTACTATCCCCACGTGCACAATTGCTCGAGAAGGCTGCTGTCCAGACTCAAGTGATCATGGTTGTGGGAAGTGTTTCATTATGTGTCCAAGTTCCCCACATTTAAAGAAAGTATGACCACTATATGGTCTACTGCACACGATATGCACAATACTCTGACTAGCTGGATGATTATCAAAATTGAGTCCCTGATACGCTCAAGTTACACCTCTCTAAAAAAACCCAGCTTGTAGGTTGAGGTCGAACACACGAAGAAAATGGTGTAGACTTACACGATTATAATTTGTTTAGTCAATGTCTTTCCGAAACATGTAAGTTAAGGGGAGTTTGTGAAACAAATTCCTTAAATAGTATGATTATCAAGTGAAAAAAGTAGACGTTGGTTGTTATTAAGATGAGAAAGTAATTATGGTGTATGTGTTCCCCACAGGTTCATATCACAGTATTTATGGATAAAGCAATCCTTTCTTAGTATATTACATTCAAAGTAATAAGTTAGGTATCTCTAAATCCTTGGTCCGACATCTAGATAATTTCACCCTGCATTTCTAAAGTTGCAAAAGTCAATCTCCAATACATATACTAGAACAAGAGTAATAGTAACTAACCCAAAAAATTAAGGTTTTATCATGGGCCGTCGATGCTCATCCATAGTTCGATGCTTAGAATGTTCAAAAATCAGGTATTGAACCAAATGATAGTTCACTAGTACGGTCTGTCGATCAGTCAACGGATCGTTGATTCCTCTCGTGGTTCCATACTTAGTTAGACTTCCCTGATTTTTCTTCGATTCCTAAGTTTCCCATCTACGATCATCACCTACGGTCTGTCGATTACCTCTGTAGGTCTGTTTCTGCACTTCTATCAATTGTCTTCTCCATTTTTAGCGTGAACATCTTTCCTGCCAAACAAGACACAAAACTTGTTAAAACCACTTGGCTATAGACACACAAAACTCTTAAGTGAAATGAATTAAATATACCGTGAAATCATGGTACATCAACACCCTCAACTCAAATTCTTTGTTTGTCCTCAAGCGACAGACTATGACCCTAAATGATATTTGCATAGGAGCAGACACTTTAAGCTCTAGCAATCATCTAACTATCTATCTTGACACTTTCTTGATTGAGTGCAGGCCTATGCTCTAAGGATCGATAAGCCGACACATGCGGATCACATCATGACAAAAATTCACCATGCAACAGACACCTCTACTGTTTTCCTCTCACCAAGGTACCAACTTTCACATAATGCAACTAGTGTCCTCACTTTAAAAGAAATTATCAGTTTACACATAGTGATTATGCATATTGGGTACAAGGATCTTTGTTCGATATCACACTCAGGAATGAGTTCAAATACAGTTAGTTCTCCATGCCATAGGCTTGCCTTTATTTTCGCTGCTTAGGTTAACCACACTAGACTTTAGGATCATGGTAGGACTTTCTTTGATTGTAATGTAGGCTCTGGGTCAGGTGTGGTACATTTAGGTACATTTAGTGACTTTCTGCCCTCTTTGACATTACCGCTAAGCTATTTACCTCTTTTTATTGCCATTTTTAGATGTGACTTTCATTATTTTTTTTCAACTGTTCATTTATTTTTTGACAAGTCTCATATTTCTCTTACATAAGCTTTTGTTTTCAACATCCAACTCTTTTCATACCGATTTTTGGGTCTTCTCTCATAATAGTCAACCTTAACTCATGACTTTTCCACGGTTGAAGTACACAATACCCGAGGTCAGGTAAGGTCCAAGATGAGGTCACTTTCTACATTAGCCACCCTCAACTTAGGATTTGGCCTAAGTCAAGGTGCACATGTCCAAGGAGACACTGGGACAAAAAGATTGACCCTAGGAAGTAGAGTTAGTGAAGCAAAAAAATTGGTCTATTATAGGCTCGACATATTTGAATCAAAAGGGACAGTTATTTCATTTGGTCAACTTAAGTAGATTCCTTTTGCAGGACTAACCGGGCAATTTCTAGTTAGGCACCAACAGTTGAACACTCGAATATCCTCACACTCTCTTGGCACATCATTTCATTGTCAGATTATCAGATTTCCCAGTTCAGGTTTTAGTTGAAGGTTATGTAGTGAGTGTCATTTTATGTCATGTTTAGAACCAACACATTAAACTTATCTTAACCTTTATATGCAAGAATTACAATGGAGGGGGTATCATTATTTATTAGCCATCATTCTTTTGTCTTTCATGCTTCTACACTTCTACCCACTAATACATGCCGATTCAATAGAAATTTAAGCAGTCTCTTGGGGAAAAAGAACACGGCCAAGAAAACCTCCAGAGAGGATCATGAGTTGGGCTACTAAGACATTATTCTACCACTTACAATCCATTTACTCCACCCCTAAAATTTGTTTTTTTAATTGTCCCTAGTTTATAAGAAATCAATGACACGGGGTAGTAGGTGAAGCAAACATGTGGCGTATAATATCGAAGATATCTCAACAAGTAGGTGGGTCTAGTCTCTCGGAGCCCATTGGATCAGCAATTGTGCTTCCTTTAGTAGTGCCCACATCTCTAAGGATGGAACCATCAGTATTTCATCCACCTCTATCTCCACATCATCAATAGTGCTGCTCGGTCCTCTCTCAAGAATAGAACTGGATGCCCCAGCAACTATCTTTTGTGCCTTCCTTAGTCGTATCTCCTCATCCATTAGCGAGGCCTTCCTAGCTTGCCCCAGCTCCGTCCGCTCCTTCTTTCTTAGACGGGTCTCATCATCTGCCTTAGTGATGTGGCTGGAGGGGTTCCTCATGCTACGAACATGTGGCTTGGGTTGTGGCTCAACAGGTACCTTGAACAAGTCTTCAAGCATAGTGTCCTCAGCTAGTTCAATGGGAGCAATCTCTGGCTCAGCTCCTTGCATCTCTAAAATGGTATCAACATTTGCTAACAAGTTGGCCTACTCAGTTTGGATGGCAGTGAGGTCAGTGGTGGGTGTTAGTAGTGATATAACACGTAGCTCGAATACATCAAGGCATTTGTGGAATGCTTGAATTTATTGCTTTGCCTGTTTTGCCACCCGCTTCTACATGCGGTCTTCTGCATCGGCTATGGATATCTGCATCCATGGCTAATTATGATGGAGCAGCGTGGTCATCTGCGCCTACAACTTCTAGACTCAAGCTAAAGGGATCACTGCTACAGGTGGTGGTATGGATCTAGACGAGCTGGGGGCCTTGTTGGCTGCATCCGAACAGGAGGCCAGAATGGTGTCATCATGCTCTTATACAGAAGGATCAGCGTCTTGGGCTAGCTCCACTCTATCTACCAATTTATCACACAATTGGGGAACCTCAATCCGAGGACCTCTACGGTGTGCCGCTATATTATCCTCATCTTTGATGAGTCTTATATCCAATGTCCCGGTAAGTCGACGGAGTGCGTCACAGTGACAAATTGGCACTCCGACGTCACGGCATATCTAAAAGATAAGATACGGAAAGGGGTAAGTGGTGGAGGTCTTAAATTTCCTCTCGCGTATCTCCACTAAAATCTTTCATGCAAAGTTCATCTCCAGCCCAACTACCAGTGTTGCCACCATCTCCGCCCTATCCCATGTAAGTACATTGTCAGCCTTTGTGGGTGATACTCGTTGTCGGGCCAACATCCAGAAAAATTTGTCCACAAAAGTGACTGTAGTCTCTTTTATGAGCCCTCAATGATTTATAACCCAGTCACCCACCTCCCCAGCAGCTACAATATATTGAGATAACCACAGTTTCACTGCCTCCTTCTTCTCTGCGCTCCTCCGAAGATCGCCTCCTCGTACTGTGTCCCACCAGTAATCGAACTCTACGGTGTTGAGGCTCCATGTTATACCGGTGGTGGGACCATATAGGAATCGACGGATGATGTATGTGAGAGGGTCTTGTTTTGCGAGTTTGGCCCGATTGTGTATAGACCCCTGGAGGGAAGCAAGATAAGAGGCATAGAACTCCCGAACAATCTCCTCACTATATGGGTCCAAGTCCTGATCCATCCAGTTGGATTTTTAGAGATTAAGGAGTCTTTGCACCTCTGGAACTATATGCAAAATCCCGGTGAGGACTCTGCGCTCCTCACTAACCAGACGAGTCATCACCCTTTTCTTATTGAGCATCTTGGCATCTCTATATACCTATAATTGCCCATCCACGCACCATATGTTTAGTTCATCTGCAACAAGGGTGGGGTAATTTGTTTAGGGTGCAGGTGCAACATCCAAACTAGTGGCCTCATCAGACATGCCTTGTTGTTCCTGACCCCCTGATCTCGTGGCTCCCTAAAAGTTTGAATCAGAGGTAATTTCCAAATTTGACGCTGAAGATTGGACAACTCTGAACTTGAAGTTATGGCGGACTCAGAGCTTGATATTGAGGCCCCTCTGAACTGGAAGCAGCCGCTGTTTGTGAATTGATCAATGTGTGCTCCTCATTTGGGGAGGTAGTGACTAAGTCAGGGTTCACCTTCCGGGGGGTGCTCCTAGGTTATCAGGATGATGCTGGTGGTGTTTGCGTACGAGAAGGAACATAGGATGGGTCCTGCTCTGTATCATTGTCTTCATCGATCAACTGATAAGACGGGGAAAATGACTTGGATTTGCCTTTATTTGAGTAGACTAATTTCATCTTCGGGGTCATTCTACCTTGGAGTAATTGTTAGTATACTTGAAGATTGACAACACACTTGAATAACAATGAAAAGAATAAAACATGAAAATAAAAAAAATACAACTCTTGACTGCAAGTTTAGTTCAACGAGATCCATCGAAGGTCCATAAAGTTATCTATGGTCTGTAGAAATCGTCCTTCATTTGGGTAAAAATAGATTCTTTGATAGAAACCACGGATGTGCAGAATGGCCCATCGATCAATAAACAGATCGTAGTCAACATCCGTCATCTGACACTTCAATTTATTTTTGAGTGTGTTAAATGATGTCCCATCGATAGAATGACGGTCCGTAAAAGTGTCTCGTACTTTAGCATGTGACAGATTTCAGGCCTCTTTCAAGTTCAATTTCCGAATTATTTTAGTGACCCATTTTAACACAATCAAGTTTAAAATGTTTTTCAACACATCATATGCTAATTCCTCATTCCTGGGGTTCCTATTCCGTACAAATATCTAACCCAATTGAGTAAAAAGTGGAACCCTAGGTCAAAACGTACACGAAGACTTAGACACAAAACATTTTAGGTAGTTAAATTGCTACACTACCATTGTCTAATATCCTAAGAGAAGTTACTACGCGATTTTTAGCAAGCAAAGTGATTCATTTTAGTCCCAACGCCAAGACCCAATCTCGACTTCCTATAATCAATTATGAACGGGAATTCTAAGAGAGGGGAAATTGAATTACCTTATAAGAAGTGAAAAGTGTTGTGATTGTGTGCCTATAGTGATATACAACCTAAAGAAGTGGCCGACGCTTTCCGAACCTGATCACCGGACTTTGGAGGATAGAGGATCAGAGAATTTGGGAAAAAATGTTTGAAATTTGGAGAAATAAGTGGACATATGGTCTTGGGAGATGTGGTATTGAATTGGGGAGTGATTTCGGGAGGAATTTGATGGGGTGAAACGATTATGGCAAAAATTTGAAAGAAATTGAAAAGAGGGAAAGAATTTGAAAGATTGGGGTTTTCATATAACCGTTCGGGTAGGGTCGGTTCACTGGCCAACTTCATCCACGAGTCCCCTTCTATGATCTGTGGATCAATCGACGGTCCGTCAATCACTCTTAGACTTAGAAAATTTGTATAGCTTACCTGGGATCTACGGACACCATTGACGGTCCGTGTTCGGTCGACGATCCGTCGATTGGAACATCGATCATGTTGATACTTAGAAATATTTCAACGCTTACCTGCTATAAACAGACGCCATTGAAGGTCTGTCGATAAGGCGACGGACCGTCAATGGGGTCCGTAGGCCTCTGCACAAAACAATTTTCAACAGATTTCTGATTTTTCCTCCTACACATGTAACACAAATTAGGCCATTTTTTTTATTTTTCTGGACACTTTTTAGACACAAACCCTATTTTATTCGAAAAGGAAAATATTTTATATTGTTTGAGACTTGATTAGAGGAGCCACTTAATTTTTAAGAAAAATTAAGAAAATTTGGTTTTCAAACGACTTCAAACAGGAAACCGATTGAAAACTTCAAAGGGGGTTCAGGAATTCTTATTTATATTTTAGAATGGTTTTTACGAAACTTAAAATATCCGTTAATTCGGTTTTCCAGCAACAAACTTGTCTGACTCTAAAAATACCTTGATTCAAATTTCTTGAGAATTCTTTCAAAAAGGTGAGATAAAATTTATCTAAATGAGTTGTTTATTTTGCAAATTTTTTTGTTTATAAGTCCATTTGAAATCGATTGATCTATTTTGAATTATTAAAATGAAATAGCGCCTTGCGGGGGATTTGAGTCTTTCGACCTTAGAACTAATGGCAAATTAAAAAAAAAACATAAAACAATAAAGAGACAAAGAGAGAGAGTTGGTTGGGCCCAAACCGGTTTCTGTCTGCCTGGACCGGTGTTTGGACCACTTTTATTTGTACCTGTCGTAAGCTAAACAGACAATTAATGAATCATAAATACAGAAAAGAAAATATGGCAAGGTCTTAGGCCCAAACTAACAAAATACAACACTACAAAAATAAAATTTTGGACACTTTGGCTCCACTCCGTCAAATTTCTCCTATCTCCTTCGATTCTTTAATCATCGAGACCTATACGTCGATTTCTAATTATTGGTTCAATCGAAAGGCATTATGATTCTTTGTAACTCTTTTGAAATGCAGGGACAAAATGGAGTCCATGAAGACTCCGAGGTAGATTTCACATGTATCAAAAAAATGGCAAGGGTTATCACAGGAAGTTATAGAACAAATAAGGTGTAACTTAAACAAAACGGAATTTGATTAAAATGGAAGCTATCCAAGGAACTTAAATTGAACAGAAATACTACTCTAATGAAAAATGAAATAAGCAAGTTAAAAGGGACAAAGATAATAAGAGGATCACGAAACTAACGGTTGTACATATATATGCATGTATGTTCACTTATTAGCTTGCTATGTTCCAGGGGATATACAACTGTTTACTGAAAAACAAAAAACTCCAAGCATTTAGAGAAAACAAGTGGATAATTAGTAAATAAAACAATCATAGATATTAGTCTAACCAACTTTATTTAATGAAAACTAACAATGCTAAGGAGGGTGCAAATACAATTTCCCAAGCAAAAGTAGAGAAAATGAATTGATTTCGCCACACCATTTACAAGAGAAGAGATAAATTGTAACTATAATAAACTGACCCCAACGATTCTATTTTCTCAAGCTAAAATGCTGGCGGTAAACGAAAGCAGACATGGGTATACATGAAATGCAAAAAGGACATTGCTAAGTGAAGATGCCATATAAGTAGTTGAGATGGACGGAAAACTAAAACTAGTAAAGATATATTTGAATTTCGACAAAGATGACAGAGCTAATTCTATATTGACTAACAACAACATCCTGAAAAATCAGTCACTAAAACTCAGAAAATAAATCAGTTCACATATATTTGTATGTTTCGAGCTAAAATTACAAATTTCTACTCTACAGATGATGATAGTCGTTTGAGCACTCTCCTTCGATCACTAAAACTAGCCAAAAAATGCTTGTTGGACAAATTTAACCAAGGAAAACAGAAGAGGGAGACATGCTGCAATTTTAAGGACAGAAGAAATCGCAATAGAACACTTCGGCCAGAAACGAGAAGAGCCTTGCAAAAATGAGAAACAACAGAATGACGCTATCTATACTAAAATGGACCTTTTGAGATGTGAGGTAGGGAGAACAAACCAGTCTTCACTACGCTTAGTCACGAATACTTAGTTACGAACATGGGAAAAGAGGGAAAACTCGAATAGGGTCAAACAAATAAACCCTACATACAAGAGATAGAATTTTTTCGAACAAGAACACCGATCTCAGAAAATCAATAAACTAAAACACGCTAAATAGTTTACCCACTTAAAACAAATGGACTGAAAAGAGGAGAATAGGAAATGGCCCCAAAATAACATAAAGAGACAGCAACACCAAGAAAGAGACAACCAGCAACTTCACACAATATTAGAAATTCCATTCAAGTAAGATGGAACTATTAATATGATAGCTAACTTGAAAGAAGAATTCTAAAACTTATAAGAGCGACAACATTTAGAACACGTCTTTTATACATCGGATGAACACAAAAATGATTCTAACTCAACCTCTAGGCTACTATATAAACTGAGAGTCGAGCAGCATGGGGACATCCAAGAAAGAACGACCAAAGATAAATCAAACAGCGGCCAAACATGATTGAAACAACACAAGGAATAACAAGTCAACATAAATAGAATTTGTATTTACCTTATTTTGTCCAGCGAGTTGGGGAAAAACGAGCCGCTACACACTTCTACCACCACAACAAAATATCTCAACAAGCTTTTGATTGAGTGAAATAGGGATCGAGGTTAGAATTACTTATCTTTTCTTCTTTGAAGTGTGTTGATTATATATTCTTATGTATTTTCTATACGGTTTCAGTGGAAGTAAAAAAAATCCCCTTCCTCCTGAACATGAAGCGAGGTTATAAATGAGAGGAAATTAAGGTTCCAGACTAGAAGGGTGTAAAATCGAAAATTCCATCAATTCAAAAATTTTGAAAACTTCCCCCAGGACAAGGGACTGCTCTATTGTTGGCAGGAAATAAGCCCAAAATCCCTCAAAACTTGTATGAGGCAAGGAACGGATGGCTCAAATTCAATCTAATTGTCCTTGTTCTCGATGTGGTGCCCATCCACCTAGCCAAGGACAAAATTTGCTGCTAGAGTCGTACAATAGCTAAAGCCGAATAAATAAGAAAAGGGGAAAGAGACGTTAGGGATGGGTTGGTCATGCGCGAAGGGTCATTCTTTGGGATGTTGTCGTCGTGTTGAGGAAGAACGAAGTAGATATCGGGCTCGCGTATTGCAACACTTTTCTTTCATAGTTGATGCGCTGAAATCGTACGCTTAGTGGGTTTAAAGTTGGGATGCTAAAACCTGTCGTTTTGGTAGGAACTGTACTATATTAGATGAGAATTACGAGTTTCTTTAGAATAGGAGTTGGCTGGGTCAGCGAATTGGATTGGGCTGGGGAAAATGATTTGTTGATGGGATGAAATAAATGTGGGAATTATTGGTGGCTTTCTATAGAAAAGAGATTAGGTTGTCGGCCTAAATTTATCTTCTCAAGTGGGCTAAATGAGTGGGTAAGTAGAAGGTTAGAGTTGCATCTTAAGTTAGGCCAAAGGAATCACAAAATTAGCTAGATTTTCGAATGAATTAAGTTCGAATTGTTAGTTAGGCTTAAACATAAATAAGGCTAACGAGAATAATCAATTAATGAGATTCTTAATTTAAACGAAATAAAATAATAAACTCGGTTAAAATTAATTAATTAAAAATAACGACTAATCGCAATTATAATATGGATCAAACTAAAAGAGTATTTGACTTAAAACAAAACTTTACAAGATGATTTTTCAAATATTCATAAAATATACTAATTATACACCATATATTCATTATTTAAATTTTCTTAAAATGACTAAATTGCTATAAAATAATTTGAAAAACATTTGGAATTTTATTAAACTAATTATTCTAAATCGTTTAAAAATTAAGAAACTTTTCAATTAATTCCTATTGGGGAGGGTGAAAATTGGGTGTCAACAAATGTCCCTCATTTTGCTTGGATTGATGCAAGAAATTCGAAAAAAATGAAGTTGAGTAATCCAGTTTTGGCCGACCACACTTTCATCTTTGGAAAGGGATTTGGTATGGACTTTAGGAATTATAGTCGAACCCTAAATATGGGCTTCATACATAATCTCAGGATATATGAGAATGGAGGTCACCTGAAATTCGATATGCTTTATTTAACGCACTATTTTTAAGAAATTTAAAAGCCACCCCGATACCGAATTAAGAAGGGACCGAGATACTCGATAATAAGATTTCACAGCAAATGTTGGAGTACATCTGAGTTTCCAGCACTTATTCTGCCTACATATCCTTAAACTCAAGAAATCAGGCTTCTTGTAGTTTGACTCAATCGGTTAAAAAGGGAATCTATTATGATAGATAATCTTTGGTTCTGGACAAGTGACAAATTAAATCGAGTATGAAAAGGTGGCTTATAACCCCTTAGCAATGAATGTGGCGCGCTTCACACCCACAATAAAGAACTTACATAGACATAATTTCCAGAGCTCTTGGTGCATTGTCACTCAGATTGGAAACTATGTTACGCCGGCTATCGAAATTTCCGGATGCGTGACCGAAACCAAGAAACCTAAAGAAAAACTCACATGACTTCTGATAGGGATGTGGTTTGATTGTGGTGGAATTCTCTCCTCCGCTCGCGGCCTAAGTGTTTGACACTCCTCTTTGGACTATGTCTCAGTTCGCTGCTAAAACAAATTTCACGTTGTGCTGCATCCTTTTTGACGTCGTCCGCACCTGCGATTTTTTTTTGGAGAATTAATAATTTTGGATGCTCTCGACAAAGAATGAGATAAAATTTGACAACATAAAAAATGCAATTCAAATGGGAGACAGTGTTTTTAACCGTGTTGACACTTAGTTGCTCTCTTTCAACATTTGTCGTCAACTCCATCAAGTTTGACGTAAGAAAAAAAAAAGCTCATGTATTACGTTTGCAATATAATATTCAATGTAGTCCTATTCGATGTCGGAGTAAATAAAAGTTGAAGCAATGTGCTAATATTTTTTTATGTCGTCTTTGCTGATTTTCTTGGTGTTTAATCTTCTCAAAAATAACAAGGATGTGATTGATGTTGATGGGCAAATATTCTCCAAGAATGCACAATGACTTCTTTTTGCGATGCATGTGTTGCTTCTCTTGCTATACATAGCCTCTTTTTCGTGATGCAGGAATTTTCTTTTGCAATGCATGACTTCTTCTCAGCAATGCATGATTTTTTCCACGATGCATGAATTTTCTTTTCAACGCGTGACTTCTTCTTTCCAATGCATTATTTTTCTGCGATGCACAAATCTCCTCTTGCAATGCAATACTTTTCACGATTCATGAATTTCCACGATGCATGAATTTTTCACGATGCATGAATATCTTCTCGCGATGCATGAATTTCCTCTTGCCATGCATGACTTCTATTTTTGTGATGCACTACTTTCCGTGATGCATGAATATCAACTCGCGATGCATGATTTTCTGCAGTGCATGAATATAAACTCGTGATGCATGATTTTACGCGATGCATGATTTTCCGCAATGCATGAATATCTTCTTGCGGTGCATGACATTTTCCGCGAGACATGATTATCTTCTAGCGGTGCATGAAATTTTTTTCTATGCATGAATATCTTCCCCCGATGCATGATATTTTGTGATGAATGATTCTCCGTGATGCATGAATATTTTCTCCTGATGCATGGTATTTCCCTCTTGGTGTCATCTTTGGCACCAAATGAAGACAGTGCTTCAATCGAGCAAGATAGTTATCTTCTAAATAATGATATCGCCTCAATTGACAATATGGTAAAATGACCCTCCAGGTAGTGTATCATCAAAGACGATATTATGGACAAACTAAATCTTCGAGTAGTAACACTATCATGTCTTATAATATGATGCATATGACGTCCTTGATGAAAATCGTAAAAATGTATTTCGGGATTTTTATTTGATTTATCTTTGAATCATAGTTGTATCTTCATTATATACTTCACATTATTGGGAATTTGATGAAACAATGTTGTTCATGTTCCCAGGTCGTCTATATAAGCAATATAAAACATTTCCTGCATCCACCAAAATATTGTTAATTTGGGGAGCTTTTCTCCCTTTAGCTTCTCAGTATTCATGATCGGAGGAATTGGTTGATTTCAGAGCAAACCTATAAACCTACGTCGATAGAAAAAATCGCTAGTTTTAAACTGAACTGATATGTGTCAACTTCTTCAGTTGTCTGCTCCTTGTCCTGCTATCTTTGGTTGATTTTTTAATCTCTCGACCCTTGATAGACAAGACAATATTTTATGCCAAAACAAATGAAACATAAAGGGAAAATTTTAAGAAAAAGATAAATTTTTGAAAAGTAGTATTTTTAAAAAGTTACTACCAAGTATCATGTAACGTCAGTCTTAGATAACTTCTTTGAGTCTTATTCTTGTAGGTCTATCTGCTTATTCGCTAGGGAGTATTCAAAGTCACTCTAGACTGTCGATAAACCCCATTTGAAATTTTGAGGCCATCCTCAAAATTTTTGTCCTAGTTAACTATTTTGGCATATCTTTAACCAACGGTGGGAAAATCATAGAATTTTTGAGATACACTTGAAAAATCTGTCCAGTTGCAGATTCCAAAGTAACTTGAATCTCGACTAGTTGAGGAGAAATCTTCTTCCTTGAGAATTTTTGAGTCTCTCTCAAAAATTTAGTCCTAGTTTCTATTGTAAAGAAAAAAATAGATTTTTTGTGGGAGATATGATCGCGCCCTTGTGGAGCCTGCGTATCCTGTTGAGTGAGGAATCAAGTCAAATGTAATTCCCGTTGCAAAGGTTAACAAAAATAAAAATTTACAAAGAAACCCAACGAGGCCGACATTGGCCGCCTACGTATCTCATTCTTTAGATTTAAGCTCGAATGTATTTCAAATATAAAGAAATATCAAAAGGGGTGAATGGGGTGACCGAGGCTGGCATTAGCCACCTACGTATCTCATTTTTGAGAGTTCAGGTCAGACGTAGTTCATTACAAGAGGGATAAAATTTTAAACAAAGATAATACAAGAAAATAAGATGATTACATGGAAATTACACAAATACAAATTGAAGCTTCACACGTAATATCTCTTGACAGCGTGTGAGTTGTTCAGTTTTGGCGATGCAATGTCATCCATCTCCGACAGGATCAAAGCACCTCTAGATATTACTTTGCGAACCATGTAAGGCCCTTGCAAATTCGGTGCAAATTTTCTTTTGTACTCATCCTGATGAGGAAAAATGCGCTTAAGGACGTATTGACCGATTTAAAAAATTCTGGCCCTGAATTTTTTGTGGAAAGCACGAATCATTCTCTGTCGATACAGTTTACCATGACAAACAACAATCATTCTCTCCTCAATCAATTTTAATTGATCAATCCTCTTGCTGACCTACTCTGCATTACTTAATTCATCTTCTAGGATGATTCTCAAGGACGGTATCTTAACTTTAGCAGGTATGGTTTCTTCTGTTCCATATAGTAGCAGATATGGTGTAGCTCCAATCGATGTTTTGACGGTCGTTCTATAACCTAACAAAGCGTGTGACAACATCTTATGCCAACCACAGTAACTATCAATCATTTTTCTCAAAATCATCTTGATTTTCTTACTAGAGGCCTCTACAGCTCCATTCATTTAAGGGCGATAAGCGGTTGAGTTTCGATGATTAATCTTAAAATGTTCACATATATCTTTCATCAAGGGACTAATGAGATTCGCACCATTATCAGTAATGATGGACTCTGGTACTCAAAACCTGCATATGAGATTGTTACGAAAAAAATTAAATTAACTTTTTTGGTTACCAATTTGTACGAAGCTCCTTCCACCCACTTGGTGAGATAGTCAATGGCATCATAAATGAATCTGTGTCCATTAGAATCGGATGGATCTATTTGACCAATGACATCCATGCCCCAAGCTATGAACGGCCAAGGTAAACTCATAGCATTGAGTTCGTGAGGCGACACTCGGATAAAATCACCATGCACTTGACATTTGTGACATTTCTGAACAAACTTGCAACAATCATGCTCAATAGTCATCCAAAAATAACTGGCTCGAAGGATCTTCCTCGCCAAAGTGAGTCCATTTATATGCGTGAACAGACTCCGACGTGTATATGTTCAGTAAGCTTCGCAGCTTCGGCAGCATCTATACATCTGAGAAGATCCAAATCTGAAGTCCTCCTATTAAGGACTTACCAACTTAGAAAGAAGTTGAGGGCCAAATGGCGTATCGACTTCTTCTGGTTAAATGTCGCATTCTCGGGATAAGTTTCAATCTCTAAATATTTCTTGATATCAGAATATCATGGCAAACAAACCGGTTCTGCTTCAACATGGGAACAATAAACAGGTTGTTCCTTTATCTCTATATCAAGAAGATCAATATAATCAGTATATGGATGTTTAATCATTGAGGCGATGGTGGCAAGGGCATCAACTATCTCATTCTGCGTTCTAGGAGTTTGTTTGAACTCAATCTTACGAAATCTTCTGCATAATTGCTGTATATATTACAGATATGGTGTAATCTTCAAGTTCTTCACAGCCCATTCTCCTTGAACCTGATAAAACAACAAATCTGAATCTCCAATAACTAAAAACTCATGAACATTCATGTCAATGACCATTTTCAACCCAAGAATTCATGCTACATATTTGTCCATGTTGTTCGTGCAACTAAATTGGAGTTTAGCTGCCATAGGATAGTGCTGACAAGATTCTGACACTAAAACAGCTCCAATACCTCTTCCTTTGTGATTTGCCGCTCCATCAAAGAACACTCTCCAACCAGGATACGCTATAGAAATAGCATTACACAGAAATGATATCTTGTCCTTAGGGAAATAAGTCTTGAGAGGTTCATAATCTTCATTGACAAGATTTTCTGCAAGATGATCAACCAAGGCCTTTGTATTTATCGTCTTCTGGGTCACGTAGACAATATAGAATTCGCTCAACAACATTTGCCATTTAGCTAAATTTCCGATTGGAATCGCCTTCTGGAAAATATATTCCAATGGGTCCATCCTGGAAATGAGATATGTAGTATAAGAAGACAAATAATGCCTTAGTTTCTAGGTAATACAAGTCAAAGCACAACATGTTCTCCCCAGAAAAGTATAACGAGACTCGTATGGAGTGAATTTCTTGCTTATGTAATAAATAACTTGCTCTTTATTCCCTATCTCGTTAGTAAGCATCCAAATGTGTTATCTAAGATAGACAAATATAGCAACCAAGGACTTTTTTCACGCGAACGAACCAACACCGGTGGATTAGATAGTTCTTGATAGCATCGAAAGCAGTGTGACTCTCTTCAGTCCATTTCTTCATATCATCTTTCTTCAACAGCTTGAAGATAGGCTGACAAATCACAGTTAATTGAGCTATGAATTGACTAAAGTACTTCAACGTCCCTAAGAAACTGATCACTTCCTTCTTAGTCTTTGGAGGCGATAGCTCTTGAATTGTCTTAATCTTGGAAGGGTCAGCTCAATACCCTTTCTACTGACTATAAATACCAACAACTTGTCGGTCGACACTTCAAAAGCACATTTGGAGGGATTTAGCTTCAAGTTATAAAGACGCAGACGGTGAAAGAACTTTATTAAATGAGTCAAGTGGTCCGAACTCTTGCGGGACTTGATTATGACGTCATCTACATACACCTCGATCTCCTTGTGAATCATGTCATAAAATATAGTTGTCATAGCCCTCATATAAGTTGAACCAACATTTTTAAGGCCAAATGGAATCACCCTGTAATGACATACACCCCACGGCATAATAAAAACAATATTTTCTGCATCTTCTTCATCCATCAGGATCTGGTGATAACCTGCGTAACAATCAATAAATGACTGCATTTCATGCTTAACACAGTTATCGATAAGAATGTGAATGTTCGCAAAGGAAAATTATCCTTTGGGCTGGCTTTGTTGAGATCTCTATAATCGACACAAATTCTGATCTTCCTATCTTTTTTAGCGACCGAAACAACATGGGCAAACCAAGTCGGGTATTGCGTCACCTCCACTAATCGAGATTCGATCTGTCTGTTGATCTCCTCTTTAATCCTTAAACTTAACTCAGGCTTGAACTTTCACCTTTTTGTTTCACTGGACTGAACCCTGGATTAGTCGGCAACTTGTGAGACACCACATTGGTACTCATACCTAGCATATCGTTGACTTCCCAAACGAACACATCAATATATTCAGTAAGCAAATGATTCATATTCTTTCATTGAGATTCATTAAATTTGATTCTAATTTTGATCTCTTTGACAAACTCTTGGTCACCTAGATTCACAGTTTCAGTTTCCTCCGGATTTGGCTTATCTTGATTTTCAAAATGCCAAAATTCCTCGGCAATATATTTCAGTACCTCATTTTCCTCTTCGTATTCTTCACCCTCATCATGACCTCCCTCATTTTGTTCGTTCAGCTCGTGACATGACATGACATTGGCAGGTATAAAATTAATATTACGGAAATCATAAACAGACAAAGTTAGGAAAGTAAAATATATCAGATAAATAAATAAACAAGTTTTCAATAAAAGAGGATTCCATTCAAATTGGAAAGCAATGCAAACTTTGGCCATGTTTCCTTTTTAAACATCACGGGGGGGATTTTAAAATTTGAGCAATTAAACAAAAAGAAAAATAGTGGGTCTCTGGCCCATTCTGGACTACTACCATTTTTCAAAATATGCATAGACAGTGTCCTTCTACCAAGTTGATCAGCGAATTAAGATTGGTGTACATGTCCAGTTTTGCAGATTCTCTCTAGGTCAGCATCGCGGATACCAGCTATCTCAACCTCGTCTTCTATGATGGAATATATCTCTTTAAAAAGGTCGCATATTCCTTCTCCAAGTTCATCACGATCGGCGTACTCACAGACTATAAATGATTGGTACAAATGGGGGACTTGCCTAGCTAATACTTCATCACTGCTCTTCTTCATCTTCACCTCATCATCTGTGAGGACGTACCCCAAAACGTATCTCGCTCCTTAGGCGGGAACCTGAATAGGCTCGACAATTCCTTGGCAATTCTTTCCCAATCAAAAACCCGGCTCAAATCCGTTCTAGAGAATCACAGTGGAAATCATTTTGTACACCGAGGTCATAGGAGGTTGCGAAGCCAAATCCTCATCGGTGGCATTGACCAGCTCTATCATGTAGAAATCAGTGCCTCGAGAGACTTCATCTATGATTGGCTCATGCCCACCACTGTGGCTTCCTTCGCCATGAATAACCAATTCCTGCTCTTTCCAGACAAACTTCATATTCTGGTGAAGGGTAGAAGGCATAACCCCAGCCATGTGGATTAACGGCCTTCCCAGAAGAAGGTTATAGCTAATGTCCATGTCCAAGACCTGAAACTTTGCGGTGAATTCTACGAGGCCCATCTGGATGACCAAGTTTACCGCCCCAAGTGTGTGTCTTTGCACCCCATCAAAGGCTCTCATGTTGACTTGGTTTTGTTCGATCTTCCCCAAATAAAACCTCAACTGCTTCAGAGTCGACAGAGGAAAAATATTGAGGTCAGATCCATCATCTAACAAGAAACAATTTATAACCCTTTATCAACATATGACAATGACATGCAAAGACTTGTTGTGCATCCTCCCTTCGAAGGGCATCTCTTCGTCAACAGGTTGATCCGATGTCCTTGGATAACCATAGCCGCTACATTGTCTTGTTGGTACCCACAGGCACATATGTGTCATCCAAAGCTTTTATCAGGGCTTGCCTATGTAGCTGCGACTTCATCAATAGGGCCCATACAGAAATCTGAGCCGGGGTTTTCTCCAAATGCTTATCAATCGAGTAGTCCTTTGGCTGCATCTTTCTCGAGAATTCTTCACCTTCGTCTTCACTTATCGGCCTCTTTTCTTGGTCTTTCCTTTGCCCTCCATGGGCCAACTCTTCTGGGGTATAACATCTGCCAGACTATGTCATACCCTGAGCTGAAGTGGTCTCGATCACAAAGATTGGCCTAACGGGAGTTTATAATAGCACAAAGGCAACAATCTTTGCTGCTTTAATAATCACGAACTCTTTTTTCTCCTTGATACTCTGTGAAGCCACTACTCTTTCCAGCTCTTCATGAACAATCGGGACTATTGCTTTTGTCACGCACCAATCATTGTCCATCTCTATCATATTGATATTGACGCCCCTCTGATTTGGTAAAGGATTACGGTTGACGTTCGGTGCGTCTGTCTTAGGGATACCACGTTCTAGTCGATCAGATCCTAAATTTTGTGCTTGAGGTTGATACAATCATCAATATCATGTACAACACTATTGGAATGATATGCACACTTTTTATAAGGTCTGTAGAATTGGGAGCTAGTATCCACTGGCTTGGGCCCCACTGGGTGAATATAACCAGCCACAGTTAAATGCTAAAACAACTTTGTTTGACTTTTGGCAAGCGTAGTGAAAGTTCTGGCAAGCTTCTTCTCAAATTTGGTGTGAGGGGGATCGTAGTTGCCTTGAGGAGGAGGCATCTAACAATAGTTTTGGACATTAGGACGGGGATCTTCATATCTAGGATATGAACTAGTTTGGTAATTTTGTGATAGAGCTTGGTAGTTCGTGGGAGTATTTTGGTATACTGGAGCTTGGTATACTAGGGGATGTGCCCGGTAAGTAGATTGCACGTTGGTGCAGTTAGGGGAAACACTTTAGTAATGAGGAGATGGAGTTTGGTAAGCTGGTGGAGAACTTCCGTATATGGGGGGTGGAATTTGATAAACGGAAAGGGGAGTATTTCGATAAATTGGGGGAAGAGTATTTTGGTAACTTGGAGGGGGAGCATTTGGATAATCAACTTGCGTATAATAAGCCTGGTGTGGACTAAGTGAAGGTCGAGAGCGACCTAGGTACAATGATGATCTTCTCGGGGACTTCTTCCCCTCATAAGAAGCAACTGACACGTCTTCTCTTATATTTTTTAAGAAGCCCAAGGATCTGGGCGAAGCAGCAACACGGGCAATCTTTCCGATTTTAAAACCATCCTCGATAGTCTCACCTACCTTGACTATCTCGGCAAATTTTGCTCCAACGAGCAACATGATTCTGTCATAGTATTTGGGTTCTTGAACCCGCACAAACACCTCAACGATCACTTTTTTCAAACATCGGAGGTCGAGCTCGGGCTGCCTCCTTTCGCAATCTATACAAAAACTCTATGTAGATTTCGTTGGACTTTTGTCTCACCTTTTCCAAGGAATAATGATTTTGGACGATTTCTACATTGTAGGCAAACCATTCGATGAAGTCCAAAGCCTCTCCGTCAAACTTCGGCTAAAAAACTACATTAGCACAACTTTATCCCTCCCATTTTGTTGCATCTCTATGACGTCTATTGATTTGTGCCTCATATTCCCTCGTAGAGTAAAAAATGGGGGGAATGAAAATTTTGAAAGATAGGGGTCGGGCCTAGAAAAGCTGCCTACGTATCTCACAAGGAGAATTCAAGCCATACGTAGTTCGGGTACAAAGAAATACTTGTTTTTTTTCATTCTCATGCGGTTACAGGAAAATTGAAAAATAAACAACAAAGCTTCTAAAGATTAAAAGTGGCTCTATCTCTGCTGTATTTCTTCTTGACGTTACATCACCCACGGAAAACAGACTCAACTCAAATCTTTCCTATGCAAATGAGTATGGCTGGAAGCGGAACCGGTAGGTCTCAGAATCCGGTCCGGTCCATCCCGGTCTGTTACCAATCCGGTTCCATTCCGATTCACCCTGGTAGGGACTGGTAAGTTCAAGTTCTGGGATAGGTAACAGGACGGAAACCAAGTTTTACCGGTTAGTCCTGGTTTCGGTAGATCCCGGTTCTTTTCTGGTCCAGTTAAAAAAATATAATTTTTTTTAAAAAAAAATTACCATTGAGAGTTGCTGGGTTACGGCTAGTGGGGCCCCCCAACGGCTCTTTGCCCCTTTTTGCAGCCAAGTACACCCCTACCCCCACCCTACCCTAACTTTTTTAATACCTCAAAAATTTTCTTTTCCTATAAATACCCCTAAACTTTCATTCTTTTCAATCACAAATTCACAAAATCATCTTCTATTCTCTCAAATCTCAACTCTCTACTTCTCTACTCTCTAATCTCTTTAAATTGTTGAAATTCCAATTTTGGTCTTTGGAAATTAGATTTGGAGTATCAAAATTCAACTTTCAACTTTCCACTTTCGACTGTCATGAACGTCTATTTTTTAAAGTAGACATTCGGTACATTCATTCAAAATTATAATTTACATCTCATTATATTGCAATAATTATTTATTTATTTTGTGATTAATTATTTATTTGCATTATATTTTTCGTATTATATATAATCTAATCACGTTTAATATTTGAATATGGATTTCAGTAAAAATGTTGTTCAAAAAGAAAAATGTAAAAAAAATGCAATGAGTGTGTTCAAAATATGTTTAATTTTAGATCCTCCGATAATCAAAAAACTGATAGTTCTTCTAGATCTTAAACTAAAAAATCTACTATAATAAGAATGAATATGGGGGATTATACACATGTTAATGATACTGTTTTTAATATAGATAGCAATTCTGGATTAGATCCTTATCATGAACATTTACAAAGACGATTTGGTAATTTTGATGAGGATTTGCCTCAAGATAATGATAATATTGATAATGATGATTATTTGGATGCGCTAATTTTGATGATGATTATAAAACTGAGCCACCTACAACTACTAGTACTCTCAGTCCCGCTCCTAGTCCTGCTCCCTTTTGTTCTCCTACATCCTAGGTCTAACGTAGAATGTGCTAAAAAATTTGTTTTGTGGCAATTTATGATAGAAAATGAAGAAAAAGCGCAAGCTATTTGTAACAAATGTAAACATAGATTAAATCAATAAAATAGTTGGAAAACAAGGTGGGATGGGACATTTGAGTAATCTTTTAATGTCATGTTATAAAAATGAATTTTTGCATGCTAAAGCGGTAGCCCAAGCTAAAAAGAATGGTACCTCCCCCCCCCCTTCCTGAAAATGTAGGATAGGTGTCTCTAACATGGTACAAACCTAATTAAATCCTTCTAATATTTCTGGCTCTAGTTTACCACGTATAATAGAGGAAAAGATCTTGAAGAACTAGCTAAAATGATTGTTGTTATGGGTTTTCCATTTAGTTTTACTTAAAATTCTGGATTTATACATTATATTCAAATTTTATACAATCCACATTTAAAAGGTTTTGCTAGAAATACAATAAAAATGTTGTATTTGATTATCAAGCACAACATTTTCAATATCTTCGTTGTTTATTTTATTATAATAATAGTAAAATAGTTGTTACTTTTTATATGGGTCGTAGTATAAACTGTAATGATTATTTGACTGTTACTGAACATTAGATTGATGAAAATTGGAATATGCAAAAAAGAATTTTCGGTTATAAATGTTGTCAGATGCAAAAAATCGATTGTTAGATAGCTCAAACAATTTTAGATATTTTCTGAAAGTTATGGAATATGTGATAAAATAAGTAGTATCTCCTTAGATAATGTTGCAAATAATACAGTTGTTGTTGAATTGTTAAAACCTACTCTTTTCCCTATTTATGGTGATGATTATCATATTAGGTGTACTGCACACATATATAATTTGATTGTTAGAGATGGTATACAAATGTATGATAACGGTTGCATGAAAGTTGAAAATTCATGTCGTTTTATATTTATATGTCAAATTAAGTCTAGACGTAGAGATTTTCAAAATCGATGTTTTGGAAAATAATCTTTCACCTAGAAAAATTCCAAAAACAGTGTCTACTAGATGGAATTCTTTATATGAAATCCTTGTAATTACTTATGAATATAGAAAACACTTACAAATGGTTTGGGATGTTCATAATTTAGATATGTCATATAGACTTGATGATAGTGATTGGCATGACATATATGAACTCACACATTTTCTAAATGTTTTTTACAGCACGACCAAAAGAATATATGTACTTTATTGTCCATCAATTTGCAATGTTTTACCTGATATTTGTATGATTTCTTCTAAATTTTATAAATATAAAAATAAGCGAGATTTCAAGAAAGTATTCAAAAAAATGATTGAAAGATTTAAAAAGTAATATATTCCTATTCCTCAAATTCATTTAACCTTTTGTTTGTTAAACCCTCATTACAAAGATGTAGGTGCATCTAAGATGGTTGATAAAATATATTTTAACTTGGATATTGATAGTGAAAAAGATGAAATTCCTAGTTTCAAGAAGTTAAAGATAGCATAAAATTTGAATCTAGAAAATTGTATGACTTATATAATTTCAATATAAATTTATCAAATAATCAAGAACCTGAAAGTTTTAGGAGTAGACTTAATGAAGATAATATTGATGATTATTTAGATTCTTATTCTTGAACTTTCTCACAATAATAGAAATGATTTTGATGCATATGTTAATCAAAATATAGAATCTACTAAAGATGTTCTAGCATGGTGGAGAAATCGCGGCAAAGGATTTCAAAAGTTCAACCGATGGATCGAGATGTATTAGTTTTTCAAGCATCTTCAATAGCTTTGGAAGGAATTTTTAGTGCAGCAAGGTTTCAAATTGGAGATCATAGGCATTCACTAGCAGTAGATAGCTTGGACATATCAGTATTATCTAGAGATTGGATTAATGCCGATAGAATAAATTTGGGTCGTGAACCACTACCGACCAAATTTCAAAGTGACGTTGATGAAATAATGTAAGATTATAGTGACGACAAGATTGAAGCAATGGAGGATTTATCTATTCAACCGATTCCCGATCAGGTTACTACAGAAATGTTAAATGATTTAAGAAAGGATCTCTATCGTACCACTAACTATTAAATTTAAATGTTTAATTATTTATTAGTATGAGTACGATAATCCAGATCTTATTCAAAAAGAACCCTTCCTAGCAGGTGGTTGTGTAGCTTACATCTTTTAATACTCTACTAATATTTTTCTAGATCAAATTGTACTATCAAATTAATATTAATAAAAGTCTAGGCAATTCGCCTTAATTTTTTTATTATTTTATTCAATTTAATTTTTAGTATTGTAAAATTTAAGATTTTATAGTTTTTAATGTTTTATTTTTATAACTTAAAAGTTTGAAAATTTAAATTTCAAAGTCTTAAAGTTTGAAAATTTAAAATTTCAAACATTAAAACTTTGAAATTTTAAACTAAAAATATAAAATTTTAAATTTATATAATATAAATTATATTCAAACTTTCAACTATCAAACTTTCAATCTTTAAACTTTAAGTCTTTAAAATTTAAAGTTTTACAAACATTCAAAATTTGATGTTTATAAAGTATAAGTAATTAACTTTAAAAGTTTGAAAAGTATAATTTGTTAACTTTTAAAAATAATTTTTAATTTTAATTGATTTTAATACAAAACATTTAAGAAAATTGTTTTTAAAAAAATTAAAACCGATCAAAACTCGGAATCCGGTCTGGACCGGTCCAGTTTTACACTGGTTCCTTGGCGGACCGGGATAGAAACAGGGAAAAATCCCAGAACTACCAGTATCGGTCCGTCTTCTGGTACGGTTCCGACTGGTGGATTTCAATTTCGTGCCTATTCCAGTAACTAACAGTCCTGGTTCCGGACACACTGCCAGCCATACTGGTGAGGTATTCCATGTCGTGGCGGAAAGCAACACACTTTTCAATGCTATGATCAGCGGCCCTGTGTTAGGGATAACGTTTCAAAACTTCGAACCCAAGGGAATATAACACTCCGACGTCCTTATAGAGAAGGGTAAAGACTCCATTTCAAACCAATTCGTAAAAGACCTCCAACATTGTTTTCTTGAAAGGTGTGAAGGAGAAATGATAGAATTTAGTCTTGTTAGTGACCGGTATATCGAGCCTCGGTTCATCACACGCAATGATGACACTGTCACCCCAACTGTTCGCAATACTGTCCATATCAAGCAAACGGTGGACCGCATTCTTAAACTCTATGCACTCCTCTATTGTGTGGCATTTCTGGTTAGGATGACACTCACAAGTCTTGCGGATGTCCCTTGATCCCACCTGGGAGGATGCTCTTTCGACGGGCCTCAACATACGTCTAGACCAATAGTGCTCGAAAATGAGGGCGCACGAAATGGATTCCATTTTTATTCGGTATTCTTGTGGATATTCTTCGAGAGTGATTTTCTGGTTCCCTTCTGCCAGACGTCCTTCGAGATAAGGTTTGCGGGCAACAACTTCCTCATAACTTTCTTCAATGCTCTCTAACTCAGGGCACTCAGGAGGAAACAATATATCATATCGGCACTTTCCGCACTGCTTCTGTATGTTGATCATCTTCTCTTCGGTTGGTTCAGTCTGGTTATTCATTCCTTTGTACATAGTTGTGATCTCACCTTTCCTGAGATGGTATAGTAGTGTTTTAGGATCTGGTAATAGGATTTCGCTTTTGATTGAGAAACTTAAGATTCATGAAATTTGGTCGGACATTTTTTAATAGTGACTATTGTGTATTTCTGGAAAATTCTGATAGGGAGTGGGTTTGCGATGCCCTCATCCAAAGCAACATATCACATAAATAGTTTAAAACACATATATCTCTTCCTAATCATGTGTGTGGACCTTTTGGGTCAAGGGTAGGCCTAGCGATCTGAACAATGTATTGTGTCATTTAAAACAGATTGTTGCACCCCCAAATATAAGCTTCTCAAATAATTATAGAATTCGTTATAGAGTTTAATCAAAGCGGATACATTTTGCGGGAAGGGGAATACATTGCGAATACAAATAGAGAACAATCCCATGCAGGGGAATTAGAAAGTTGACGGTCCTGCTCCTCCTCTTGCTTTTTCTACCTCTTTGCGGATGATGTATTTGTTTGTTATAAAGTACGGCTCAGCTAAGACAGCTTTAGAAGATGGAGGAACGTCCCAGAGAGTGCTGATATGCTCATCTAGTGTTGTATCTAGACACATCAAACAACCCCTCACATCGGTTAGTTCTTGTGACATCACAACTAAAGCCTTCTGGATTTCAATTTCTCTGACTTGGCCCGTTCGTCAAAATTCATGTTCCCTTTGGTCCCATTCCTACTGAAATGATATATGTGGATCTGGGGCCTCATTTGGACGTCTTCAATTTCTCGACCCACGCATGGTGTCGAGTTCACTACAACACACAAATCATTGTGTAACCATGTTTTGTACTCATGAGTATATCACTCTTCATACTTGTTTTCAACAATATTTTCTTTCATGTTGACCCGCCCGACCCATTTATGGAGGATGGCTTTGTCGAAAAGTATCTTATCACGCCTGTTGTAGTAAATGACGAAGGAGCTAGCATCCCCTTGGACAAGTGTAATTTGTCTTCTGCCAAATTTATGTATGACCCTACTTGGATTGTATGGTCTCATTACTCTTATGCCAAAAGGACCAAAAAGGAAGTTTGGCCCCACGAGCCGCTATCTTCTCTGATATAAAGTTTTGGAACATCCACTGTGTGTCGCCTTCTCTCAGGTCGTAGAATTCTTTTGTCCATGCATCCCTCGTGATGTGGATTGGGAACTTGCGGATGCTTAGATAAAAATCGTAATTATCGAGGGGACTCGTCTGGGTTGGCTTGAAAAATTCCTGTTGCTTGTCGCCATCTTTTTTAGACACATATTAAGTCGTCCACCACTGAAGAAAAATATTGCACCTTTGGAAAAATTGGAATCCATTCTTAGACAAACTCAGAGATCGATAGATGTCAGCCAAAATAATCGGGGTCAAACTATAATGTTTCTTTGCTTCTTCTTCTTTACCAATACCTCTGAAGATAGTGTCTACAACCATCACAATCCGGGTATGGATCTCTTTTCCTTAATCCTTAGGGCACACCATCATTCCTAACAGGCACGCGGAGAACACAATATTCTGAGTCTGTCTCCAAGTACTATAATTATGGAACTCGTTCAGAAATTTTCTAAAATAGTTGTCCTGCCCCCACTTTTCAAAAAATCTGATTAACGGTATATTTTGAGCATCAAACCAGTCCGCGTCCACTAGCTGTAAGATGTGTTTCAGTTTCAAACTAGTCAACCTATCTAGTAGTAGAATGTTATGATCTGGGTTTTTTTTTCCTTTTGCCCCACATTCTGATGGATTCCAAACTATCCTTTATATCCTCTATTGTTGGTGTTATTTTAACATCCAAAATCGTAAAACCACCATTTTGTCATCCTAGAACCGTGTAATTACTTCGATAAACTCGCGCCAAACCTTGAAGTCCATTATCGAAGGTAGGTGACCCAAGTTAATCGAGATTTCTTTCTTTTGACTATCTTTGAGGTTGTTCCACCACACACGAAGAATATCTACTGTCTCGATAACCATTTTGAAACTTAGGAATTGATTCTACATGTACAAAAATATACAAATAGTTAGTTGTCCCCCCTCAAGACAAAACAATCCGTCAAACACACAAACATCCTCCAAATACCATATAAGTATGATCGTTTGATCGAGCCGTAGGCTAGTTGGACTCAGGGTAGTCTTTCTAATGGTCCCAAAAATCCTTGGGTGTTGGGTCATCGTAGGCCAATGCGCTACTTTCAGGATTTGGTTTCGATCTATCTTAGTTTGATTAGGAGTGAGTTTTATTTATACTGGGAAGGATGACCTAAGTGAACTACTTAGGCTGGTACACTTAACGACCGTTGACTATCAAGTAGCCAACTACATTTGTTAGGGTTCCCCGAGAAAGATTTGGTTAACGAATGACTGCAAACCCGCATAATTGTCCCTTAAGTGATAAACAATAACAAATGTCATTTAACGGAGTTATGATATGCCATGAAATGCAACAGTTTAAAGTGAGATAATTAAAACAACTGAAAATTTAATTTAGACATAACCAAGCATGTTAGGTTTAAGGTTAGAATCCTTTTATTTTCCCAGCAGAGTCGCCATTCTGTTTTATTTGAAAAGGAAAATATTTTGTATTGTTTGACACTTGTTTAGAGTCGCCACTTAATTTTAAAAAAATAAGAAAAATTGGTTTCAAAAGACAAAAAACAAGAAATAGATTGAAAACTTCAAAGGGGGTTTAAGGATTATTATTTATATTTTACAAAGGTTTTTACGGAACCTAAATTATCCGTAAAGCGAGGTTATAAAGGAGGGGAAATTAGGGTTCTAGACTAGAAGGGAAAACACCAAGGGTAAAATAAAAAATCCCCATTAATTCAAAAGATTTGAAATATTCCCCCAAGACAAGGGACTGCTCTGTTGTTGGCAAGAAATCAGCCCAAAATCCCTCGAAACAAAGATGAAGTAGGGAATGGATGGCTCAGACTTAATCTAATCGTCCTTGTGCTTGATGTGGCACCCATCCATGCGAGCCAAGGACAAAAGTTGTTGCTTGAGTCATACAAGTGCTAAAGCTGAACCAACAGGAAAGGGGGAAAGAGACGTTAGGGATGAGTTGTTCATGCGCAAAGGGGCATAGTTTGGGATGTTGTCGTCGTGTTGAGGAAGAACGAAGTGGAGATCGGGCTCGCGTATTGCTATGCTTGTCTTTCCCAGCTGATGCATTGAAATCGTACGTTTGCTGGGTTTGAAGTTGGGACGCTTAAATCTGTCGTTTTACTAGGAACGGTACTGTATTGGAGGAGAATTTTTGGTTTATTTAGAATAGGAGTGGGCTGGGTCAGCGGATTGGATTGGGCTAGGAAAAATGATTTCCTAAAGGGATGAAATAAATGTGGGAATTGTTGGTGGCTTTCTACATAATAGAGATTGGGCTGTAGCCCTAATTTTGATCTTCTTAAGTGGGCTGAACGCGAGGGTAAGTAGTAGGCTAGAGTTGCATATTAAGCTAGGCCAAACGAATCACAAAATTAGCCAGATTTTTTACCGAATTAAGTTTGAATTGCGAATTAGGCTTAAACATAAATAAGGCTTACGAGAGTAATCAATTAATGAGATTCTTAATTTAAATGAAATAAAATAATAAACTCAGTTAAAAGTAATTAATTAAAAATAACGAGTAATCGCAATTATAATATGGGTCAAACTAAAAGAATATTTTACTTATAACAAAACTTTACAAGATGATTTTTCAAATATTTATAAAATATACTATTATACACCATATATTCATTATTTAAATTTTCTTAAAACGAATAAATTGCTATAAAATAATTTGAAAAACATTTGGGATTTTATAAAACTAATTATTCTAAATTGTTTGAAAATTACGAAACTCATTAATTAATTCCTATTAGGGAGGGTCAAAATTGGGTGTCAACAAACCCTACTCTAATCTCTATTCAACACTTACACACCAAAAAATGAAACACCTAAAACAACTAAAGAAAATAATGACTATTTCTACATGGAAAATAAAACCTATCGTTGGCTAGAGGGTACACCTTGGGTTTCCTCCCAAGAAGTGCTTGTTTTAATGTCGCGGTACGACGCAGGACCCTTGATTACTTAAATTTCATCAAGATGGTAG
The DNA here is from genome assembly GCF_001406875.1 of Solanum pennellii. Classification (NCBI taxonomy): domain Eukaryota; kingdom Viridiplantae; phylum Streptophyta; class Magnoliopsida; order Solanales; family Solanaceae; genus Solanum; species Solanum pennellii. The sequence goes on along the minus strand of NC_028646.1, from coordinate 9,268,507 downwards.
GCCTCTACAACTTCTTGACGACTCTCTGCATGCCCCCGTAGATCTTTATGCTTTTTCCATTGATGTGAACTTTGCGCCTTCCTTGTTCTCCAGCTCAACGCTCCATGTGGGAACTCTATGGTGATGAGAAATGTCCATATCCATTTGGACTTCAATTTTCCCGAAAAGTAGCACAACCTAGATTTGAATGGAAGTACAAAATCACCAACCGCATATTCTAGCTTTTCAAATCTTTGGTCATGATACGTCTTCATCTTCTCTTTGTAGATCACTGAACTTTCATATGCTTTTAGGTGAAACTAATTAAGCACATTCAACTTATTTAGTCTCTATTATGATGCTCCAATCCAATTAAAATTCAATCTTTTCATTTCCCACATCGCCTTGTGCTCTAGCTCGATTGGTAATTGACAAGCCTTCACATATACAAGTTGGTATGGAGACATATCAATGGGGGTCTTATATGCAGTGTGGTAGCCCAAAGATCATCATCTAGCCTCCTTGACCAATCCGAACTCTTGGTGTTTACAGTTTTGCCAGAATCTGTTTGATCCTCGATTGGACACCTCAACTTGCCCGCTAGTCTATGGGTGGAAAGGAGTAGCCACATTGTGGCGAATACCATATTTTTTTAACATCCCTTCGAACAATTTATTACAAAAATGCGAGCCACCATTGCTAACAATGGACCTAGGTGTACCAAATCTGGAGAAGATGTTGTTCTTCAGGAATGCGGTGACACTCTTGCCTTCATTATTGGGGAGTGCAATTGATTCCACCCGTTTTGACACATAGTCAACCGCCACAATAATGTTCTTCATCCTATGAGAACTCACAAATGGGGCCATGAAGTAAATGTCCTATATATCAAATAGCTTAATCACCGATACGCTCAAACTTACTTCCCAAATAAGAAGTAAAGCGGTCGTATCAAGTAAAGAACCCAACTAATGAGGTTGGGATCGTCCCCACGAGGAAAATATTTTAGACTTAACTTTAATCTATTATTACTATTATTTAGTCAATTATTTCCTTAAAAAACAAAAGAGAATAAAAGGGGGGGTTTTATTTCTAAATTAATGAAAATAACTAACTAAATTAAAGTAAACAACACAGATTCAAATCTTGGAGTTTAATCAATTAATAAAAGTAACTAGGGTTTCGGTGTTCCCCACATGTTCCTAACTTGATAATTCCAACTATAACAATTCTTTTCTATTATCTTGCATGCAAAGTGATAAGTTATGTATTTCTAAATCCTTGGTCCGGCCTCTAGAAAATTTCACTTCGCACCTTGGTCCGGCTACGTGTGTTGCTATACGAACCCTTACCTTTACGTCATATTAAGCATTGTATTCGATATTTGACTATGTTATTACCTCGTACCAATCGACACTAGCCTATTAGATAGTAGACACCAAATCTATGTTGATAATTATGTTCTTATTATCTACCTCCTTGGTCCGGCAAGTAGCATTAAGGCGAGTTCTAACGTTGGCCATCTGTTAAAAAGACTTCTAAACAAAAGAATTATCAATACATGCAAGACACTATTCTGGAATTGTTATTTTAGTTAGATTTTACCTCATAATTCACTCATGGTTCCCACAACCCTAGTTATTGAGTTTGGTTACCCATAGTCATAATCATAATATTCATATATTTAATATAAGAATTCAATATTTGAACTTAATCCTTCAATATTTGAACAAGAGAACTAAAGATTATCCAAAAGTCTAACGATCAAAAAGTCTAATATCAAAGAGTCTACTATCAAAGAGTCTAATAATAAAAAATCTAACGCCAAAAATGAGGTTTTTCAAACTATTTATAATAAAAACAAAACCTAATAAAAGAAGGATTCTAATTACTAAAAATTTGTCAAAACGCGGCTGGGTCGACGGACCTCGTGATGGACCGTCGTGGTCATGACGGGCCGTCATGGCCTCCGTCGTCCCATACTTCACAAATTCTTCTGTTGCTTTCTTCATTACCCTCAACGGCAGGTATGACGGACCGTTCCAAGCACGATGGTCCGTCGAGGGTCTTCGTTCTATAATACTTAAACTTCTTGGAATTTTTATACTGGGACTACTCTCTGATCATTGCGATGAACCAGCAGGACGGACCGTTGTGGACTTCCGTAATCCCACACTAAGTCAGACTTCCCCATCTTCCTTCAGCAGCTACACAACCATGCCACCTATGGACCGTCACAGGCTCGACAGACTGTCATGAGCTCCGTAGGTGGTAACTTTTCTGCATTTCTTGCTAAAAAACTTCTGTGTTCATCTTCGAACAAATTTCCTGCAAATAAGGAGAAACTCACATAAAAGTCAATACAAAAAGGCTTTTGGACACACAATAAATTTGAGGAAAAGGCATTAAAAATACCGTGAAACCACGGGATATCAATCACCATAATGGGATTCAAGGGAATCTCTTACCTCTTTGAAATTACTCCATCTCGTTGTCACCGATCACATGATTTGGAAAAATCATGAGCATCTTGGTTTATGGTACGCCAATAGTACCTATAGTGCAAGATCTTATGCGAAGTTTGAATACGACTATGGTGCCGACCCACAGGCGAGGATTGACATGCCTCCAAAAAACTCAACATCTAAACCTCAGGTATACAATGACGAATAATGTCATTGGCACAACTCTGATATAAGTAAGGCTCATCGGAAAGAACTTTTACACATCATGCATGTACTTTTTCTTTTGGTGGAATATCACTAACGGGACCAAATAACATGCCAGATAGTTCATAAAGTTTGCGAACCATGGGATCTGAACCTGAGAAGCAGCCAATAAATATTCATCTGGTAACGCATCATCAATTTCATCCTTTCTCCCAATTCATGCTTAGCTTCATACTCCAATTTAAATAAGTGGCCAGACACTTGATTCTCAGCCCCCTTTCTATCTTTCACCTAAAAATCAAACTCTTACAGCAACAATACCCATATGATCAACCTTGGCTTTGCATACTTCTTCGCCACCAAAATACCTCAAAGCAGAATGGTTAGTATGCACTAAGTCTCTCGTGCCAATCAATTACGAGCGAAATTTCTCGACTACAAACACCACCGCAAGAAGTTCCTATTTATTTACGATGTAGTTCTTTTGGGCTTCATTGAGGGCTTTACTCGCATAGTATATGGGGTGAAGGATTTTATCCCTTCTCTGTCCTAATACCATACCAAGTGCAATCCAACTAGCATCACACATCACCTCAAATAGCTCATTGAAATTTGGTGAAATAATAATGGGCGCTGACACTAACTTCCGTTTCAACTCTCTAAATGATTTCAAACAGGATTCATCGAAATAGAACATAAATTCCTTCTCAAGCATTTTGCACAAAAGATGTGCGATTTTTGAAAAATCCTTGATAAACATCCGATAAAAGGCAGCATGCCCAAGAAAACTTCTCACACCCTTCACAGAGATGGGTGGAGAAAGTTTCTCTATCACCTCAAATTTGGCTAGATTAACTTGTATCCCCTTCTCTGAGATTCGATGGACCAACATTATACCTTATTTAACCATAAATTGGCATATCTCCCAAATGAGCACCAAATTGCAATCTTTACACCTATTGAGCACCTCGGCCAAATTACTCAAGCACCGATCATAGGAATCGCCAACCGAAAAAAAATCATTTATGAACACCTCAATAGTTTCCTCCACCATATCATAAAATATCGATATCATGCAACATTCGAAGGTAGACAGTGCATTACAAAATCCAAACGACATCCTTTCGAATGCAAAGGTCCCATAAGGACAATTGAAGGTTGTTTTTTCTTGATCTTCCGAGGCGATAGGGATCTGTTTGTAGCCCGAATAACCGTCAAGAAAGCAAACCAACCCTTGCCTGCAAGTCTATCTAACATCTGGTCCATGAAGGGCATGAGAAATGGTCCTTTTTTCCCATCAATTCAACTTCTGGTAGTCCACGCAAACTCTCCAATCGGTCACTGGTCGCATCAGAAAAAAGCTCGTTCCTTTCATTAGGGACCATAATCATCCCACCCTTTTTAGGCAAACACTAAAAAAGACATACCCAACTACTGTTTGCAATAGGATAAATGACCCTAACATCTAACCACTTCATGATCTTCTTTTTCACTACATCTTGCGTAGGTGGATTCAACCTTCTTTGGTGTTCGATACTCGATTTGTGATATGGCATGAGTTGGATTTTGTAGGAACAAATACCGGGAGGGATTGAAATAATATCCACAATAGTCCATCCAATGGATCACTTGAACCTCTTCAACACCACCACTAAGCACTCTACTTGTTGCCCATTTAAATCTGCTGCAATAATCACTGGCAAAATGTCTTCTCCTACCAAGAACGCATACCTCAAATGGGGTGGTAGAGCCTTAAGCTCTAATTTTTGTGCTTCCATAATAGATGGTCTCGCAGGTGGAGACTCGCGATACTTCATGTCTAAATCCAACAACTTCAAGCTTTGAACGATATTCATTTCTTTCAGGTGCGGCCATAAAAGAATCATACTCTTCAATACCATCAGTGTCAAAATTCATGATGACCACTGCTAGTGCCTCAACACCTAGTCGCTCTTCAATTTGCATTTTGAATACACTCTCAACTTTGTAGGTTATAGCAGATACCCTTTGCAGCTCACCACTCTGCTTCATGGACCTACAAATATTGAAAGTCTCTTATTCATTGTTCAACCTAAACTTCATCTGTCATTTTTCTATAAGGACTAGTGCATGCAGGGTGGCAAGGAATGGTCTTTAAAGAATAATGGAGACCTGAAAATCAACCTGACAGTTAAGAATCACAGAGTCGGTGGGAATTATAAATGACTCCACTATCACAAGCATATCATGGAGTACATCTATTGGCTTTTTCACAGTTCGATCGGCCATCAGTAAATGCATCGTAGTAGGCTCTGGGTCCCCCAACACTAGCTTCTTATAAATGGACAATGCCATATGATATATGCTTGCACCAAGATCACAAATTGCCTTATAAAAGTGTACCAATCCTATAGTACATGGAATAGTGAAGGATCCTGGATCCTTCTTCTTCTGCACCATAGACCATGTAGCAATAGCACTATATTGCTGCATTCTGTCATCATCTTCAAAACTCACCGATTTCTTCTTTGTCACCATATCCTGGATAAACTTAGAATATTTGGAAATTTTCTCCAAATCTTCTATCAAAGGAATATTGATGGGAAGTTTCTCCAACATGGTGATAAATCAGCGGTATTTCCTACTTTCTATTTTCTTTACCAATCTTTGTGGAAATGGTGGTGGAGGTCGAGGTATTGGACCGCTTTTTGAGATGGCTCTGCTTCTTTTTTTTATTGCATTACCAACTCTCAACTAGCTTATGCTACATCATCTTCTTTTCTCATACCATTTTCTCCTCCATAGGACATGGGTGGATAATTGGTTCTCTTACCTCCTCAAGTAGTGACTTTCATGCAATGCCCATCATTCTTTGGATTCTGTTAGTTTTGCTTAGGAGAGCGCCGTGTTGGCGTGGGTTCACTATAGTAGACAACTGAGTCATTTGTAGCTCAAGGTGTTTTATCGAGACCACATGTGCATCCATCTTTTGTCCAATGTCGGATAGATTACTTCTTGTTTCCTTGACATTCTTATCAGTTACGTCAAACCTCCTTAACATATTCTGCATCATATCCTCAATCCGTGCCATACTACCTCAACTTTCCCTAGGGGCAGCTTCCCGATTTTGACGGGGAAAATATGGTCCAATATGATCGCTCCCGTTGTCAGGGTTGTTCCAATTGAAGTTGTTGTCGCGATTATAGTTCCCATATCTTCCATATTGACCCTATCGTTTGTATTTTCCATATTTCCAACCTAGATTTCCTTGACTTTGGTGCCAATTATTCGTGTTGGAACCTTGGGCGTTTGATCAAAAACCCCTGTCTGATCATTCACTGGATATACATCCTCTTCATAGTAATACTCTTCTACCAGTGGTGGCATTCTAGTCAAAAAATTTACTGCATTCACCTTTTTTGTGCCTCTGCTCACATGCTTCAAGACCAACCCCAACCCAGTTATCATCTACTCCATCTCTTCACGAATATCATTTGTGGCTGTATTTTTGTAGACTAAACATCAAAAGTGTTTCGCCAGTGTCCAACTTTCTAGTGCTACAAGCTTTATTGGTGCAAGATATCTTCTCCAACTTCTTTGCAGTCTCATCATATGTGTATTCCCTATAGGAGACACCCTCGATAGTGCCGAGCACCGGTTTATTGTTGTCATTTTAACCTGTAGAAGTACTCCTTCAGTGACTCATCATCAATGCGGTGATTTGGGACAACCCTCACGAAGGCAGTGAATCTATTCTCAAGAACTACTCACCGACTCTCCACGTAACGCCACAAAGTTGTTCACCTATGGTTGAGATTCTTGGAAACTGGATAGTACTTTACTAAAAACACATCTCTCATAGCAGCTTCCCCTGTCAGTTCTAGAGGAAACACTCGCAACTCGATAACATCCATGTCCAGATCTGGTCTTCCCACACAACTTTTACAAACATCCAGCTTGGCTATATGAGAATGTGGATCTTCCGATGGCAGTATCAAAAATAAACCCCTCGCGGTGAGCATCTGCATCAGGCCACTCGTCACCATTAATGTGTTCCCTATAGGCAGTGGGGGTAGGACAAGAGGTCCATAAGAGTCGGTAATGTTTATGTTGCATCTATAGTAGTCCTGAGGTCTTGAGGCTACTGGAGGTCGCACTGTCAAGGCGTCTCCAAACTGATTTTCCATGTGTGCCTGGTTGTGTACCTCAACTTGTATTGGAGGCTGATGGCCTGCTCCATCGCCTACATTCCCGCTATTTCGGTTAACTAGGACCCCTTTTTCCATTCTTTGCAAGGTTCAATTCATTTCGGAATCATATGGAGTAAGTAAATCCCCTCGGCTCTGCCTACTTGGCATACACTAGATCTAGACCCGATATAAACAAAAAAAAATAGAAAAAGTAATATCTGGAAATAATTGACTAAATTTCGATAATGTAATTAAAATTAATTTAAAAACCAAATTCTCTGGCAGCGGAGCCAAAATTTTATACACTCAAATTACACCTTCCTAAAAAAGCATAAGGGATCGTTATTAAGTAAAGAATCCAACTTGTAGGTTTCAGTCAATCCTACGAGGAAATGATTTAGACTTAACTTTAGCCCATGATTATATTTGTTTATTCAATTTCTTTCCAAAACAAGAAAGTAAAGGTGGGGTTTGTGAAACAAATTCCTTAAATAGTTTGATTATCAAGTGAACAAAAGTAGGGTTTGGTTGTTATCAAGATGAGAAAGTAACTAGGGTGTATGTGTTCCCTACAGGTTCATAACACAGTGTTCATAGAAATAGCAATCCTTTCCTAGTGTATTACATGCAAAGTGATAATTTAAGTATCTCTAAATCATTGGTCCGACATCCTTAGAATTTCACCCCCACTTTGGTCTGACGACGTTGTGTAACTTACTAACCCTTACCATTACCTCATATTAAACATCATAATAGATGTATGTCTTAGTTTTTAGTTCGCACCAATCTACACTAGCCTATTAGATAGTATACACTAAATCTATGTTGAAAATTCTTTTCCTACTAACTACCTTCTTGGTCTGGCAAGTAGCAACAAGGCGAGTTCTAACGTTGGCCACCGTTAAAAAGACTTCTAAATGAAAGAATTATCAACGCAAGCAAACCACTACTCAAGAATTGGTTAGTTGCTAGTCATACTCTGTTAATTACCCATAGTTCCATAGCCCTAGTTATGGATTTAGTTACCCATGTTAGCAAGATCACAATTCATATTTCAGATGAAAAGATAATAAACTTACTTAGCAAGAAGAACAAACCCAGAAATCACACTTGAAATTCAAATCACAATCTTTGAAACCGAATTCGGATATCAATTAATTGCTAAAGTTGCAAAAATCAATCTCCAATACATAAATTAGAACAAGAGTAATATTTTCTTAGGGGTAGGGATTCGGTAATTCGATTAGATTTTGGTTTTTTTTGGTTTTTTTGGTTTTTGATTCTTGTACAACATGTATTGAACACCGTACGAAAATATTTCGGTTCGGTTCGGTTTTTATTATTTCAGTTTGATTTTTATTATTTTGGTTCGATTTTGTTATTTCAATTTTTGTAAAGGTCCTGCTTAGTGGGCTTTTTAAAAATTTACAAATTTTTTTATTTGATTCTTCAATTTAATGGTCTAAAAATAGTTACATCGAACAAGTGTCTTTTACTTTTAATTTTTTTTATTTTAAATTATAATATTTATTATTTAACATTAGTAATTAATATATATAAATATATATTATAATATAATATATTTCAGTAACCGAAATACCGGGTAACACAAAATTACATACCAAAATCGAACCTAAATATCGGAAAAGACAAAAATGTATACCCATAACGAACCAAAAACTGAAATACCGAAAAAATTTTGTTCGGTTTTTGATATTTATGCCCGACCCTATATTTTTTAACCCCAAAAACAAGATTTTAATATCCTATTTATAGAAAACAGAATCATAGTGAAACAGGATTTCAAATAAGGAAAGTTTTGTGCAGGTTCGCTGCTTCAATCGACGCGAAAACTCAATCGAAGGTCCGTGGTTTGCTTCCATGAATCAGCTTTTAGAAAATAATTTGCTCCCCGGATTGCACCCTCTCTGAATCAAATGACGGACCAACAACACGGTCCGTCAATCCATATACGGGTCATCAATGGTGCTTCGTGGTGAATGACGATATTTAATTTATTAGCTTGATTTTAAGATGTCTTGTGATGATTGTGCACTTACACACATGATTAGTAATTTCAAGAACTCTCGATGAATTTGGAGTTGGAGCGAAGAAAAACAAGAAAAAGAGTTGGACGTGAAAAAAATGACTAAGTGTGGTAGCACCTTGGCGAGGCGCACCTATGTGGTTCCACATTTACATATATGTTTATCTAATTTTTCCCTCCGTTTAGATTTTTTGTCTTATTTTTCACTGTCAAAGACCATCCAAAGGAACAAGGAGAATTAAGTCTGACCTTCTTCATTAAATTTTATATTTGTTAGAATTTTAGGCTAATAAGCAAAATATTGGGCTGACACAAGTGGAAATAAAGGGGTTCTTCATGGCGTATCAAAGAAGATAGCACCATAATTTCTTATTTTTGACTCTAAAATATGGTATTTTCCATATGTCGATGTTAACTATAACATCTCGTACATCGAAATACCTAGGAATAAGCCAAGAAACAAAAAATAATCACTTCTTGAAATAAAAGGAAAATTTTAAAAATTTCCTATGTTTAAAAAGTGAGGTCATTTTAAAATGGTCATACATCCTAGATCAAGAGGAGTTAGGTTTAATCCTTTATCTGGTTGGAAATCCCTTGAAATGATCTTTCCAATGGCGACGAGTTTGCTCGATTTGGACATCGAATGAGGGAGATATGCCTTTCGGAAGTCGGGTTGTTGGAGTGCGGAAAGTCCAATCCGGATTTTAGTAAGGGTAAAGTAGTCTTTTCTCCCTACTATTTCTTATTTAGTTTTAAGGGTCTTAGAAAATTGGAATACGCTTAGGGCTTGGGAGAAAAGAGAATAGAAGAGAAGAAGGAGAAAAGAGAAAGGGCCAAGAATCCATCACGAACACCAAGATCTGCGAGTGAAACTTTTAAAGGGTGATCCCTATAAGGTATGTGATATCTTTTTATGTTGGGTTCTTTCACACACACACCAACGTTTTTTATTCAGCGCATTTAGAGTACATTGAATGATAAACATCGAAGTTCTTGATGACGATTGTTGAATTCTTTTTGTTTGAGTTGGAGTATACCTTTAGTTGTTTTGATTCATGTTTCCGTGCTTTTTTACGAGTCTAATCTATTGGGTATTGAGAATATTAGTGATCCTAAGTTTTTAGCGAAAGATCCATGGAAGTTTAGAAGGTTTTGAGAATAAAAGTTGGTATTTCCATCTACAAACACTTGGGGCACCGCGCTTGCCAAAGACCCTCACGGCAGGCTCTGGCGCGCCTCAGACCAGAGTCTGTCTGTCAAGCTTTGGCGCTCCACGCTTCTCAGAGAGCCAAGGTCACCTGGAGACCCTACTCTTTCCTTATTTTTTCTTACTAGTTCCTAAGTGATGTAATCACTTTTCATAGTTTATTGCAACACTCTAAGGTACGTCTAAACATCATGAAATAATCCATAAACATGATATCATGATCTTTGAATCCATAATACAATTCGGAGGAAGATAAGATCAAAGTCAAAGAAGTTAAGAGTCAAGTCTAAAAGTGTCATTTTGGCAAAACTATTATGTTTTAAGTATTTTTATTAAGAATGTTCTTATTTCATAATTGAGTTAAGTTTTCCGCTGAATTAAGAATGTCATGCCAAGAGTTACACATCCAAGGTGTAGGCTCGGGGCCTGACTAACTTGGTATCAGAGCACAAAGTTCAAGAGTCCTAAGAAGTGTATGAAGTCGTGTGTGTAGAGTCTTAGACATCGGTGTAAAGTGTGGCACATCCATTATTAGGAATATACAACATTTAGGAATCCCTCACTTGTTATATATTTTTTTCATTCTTTAGAGTTTATCTCTAAAAGGTTTCCCTTTAATTCGTGTTGACGTGTTTTTCGAATTATCATTCCTCCACGAAGAGCACCACGAGGTCGTCCAGCAAGAAGGAATGTCAAAGTTCCACAAGTAACTAATGCATCGAATGTGCAAACTCAAGGAGAAGTCACCAACACTAAGTTCCGTGAGGCTATACGGATGTTAATCCAAGCGGTGACCAAACAAGTTGGGTAACAAAGAGGAGCTCGACAGGATCAGGCTGACACCTCGAGGATTCATGAATTCATGAGAATGAATCCTCCCAGCTTCACCGGTTTGAGCACTAGTGAGGATCTGGAAAACATTGTCGAAGAGTTAAAGAAGGGTTTTCTATATGATGCATGTTGTAGATGTTGAGAGAGTTTAACTAGCCGCATATCAACTGAACAATATGGTTAGGACTTGGTTCGATTTGTGAAAGGATATAAGAGATGAGAATGCACCACATCCAAGTTGGGCTTGCTTTGAAGAAGCCTTTTTCGGGCGTTTCTTTCCTCGAGAATTGAAGGAAGCAAATGTACGGGAGTTTCTTACTTTGAAACATGGCTCCTTGAGTGTTCAAGAGTATGGGTTAAATTTCACCAACTGTATCGCTATGATCTAGAGATGATTAAGAATATGAGGAGCAGAATGAGCTTGTTTGTTGTTGGCTTAGGTCGTGCTTCAAGCAAAAAAGGTAGGGCTGAAATAGTGATAGGCGAAATGGACATATCCAGGCTGATGGCCTATATGCAACAAGTTGAAGAGGGAAAGCTGATAGATCGAGAGGTGTACATAAATAAGAAATCTAAGACTGTAATGAGTCTGGTCAACAGAATGGTGGTTCAAGTTGACCACAATTTAATAAACCAAAGGGGAATGCACCATCATCTGCTAGTGGACTTGCGTCCAGAAAAAGATGTGAGTATAATGGCCAAAATTAACAAATCCTCAATGTTAGATCAGCCCAGTTCCAAGGTAGCGCGGATCAAGGAGGTAATTGGACTCCTTCATGTGGTAGGTATGGTAGAAACCACGCCGGTAAGTTCCCTGATGGCCAGTCGGGTTGCTTCAAGTGAGGTCAAGAGGGGAACTACATGAAAGAGTGTCCTAAGAATAAACAGGGAGGTGGAAATCCTGGAAATAAAACCCAAACTTCATTAGTGCGGAGGGAAAAACCGCCTTTATGCAATCATTAGCCGCCAAGAGCTAGAGAACTCTCCAGATGTTGTCATGGGTAGGATCAAAAGTCTTTACTTTTGATGTTTATGCTTTGTTATACCAAGGAGCAATTTAAAATTTTGTAACTCCTTATGTTGCAAATTAGTTTGAGATTCTTCCTGAAACCTTCGTGAACCCTTCTGTGTTTTTACACCTGTTGGGGAGGCTATTTTAGCAAAAAGAGTCGACCGTGATTGTCCAATTTGCATCAATCACAAGAACACCATTGTTGTTCTAGTATAGTTAAACATTGTAGATTTCGATGTCATTCTAGGTATGGACTGGCTTTATGCTTGTTATGCATCAATAAATTGTAGAACTCGAGTTGTCAAGTTCTATATTCCTAATGAGCCAGTCATAGAGTGGAGTAGTTGTTTAGCAGTGTCTAAGGGTCATTTTATTTCGTACCTTAAGGTGAGAAAATTAGTTTCAAATGGTGTATTTATCGCTTAGTCTGAGTTAATGACTCAGGTGCTAATGTACCTGTACAAAATGATACCAACAGAGTTAAAGAGATGAAAGAACAATTGGAAGATTTGTTAGACAAAGGCATATTCGACCAAGTGTTTCACTTTGGGGCGCTCCGGTCTTATTTGTTAGAAAGAAAGATGGTTCCATTAGGATGTGTATAGATTATTGTAAGTTTAATAAGGTAACCATCAAGAATAAGTATCTTCTTCCAAGGATAGATGATCTTTTCAACTAGCTTCAGAGTGCTTCTTGCTTCTCGAAAATTTATCTCAGATCAGGCTACCACCAGTTGAAAGTTAGGAATGTGACATTCCAAATGTAGCTTTTAGAACAAGATATGGGCATTATGAGTTTTTGGTTATGTCCTTTGGATTGACAAATGCATCTACAACATTCATTGATCTTATGATCAAGGTCTTCAAACCTTATTTGGATTTGTTTATCATCGTCTTCATTGACGACATACTAATTTATTCAAGGAATGAAGAAAATCATGATATTTATCTAAGGATAGTTCTGAAGATTTTAAAAGATAAGGAGTTATACGCCAAGTTCTGTAAGTGTGAGTTTACGCTTAAGTCTATGGAATTCTTGGGCCACATCGTTTCTGGTGATAGGATTAGAGTTGATACCCAAAAGATGGAAGTAGTTCAGAGTTAGCCTAGACTTATATATTTAATAGATATAAGGAGATTCTTGGGTTCGGCTGGCTACTATTGGAGATTGGTTGATGGTTTCTCGTCTATATTGTCTCATTTGACCATGCTGACTTAAAAGACAGTCAAATTTCAACGGTCTGAAGCCTATGAGAAAAGCTTTTAGGATTTGAAGAACAGGTTAACTGATGCTCCGATTTTGACCTTACTTGAGGGTATTCAAGGTTTTGTGGTGTATTGATGCATCAAGAGTTGGTTTGGGCAGTGTGTTAATACAGAATGACAAGTTTATAGCTTATGCCTCAAGACAGTTGAAGGTTGATGAGAAGAATTAACCAACTCATGACTTAGAATTGGTTGCAGTAGTCTTTGCTTTGAAGATATGGTGTCACTCCTTGTATGGTGTTCATGTTGACATATACAGTGATCACAAGAGCCTCGAATATGTGTTCACTCAGAAAGGAGGAAGTGGTTAGAATTACTCAAGTATTATGACATTAGTATTCTTTACCACCCAGGTAAGGCAAATATGGTTGCTAATGCTCTAAGTAGGTTATCTTCGGGAGTATCGTCCATGTTGAAGAGAAAAAGAGGAAGTTTGTTAAAGATGTGCACAAAATTTCACGCCAGGGAGTCAAAATTATGGATTTCATAAAAGGAGGAATAGTGGTGACTACTGGGGCTGATTCAACATTATTGTTAGAGGTGAAAGAGAAGCAAGACCAAGATTCCATTTTGCTTTACTTGAAGGCAAATTCTTATAAGCAAAGAGTATTAGTTTTTGAAAAAATGGGAGATGGTGTGTTGAAGTATCAAGGTAAGTGGTGTGTATCTAGGGTGGATGGACTCCAAGAGAGGATCATGAAGAAAGATCATAGCTGCAGATATTCCATTCATCCAGGTTCAACCAAGATGTACCGTGATTTGAGAGAGGTATAATGTTAGAAAGGCAAGAAGAAAGATATTGTTGAGTTTTTTGTCAAGTTCCCGAATGGCCAACAAGTTAAAGTGGAGCACCAAAGTCCTGGAGGGTTATCTCAGAAGATAGAACTTTTGAAATTGAAGTGGGAGATGATGAACATGGATTTCATCACAGGCTTGACAAGGTCTCGCATGCAACATGATTCTATTTGGGTGATTGTCGATAGAATTACAAAGTCAGCCATTTCTTGCCAGTAAGGACTACCTATTTGGTCGAGGATTATGCTAAGTTGTACATTCAAGAAGTTGTGAGACTTCAAGGAGTTCCAATTTTCATTATTATAGATAAAAGTGCACAATTTACTGCCCAGTTCTGGAAATCTTTCTAGAAAGGTTTGGGTTTAAAGGTGAACTTAAACATTGTTTTTCATCCTCAGACAGATGTACAAGCAAATTGTATTATCTATACTTCAGAAAACAAGTTGAGAGCTCGTGTGATTGAATTAAAAGGAAATTTGGATGATCACCTACCTCTCATTCAGTCGCTTACAACAATAGTTACCATTCGAGCATTCAAATGCCTCCATAAAAAGGTCTTTATGGGAGAAGATTGCAGATCTCTGATTTGGTGGTTCGAAGTTTGTGAATCAGGGTTGATAAGGCTAGATCCAGATCACCAAGCTATAGAGAAGGTGAAAGTGATTCATAAGATATCAAAAACGGCAAATACTCGCGAAAAGTCCTACGCAGCTATCAGGAGAAGATCGTTAGAGTTTGAGTGGATGATTGGGTATATCTGAAAGTTTCACCCATAAAGGGTGTAATGAGGTTTGGTAAGAAGGGGAAACTTAGTCCCCGGTATATTGGTCCTTACACAATCTCCAAGAGAGTTGGCAATGTAGCTTATGAGTTGGAGCTATCCCAAGAATTAGTAGTGGTTCATACGGTATTCCATATTTCTATGATGAAGAATTGTTTGGGTGATCATTCATTGATTGTACCAACTGAGAATGTTGATATAAGGATAGCTTATCCTATGAAGAGATCCCTATCTAGATTTTAGATTGTCAAGTTCGTAAGTTGAGAACTAAGGAAGTTGGATCAGTCAAGGTCCTTCAGAGGAACCAATTCGTTGAAGATTCACCTTGGGAGGCTGAGGAGGAAATGAAGAAGAGATATAACATATATTTTAATCCGTAGAGAATGTAGATCAAGGTACTAAATTCTATTCTTAGCACTTTATAAGACTGTGTAAGCATGTTATTACTTGCTTTTGGTTATTGAGTGCTGAGCTCCTCAGACTAGAGATTTTCCGTAAGGATCTGGCGCTCCAAGCCTCCCAGAACGCCAAGGTGACCTGAAGACCCCATTATTTTCCTATTATTTCGTACTAGTTCCTAGTGACCTTGAAACCCCATTCTTTTCCTATCTTTTGGTACTAGTTCATAAGTGATGTAACCACTTTTCTTAGTTGATTCCAACACTCTAAGGTACGTCTGAACATCATAAAATCATCCATAAATATGAGATAATGATCCTTAAATCCATAATCAAACTTCAAGGGAAGTTAATATCAAAGTCAAAGAAGTTAAGAGTCAAGTCTAAAAGTTAAGGATCAAGTCAAAGTAAGTTCTTAAAATTTTCAAGAACTTTTTTTAAAGCTCGAATTTACAACTTGAGCAAAGAGTAGCGAGTTGAGTTTAAACCTCATAAGTTATAAGGGAACTAAGTATTTCCTCAGAGTTATGTTTCAAGTAAAGCAAAGAGCAAAGAGTGAGTGCAATTCTCAAAGAGCTACAATGCAACTAAGTAGTCCCTAAGATTTGCAAATGCTTCTTATTTTGAGAAAAGAAAGGAAGCTCCACTTTCAAAGAGCCTTTGGCTAGTTTTAGAAATAGGGAACTTTTATTTCCAAGAAAACTTTTAAAGCTATGTTTGAGCAATTATCTCAAAACAGACAAGAAATTGTTTTAAAAAAACATGACTAAGTATTTTTGGAAGTAGTATTGAGCACCGATATGTGACATGAGTTCATAACAACTTAAGTCTCCATAAACCATGTATCCAACATGGACAGAGAAAGGATCATAATTTTTAGATGATTCCTTAGTTTTTTTTTTATCATAGACTAGTGGATCCACTTAGTAGTTCAGGTTCTATATACACGGCAAGTTATAGGGCAGTCCTCTTGCAACGTGAGGTAAGACGTTGTACCATCGCTTAGGCTCGTAGTGATGGTTGTTGGTTAGAGAATCTTCCACATAAATTATATTACTTTTAGTATAAGTAAAGTTGAGTTTGTTATTGCATTATCTTTAACGAACTAAGTTGTTTCTTACACTGTTTTCTTCTACAAGTTTTATATACATATATTGCATGTGTCATAACTACTTTATATTGAGTTAGTGTTTCATGAATTGAGAAGACTCAAAGTAATTTCTTCTTACTCCTATCAATCTAAAGTTGTTATTTAGCATTTCAGCTTGCATACTCGTACATTCAATGTACTCATGTCGCTTGGCCTGCATGGTATTATGATGGAGTCGCATGTAACCAGGATTAACACCCAGCGGCTCATTGATGAGTTGAGCATTCGAAAATAGTGGTGAGCCTCCTTGTATTCAGGAGGACACTTTTATTTGTTTTCTAGTATTTCATTTATAGGATGTTGTGGGGTTTTTCCCAACATCCATCTTAGTATTGTAGAGGCTTCATAGACAGTCAGATAGTCAGTTTAAGTCTCTGCCTTGAATTGCAGATGTTTTGCTATGAGAATTTCAGTGTCATTTTGTCCAGACTATTATATTTTAAGTATTTCAATTAAGAGTGTTCTTATTTCATAGTTGAGTTAAGTTAAGTCTTTCACTGAGTTAAGTAAGTCAGACCAAGGGTTTGATCTAGACCAGAAATGGTCATTGGGTGTCGGTCACGTTGTAGGCTTAAGGTGTGATATTAATCATGCCTATGATTTTGTCTAGCTAAGGAGCTATAGTTAGTGTAGCTACAAGTGTTTCCGCTCTCGCGACTCAGGAAAGCTAGCTTATCGGCGACTTTGTTAGCGTCTCTCATAGTATGGAATTGTTAATGTGCATAGGAGTGATTATTATCATTAATTTCTTGATTTTGACTTTTGAGGTTGGTTTTAGTTCAATATCTACTTTTAGGATAGACTAAATTAAATAAAAATTTCAGCCATTAAAAATTATTTTAAAAAAAGAAAAAAAAGAACGTGTCAGTATTTCAAACATGTATTGATGACGTTGACTATATTTTAATAGAGCTTAGCCCCCTATTGCCTATAGCACTGTGCATGTAAATTTTGTTGTTTTCTAGTTTCAACTTAGAATCCGAATAACAAGATAATAACAATAGTAACAAAGGAAAAATATAAAGTTAGAATGTAGTAAGGAAAGATGAGATACTAGAATCGAGAATGAGAATGAGAGATAGCTGACTGTAAAAACATTGACACAATTTGTATAACTAATTTTTATAATCATGATCCTTTTAAACAGTTATATGGATCTAAATTTCAAATTAAATTCTTCAATATTATACTCGATCCAATAATATCATACTGAATCAATAAATATTGACCATATATCTAAACAATAGACCCTTATAAAGTCATCACGGATCACAACATTTTTCAATATTTGACCATTATACAATATCTAAGATATAGACCCTTATAAAGTCATCATGGATCACAATACTTTTCAATCTTTAACCACCATTTAGAATGTAAAAAATGTACTGGCAGAGTTTTAAAAAATGATTCATGTCACTACGTATCTCTTTTTAATTTCTTGTCATAAAAATAGTATAATATTTGTGTGATTTAAATTATACTCTTTCCATATCAATTTAAATGATATCATATTGCTTCAGTTTCAAAAGTCAAATAAGTTTTATTCTAACCCACAATATCTACCTAACTAAGAAAATCTTATTAAAAGTACAGAAAAATATTTAATTTAACTATTTCAAATTTTGAATTTTGATATCATTAATTGAAGAAATATTATCAGGCAAACCAGAACAAAAGGAAGTCGATATTCAAAATAACAACTATCCATCTCAGTAACAAAGTTATAGTAGGTATGGATGTACAAAATCGAACTTAAAACTAAATTAAACCGTAAATCGAGTCAACTCGAAAAACATCGACTAGTGACTTGGTTTTCCTTGGTTTGGTCTTTAAAAAAACCGATTATATTTGGGTTGGGTTAGGTTGGTTTTAACTAAAAAAATCAATCCGAGATCAAATCAACTCGACATTATCTATGTACTTTTGGAATTTTATTTTATACATATAAATGTTTACTTTTATTTCATTTAAAATATTTCTTATACTATTTCAAGTTAAAAACTTAGAATTCGGAATGATCAATAAAGATTATAGTTCATAAATATTGATAATTATAATTAAACTTAAATCAAAATCATATTAATACTAATGCCAAAAGGAAATCAATTCAACACTAAGAATGACATTAATATAGAATATTTATTCTTTAGTCTTACATTGGATTAGACAATTAAAATACATAATTAGATAATCTAATTTTAAGTTTTCTTAAATATTTAGTAATGTAACTAATACTTATTAAACTTATTTTAGAAAGAGTTAGTACTTTTAAACTATGATTATTTTCATTATGACTTTACAATATTTATTTATAAGATGATTTCATTATTATTTTTTATTGATTATTTTTGTGTCCTCAATGCTCATCTCATAATTTGTGTTATTATTTTAAGAAACACCTTAGATAATTGCATTTTGGTTTTGTAGCACAAGTTAATTATATGTTTGTATGCAAACTTTACCGAAAATCTAAAAATCTGGAAAAATCATAAGTTTATTAGTTTTGTTTCATTTATAAATTTTAAAATTCGACACAATGGTTTGGTTTGGTATTTAAAATCTGAACCAACCCGAGGTTGAAAAGCCCGAAAAACTTTGAATTTTATTAGTTTGGTTGATTTATAAATTTAAAAATTTTACACGAATGATTGATTTAATATTTAAAAAATCTGAACCAACTCGATCATGAACACCCCTAATAGTAGGTTAGATAAGATATCTTACTCGGTGCCAAAATCATAATTATCAAAAAACAAATGCCAAAATATAAAGAATTTAAGAGATGTCAACAATATGTAATATATACGTAAAAAATATTTTTATTTAACTATACAATATAATTTTTCGATAAAGGAATATAAAATAGACATCCTTTTAAGTATATGTAGTTTAATATACCTCCATTCTTAATTAGATGTATTAACAAATGAGGCTATTTAAGTAGCCGATGTCCAATTTAATGCAACTCCTCTACATCAACGATTAATTTTTGTCCCAATTTTCATCTCTATAAACTATTGTCAGTATAATTGTACTTCTTGCTATTATTAGTAAAATTATGGCATTTAATGTTGAAACTAATTTTGGACAAGGAAAGGTATTCGGCAGAAAGTTGCACAATTTCCCAATTTTTAGATATAAAAAAGGAGCCAATGTTATTTTCTGTGTAGCTATTGGCCCAACTCAAGTTCCACAATTACCATGGAAGTTAATTTTCAATGAAAAAGAGAGACCATTATTGAGCAATGAAAAATTTGGAATTTATGGTGGAAAGTTTGTCCCTGAGACATTAATATCTTCTTTAACAAAGCTTGATTATGAATTCTACTCTGCTTTGCATGACCCTCAATTTCAGGTTGGTCAAAAATTCTTAGACTTGTATATATTTTCTGTAATGATGTTCAATTGCACATACATAAGAATTTTAATATTTGTGATGGAGTAATTGGGAAAAATTCATTTCGCCAGAAAATTTGGCTAGAATTTGGCGAGAATGGTATATTACCTATATTATTTTATTTTTTTGAATATTTTTACTGTTTTAACTTTAAAACCTTTTAACTAAAAATGGAAAAAGACAAGTTTAATTTAAAATAAAAAAAATATTATACATTTTTTAAATTTTTTAGCCAAATTCGGACCCCTTAATAAAAATCATTTGTGAAGAATCTAATGAAACTCATAGTTTCTTAGGATTATTGAAGTTGTTCCATTGGTCTAATGTATACAAACTTTGAACTATACTTTGAAAAATTCACATATATTTACAGAATTATATATAGCTCCTTCAATTATTACCACTATAAATGATCTCTCTAAGAGTTATTGTACTTTCGCATGTGATTTGTCATATAAGACATGTCTGTTTATTTTGTTCAATTTTATTATACTTAAAGTTAGGGGTGTACAAAATAGAATCGAAACCGAATCAAATCGTTAATCAAGTCAAATCGAAAAAAATTCGACTACTGATTTGTTTGACTTGGTTTGGTATTGGAATGAAAAAAATCGATTATACTTGGGTTGGGTTGGTTTCAATTAAAAAAATCGAAAACCAAACCAACCCGACATTATATATGTAAATTTTAAAATTTTATTTTATACATAAAAATATTTACTTTAATATCATTTTAAAATATTTCTTATACTACTTCATAGTTTATATCTTTTAATATATTATTTCAAGTTTAAAACTTAGAATCCGAAATAGTTCAATAAAAATCATAGTTCATAGATGTTGACAACTATAATAAAACTTAAATCAAAATCGAAGTAATATTAATACAAAATGAAATCAATTCAAAATTAAGAATGACAATAATATTGAATATCTGTTCTTTAGTTTTACATTGGTTTAAACAATTAAAATATAATTTTCTAATTTTAATTTTCCTTAAATATTTACTAATGTAACTAATGATTATTAAGCTTATTTTAGCATGTTTTAGTACTTTAAAATTATGATTATTTTCTTTATGACTTTACAATATTTATTTTATATTATGATTTCATTATTAGGTTTTATTGAATATTTTTGTGTCATCTATACTCATCTCATATTTTGTGTTATTTTTTAATAAATACCATAGATAATTGTGTTTTGATTGGATCAAAGAAATATTTGGAGCACTAATTAACTATATGTTTGTATACAACCTTTATCGAAAAAACCCAAAAATCTGGAAAATTCCGAAGTAAATTAGTTTTATTGATTTATAAATTTAAAAATTTGACATAATGGTTTGGTTTGGTATTCGAAAAATCCGAACCAACCCGAGGTAGAAAAGCTGAAAAATTCAAATTTTATTAGTTTGGTTTGGTTTAAAAATTTAAATTTTTACACGAATGGTTTATTTTGATATTTGAAAAACCCGACCTGACCCATTTATGTACACCCCTATTTTATGTGTTTTTTGTGCGCACCCAAATATAACTAGAGAACATAAATAGCCGGTAAGCCCAGATTAAAAAACATGTTTATGTATCATGTATGAAGTGATGATTAGACTTAATTATTTGAATTTTGAATATAGATGGAGCTTGAAGTGGCATTAAGAGACTATGTAGGCCGTGAAACACCTTTACATTTTGCACAAAGACTCACGGATTATTACAAGAGCATTAATAAGGGGATAGGGCCAGATATATATCTTAAAAGGGAAGATCTCAACCATGGTGGTGCACACAAGATCAACAACGCTATTGCACAAGCGATGTTGGCCAAACGTATCGGCTTCAAAAACGTGGTGGTGTCCACCGGTGCTGGGCAGCACGGTGTCGCCACGGCGGCTGCGTGTGCTAAACTCTCATTGGAGTGCACAATTTTTATGGGAAGCTTAGATATGGGAGGTTTTAACCAAACTAAGCCATTATATAAAGTCATTCCCCAAAATAATATGTTTTTCTAAAATTTTACAAAACTAGTATAAACGTATTCCACAGTAACGTTTTAGGATATATTTTATTTTTTAAAAGTTAATGGCGTCAGATTGATATACGTTACTCACAGTAACGTTTTACTCCTAAAACGTTACTCATAGTAACGTTTTAGGAGTAAAACGTTCCTGAAAATAACGTTTTAGGAGTAAAACGTTACTTACAGTAACGTATGTCAACCTAATGCTGTTAGTTTCTTTTTAAAAAAATATACCCTAAAACGTTACCGTGAAATACGTTTATACTAGTTTTGTAAAATTTTAGAAAAATGTATTACTTTGGTAAATTGTTTTATATAATGGCTTAGTTTGGTTAAAAATTCTAGATATGGAGAGACAACCTTCAAACGTACTGTTGATGAAGAATCTTGGTGCAAAGGTACATCCTTTTTCCACTTCTTGGCCAAGTACGTTGTGTGACATCATGTACTCCCTCCATTTCAATTTATGTGACACATTTCAAATTTCGAAATATAAATAACTCAATTTTTTATTGTAACATTTTCATATATCTTTTAAATATTTTAGATTGTCAATTATTACGACTTATATATATAGTACTTTTCACGTAATTTATGAATGTATAAATTTTATTTCCAAAAAATAAAAAATTTTATGTGAAAATTCTCGATTAAACTTAAACTGTTTGACTCTCGGAAGAAATAAAATATTTCAAATAAATTGAGACATACTGAGTAATTAATCATCTCATTAAGGGGTTTCATGGGAAATTTAGAGTTGTATTGTTTTTAAAATTTAAAATATGGATGTTTGGTCAGATTTCGTTGTGAAACTTTTTATAGTTGAATTGTTTTTAAAAAATGTAAAATATAGATGTTTGGTCAAGTTTCATAGTGAAATTTGAAAAATATAATTTTTGTTTCCAAAATAAAAAAAATGATATTTGAAATTTTCAGTTGGGTTTTTCCATGAATATGAGTTGTCTTTGTTTCTAAAGTGAAAAAAAATGATATTTGAAAAACGATTATATCATTTCTTGTTTACAATTCTTTTATTTATCTTTTTAAACTACTTAAAATCAGATAAATAATATTTTTTCCATCTCAATTTATTTAATAATTTTGGGATTTTGAAATTTAAACAAGTCTATTTTTTATAGTAGATTTTCTTACATCTTTTTAATATTTTAAATTGTCAATTATTATGACTTTATTACTTTTTAGTTTACAAATATAGTTAATTTCATTACAAAAAATTTAAAGATTCTATATTCATAAATTGCCAATTAAATTTAAACTATTTAACTTTCAAAAAAAGAAAAATTTCACATAAATTGAGACAGGAAAAATACTTATTCCTTTGGGGATTTTTCCATGACAAAAACATAATTAATCTACAGGTGAAATCAGTTAAAGGAAGCTTCAAAGATGCTATGTCGGAAGGTATTAGATATTGGGTTAACAATTTGGATAAAACCTACTTCTTAGTAGGTGCAACCATAGGATCTCACCCATGTCCAACAATGATTCGTGAATTTCAAACCATTATTGGAAAAGAGACTAGGAAACAAGCCATGGAGAAGTGGGGTGGCAAACCACATGTGTTGGTGGCTTGTGTTGGGAGTGGCTCTAATGCATTGGGATTGTTTCATGAATTTATACAAGATGACCATGTTAGGCTAATAGGAGTTGAGGCCAGCGGGACTGGTCTTGATTCAGGTTATGATTATGAATTCACATAACTATAATAATTTTTGTCTAGACATTTGTAATATTGTTATGAAAATTTATAAAAAATTTAAATATTCATCTTGTGCAGATCAACACTCGGCAGCTATGGCTAGGGGTCAAGTAGGGGTGTACCATGGTGCCATGAGCTATCTATTACAAGACGAGGAGGGCCAAGTTATCGTACCATACTCTATAAGTGTCGGGTAAGTTTTACTTTTAACACCATAACTTCTACTTAAATGATGTATTTATATTAAAAAATTATTGATTTTACATAAAATATTAAGTTTAGAATTCAATTACTATCACACTTGAAATTATTGTTATAAAAATCAAGAATCATGTCGCCCTTTGTTAATAATATAAAATGATGTGCACTATCAATGTGTATAATAGCTAAAATATTGTTTGTGCAAGTAGATTAGAGTATCCTGGAGTCAGCCCTGAGCTTAGCTTTCTAAAAGACAAGGGACGTATTGAGTTTTCTACCGTTACAGATGAAGAAGCGTTAGAAGGTAATTATCTCAAAACAAAGTGTATATTCTTTATTTTTAAAACTTATATACAAGGAAAGAGCCTTAACTATGTCATCGAATTATCAGAAAAATTTTTTATTTATGTAATTCGTTAAAAGTTTGACTCATTTATATAATTTTTATTTGAGAAAAGACTCATTAATTGCATCACTTGAAATGACGTAGACGAGCAAAATTTTTAACAGTGACATGGATCACCCTTTTCTCAAAGTTCGATGGCATATATGAGCATGTTTCATTTTTTTAAAATGATTGACTAATGACATGGTCAAATCATAATAATTAACCACGTGTAAAAATAGTTCTTTCAAAAGCAAAACTGTTTTTATGGAGTTTACAAATAATGGCATGGATGAGCTTTTTCTCAAACGAAAATGGATGAGCCAAACATTTAACAGATTTTATAAATAAATCTTTTTTTTTCAAAATTCGATGATATATTTAAACTTTTTCCCTCTATGCAATGATAATATAGTCCATTTCACTTTTGTGTTGCAGCATATAAACGATTGTGTAGGCTAGAAGGAATAATTCCAAGTTTAGAAGCTTCTCATGCAATTGCATTTCTTGACAAGCTTTGTTATACTTTAAAGGATGGTGAGAAGGTGATTATAAATTTAAGTGGCCATGGAGAAAAAGATGCTGCATTTGTCTTCAATCATACACCAAACCATGAATAAAATATATCATCAACACCTATTTAAATAAACAATGTAAATATTGTAATGAATAGAAAGCTATCCAAGATATATCATTGCATAGATGGGTCACACAATTAAAGTGACATAAGATATGTATTTGAAATCTTCTTGTTTCTTAGAAAGAGAGAAAATAACATATTTAGGTGAAGTGTCTTTTTTTATTAGTACGTTCGATCTTTAGGCAAGAAATTGAGATTCCCAATCAATGAGATTTGGTGTTCAAATAAAAAACAAATACAAGAATACAAAATACATACTTTTTTTGTTTTCTTCGTTTCAATTTGCTTGACCTATTTTAATTTGACACGAAATTTAAAAAAACTAAGAATGCATTTGAAATTTATGGTATTAAACTAAAGATATATTAACTGCATCAAAATACCCATAATCATGTAATCTTAAACATATCATATAGAAAGTTGGAATAAAAATATTGTTAAAAATGAAAAGAAACATTTTTTTAAACGGACTAAAAAAAAATAGGTCAAATAAGTTGTAGCTTCAGCTTTCAGCTCATGAACAATAGTTGCATAATTGGTGATTTTACTCATTTTTCTTCTATAATTTTTGGTGTTATCTTGTAGTTATTGTTGCTCATTATTTGGCACATCTTTCGAGTCATTTTGGCAAATGCATTTGTTACTTTTGTTGATTATAGTGAGGCTTTTGTTTTATGATTTTTACTCTACAGTTTGAAGAAGTTTTTCACGTAAATTTGATACTCTTCTGACCTTTCTTCTTCATTTTACCATTCTTCCTCATCAATTGATTCATTTGCCCCCTCATCTACTTGTTCTTCCATATCAACTTTTTCTAATATGTGTTCAGTATGCTCTAAATTATTTTCGTTAACTCAATATCCATTTTGTAGTTACCACTTGATATGTCTTCATTGATAACATTCAATTACCCTCAAAACAAATTTGAAGATCAGTAAACGGTCATAGTCAGTAAAACTATTTAACTAAGAGTGGGGTCTAACACCACTAGGAATTTTTGACATAATAGGTAGATTGAGCGCATTTTTTTAACAATCTCTAATACGCTAAGAACATTTTTGAACCTTTTCTAATACACTAAGGATTTTTTTGACTCAATAGGTAGAAGAAAAGGCAAGTTTGACCCAACCGGTGGAAGGAGGGCAATTTTGAATGACTTCTAATACGTCAAGGGCATTATAGACCTTTCCATAATAATTTTTATAAATTTCTCTATCTAGCGGAGACTATGAATTCTTTTTTGTAATGACCCAGACCCGAAAGATAATTTTTGATAATTTTTAATAGTCATTTAACTATAGTTAATTAATTTGTGAATAATTTAGTTATTTTTAATAATAATGGGTCAAGCATAAAATATTAAAATTGATTGGTAGGAATTATTACTTTTAACACATAATTAATTTAGAAAAAAAAATAAAGAGAACGGAAGAAACTTACCTCCGTATAGCGGTGGCTGGCGGTGGAAACGGTTTTCACATTCAGGTAATAGTTAACAAAATATGATTACTTATATTATTATTCTTATTATTATAATAGTGGGGAATGAGAACGAGAGAAAATTGAATTACAAACTAATTAATTATCTAATTTTGCTATAATGTTTTAAAGTTGAGATCCAATCATTGTGTAATTATGACAAATTAATATTTAATTAAATCATGAAATTAATTGAGGGCTAGATCAACTTTTTTTTTCCAGTTGATTTTAAGTAGGAATAATGGTTATGAGTTAATTTTAGTTTTATAATTTTCTTATAGTACACAAGATATGATTTAAGTTTGGACATATTGGTATATAAAATCAAATATTAGGTATATTGTTTGGTATGAACATTGTCAAATTTATATATTTGGAGGAAATTAGACTTAATTCTAGCCTTTAAATTTAGGAGGATGATTTGTAACCTATTGGTTGAAATTAAGATTTAAGAAGCTTATTATAGATGTGAGTGATTTTTTGAGTCTGGGCTAGACCTATAGTAATGTAGGTGTTGTTAATTTCGAAATTTTATTGTGATTATTAATTTTAATATATTGCTTTGAGTTGTAAGTACAAAGAAATGGAAGGCTCAAGTCCTCGAGTGATTGTTCGACTATTTGAGGCAAGTGAATTTCTAAATCCTTGTTATGTGTATGAAATTCGTGTATTTCCTTGTTGTATGTGTTTGAGAATAAAGTGACTTGGTTAAGGGTTGACTTGTCCACATTTACTAATTCTAATAATGAAAAGGGGGTTAAAAGAAAAGGCTATGTTATTAATTGTTTGTGTGTGATGTGTTGAGCATGGTTTAAAAGACTTCGTTGAAGGACATCTTTCTAATAAAAAATAAAAATGGAATTGACCATGGGTAAGGGAAAAAGATGAGATCTCGTACAAATTGTATGACGGAAATTGGTACGAGTACCGGTATTATAACGGGAAAATTTATTACTATAAAATGCGGATTGTAATAGAAGAATGCCTAAGCATGTGACATAAGCTGACATATTATTGAATGCCTAAGCATGTGACATAAGCTGACATATTATTGACTTGATTTATTGTGTGTGATTGTATTCTTTATTGAACCCGTATACTTGTGAAAGCTGAGGTGATTACATATCATTTTGATATTTGATTGAGATGCCCCATCACTTTCATTGGAATCATATTGTTCACATGTATTGACATGAGACTGAGTATAAGTTGTGCACGTGGAGATCGTCCGTGCTAGGATGGTAGCATGTTAATATTATAATTTGATCACGTGGAGATTTTTTTGATTTATAATAGTGCGTTGAGATCGTTCGCACATACATGTGAAGATCGTCTATGTCAGTATATGGACCTCGCGAGTCCACCATGTGTCAAGAACTCTTAATGTATTTCCAAAGAGTATCATGTATATACGATTGAGAGAATACTTTAGTATTATTGGGCATATCATTTCATGCTGTCATATTGCATTCCATCCCATAACATCCTTCATTTTTGATGATTAGTTCTTTTATTGGTGATTGGGAAGTACTTGATATTTGATTACCTCTTAATGAACTTGATCTTGTGTGTTGCTGATATTGTGAGTGTCTTTTTGTGGAGGTTGTAATTGTTGAATATTGAGCTTGTTGTTGAGAATATGTGATTATTAAAACATTGTTGTTGAGATACGTTCTTGTAAATGGTAAACTGTTAGGTTGAGCAGATTTTGTGCCTCTTGTAGTTGTGGAGGTTTCGTTGAGGTGTAAGGTGTACCCGTATTTTATCCCCTTAGCTTGTATTTAAAGGTTTACTTATTGAGTAACGTGTAGGTTTATACTCACCCCTTGCTTCTACAATTTTTGTAGGTTATTAGCCTGAACCTTCGTGATATTTTCTCTTATCCTTGTTTGAGGCTATTGGGGAAGTTTGTGAGATAGATGCTTGTCATTTCAGTAGACCTTCTTACTCCTATTTATGATCTTGTTCTATTCTAGAAATAATGTCAATTCATAATTATATTTTTCTTTTGAGTCAATTGTAATACTTTAGAGACTTGTACACGTGACAACCAGATTATTGGGGTATTTTTTTTTAGTATATTAGTATCAGAGTCCAAGTTCATAGGTCTCACGTGTATACAAGTCGAGTCTAAGTAGAGTCTCAAGGATCGGTACGGAGAAACATATACTTATCTTCTAGAGGACATAATGACTTTTAAGAAAAATCTACACTTCTTGAATCTCTATCGTGCATCATTTATCCGTCTTGATTTGTATCCCTTCATTCATTCTCTCTCACGTATAGTGATGACCGTGTGTGGTTCTTCATGTGAGTAGTTGATCTCGTGTATGGTTTGTATATTAGATTTGGTATTAAGGTGGAAGTAATATAGTTATGGAATGTGTGGTTAGATTTAAAATGTTTAAAAATTTGAAGGGTTTATGTAAGGTTAGTTTCTCTAGTAAAGTGAATAGTACTTGTGTGGTATATAAGATATTTGGAGTGGTTTAACAATTGAAGGTAGAATGATTAAATGGATGGCTATATGATGGACATGTAATTTGGGAAACTACAATTATTAAAGTTATCATAACCTAAATGGGATGCTTAGAAAATGATGAGGATAGATGCACCATTGAGGTTAGAATTTCTACTGCGACTTTATAGATTGTGTGTATATCAAAGAAGGTCATGATACAACTATTATAATAGTATCGATGCTTACTTGGTTAGAATTATGAAGTGTGTTATTTTCTGTATTGACTTGACCTACGAAAGAATACATATAGCTTGGTCTAGATACAGAACTGATTTGGTAATACTTTATCGCTATTCAATGGGAAAAAATGTGTGACCTATTTGGATATGATCTTCAGTAGGTATGATATGTTCTAGTGGTAGATCTCATAAAGTTTTGCAATATGACACCAGTGGTATACGAAAATGGATACATTGATTGTTAATTGTGAACCTAAGTACTTCAAGACTTATCAGTTGTATCACATACTTGCATAATTATATTTTATTTTGCATTCACATTTGAGAAATCAACTAGGTTTTTACTGCATATGTCTGAGAATAAGCAGTATGTATAAGAAATATTTTAGTGGTGAATTCTTGATATGGTATTAATATGTTAGTTGAAACGTGTATTCCGTGGGTTCTAAATGAGGACTAGAGATTTCATCTTAAGGTCCAAGGGAATGAATAGCTACTAGAATGAAAATTTATGGGTAAAGGAAGTCTCAAGAGTATACTCGTGTGAAGGTAATTGAAGACTTTGGTAAGAAAATGCATATAAGATTAAGTTAGTCCTTTGATTTTTGTTGGTATAACTGGATATAAGGTGTCATATATTGATGAAAAAAATTTACTTCATGGAGATGACAATAGCTAGTTGAGCATGATGGCAATAACAGTTCGTAATGAATTTTGATTGAGCTGCAACTATATAATAAGGATTGTTGGTTAAACGAATTTTGTACTGTAATGACGCCATGCGAGTATATAAGGTTGTGATTTGATACTATTTGGTGAGAATCTTAATTGCATGGAAAGTTATAGGAGGTGTTGAGACACCACTTGAATAAAATTTAAAAGAGCTAGAGTCATAAATGGAAGAATTAGTGTAATGTTGCTTGGTCTTTAGAAAGAGGCGATTGAGAATAAAGATACTTACTTTGAGTGCAAAAAAAAAAAATATGCCTTCATATAGTAAAAAACTGAGTTGAGAGATGCATAATTTAGTCTATTTTGCTCTACTTATGGTAATAGTGTAACAGATTCACCATATTGATTAAAAACTATTTAGTAAATTTAAGAAAGGAGTTTACATACGTTCAACTCGAGTGTAATGATAAGTTCTTTTTATGGCTTTGAGTTTGTTGCTAAGTATGGTTGGATTTTAAGTGAAGGATATGATAACATCAATACAAGGGAAATCAATGATACCTAAGATACATGAATTCATAAAATTCTTCTAGGTATGAACTAATATTGATATATAAAGGAATGGGGTTACACGGTTCGATTCAAAAATTCAAGTTTTTTTGGTGATTTTATGTTTATGATAGTATGTTTTATCAAGGTATGGATTGATAAGGTAAGAACTGATCGATCGCATTGAATATAGAACATTTGAAAGGACTTGTACATGATTTAAGTCATAAGGTGTGTTATTTTTGTTTTAAATGAACCTACGGGGTTGATTTAACGCTTTTATTTAGAGTATAAGGTAAAAATGTCAAGAGTTGTTTACTAAAGAATAAGAATGGTGAGCGAAACAACAAGAGGAACAATAGTTTGATGTTTTGAAGAGTTCAAGAAATTTAGAATTTTATGTCATGGGAAAAATTTAAGAATAATGAACAAATAATCACTCGTATAAGCCATTGGTTTGTAGTTGAAAGATTTTTTTTGCCTATGAGTTTAGATATGACTGTGAGATGTGAACTACTTTGGTACAAACATACTAGGAATTTATCATCGACTTTTCTAAATATTGAGTTTTTGTTAGGGTGACAAGCAATGATGTGTGAAAGATTATATGTGATTATGTCGAACTAGATTGTTCAAATTATGATAAATAACTTATTGATGTTCGACAATATGGACATACAATTCTACATGATTAAAGAGGATTTCGATTGACTTTAAACTACCTTGTTGATAGGACGATACAGATTGTTATGATGTGTTAAATAAATGTTTGATGGTGAGTAGAAATTATGAGCTTATAGTATACCGAATTATTAGAGGCACCAAGAATTTCGCAAGTGTTGGTATGAGGTATATGACGATTTTGAATATAAGTTAAAATTTCATATCTGAAAGATTACGTGAAGTTGACATTATAAGTGATTCAATAACTTTATATTGATAGAAAAGTACTTTTAGATTTGAAATTAGTGCTATCAACTTTAAGCAGGACCCATATTTTTCATAAAATGCTTATTTAGAGGGCACCATAGTTTGGAAATTTTAAAGGCGATAATGTGTTGATTAAGAAAGCGTTGATACTATTGACAATTTGAGAGTATGGTATGTTGACATGCAATTTTGAATCTCCCGATAAGAATTAATTCATGAGCTTCTCAACCAATTTAAAATAATTAGTTTCATAAATTTTTAAGAAAAAAATATAAAGTTTGTGTTATTTTGAATGGTTTTGTCATTTCTTACAATTTTTAGATTTTATATATATATATATATATATATTACATAATTATGTATATAATTAGTATATTTATGATTACTCAAAAATTATCTCAAAAGTATTTTAGTTCTAGTAAAATATTTAGACAACTAGTGTGGTTTAAATAATAATTTATAATTTTAGGTTAATTAATTTATAATTGAAATAATTATTTTATTTTATTAAGATTAATAAACTCATTAAGTAATATGTTAATTCATATTATTTAGTTATTAGTGAAATCCTTAAACCCATCGGAAGACCAAATTCTCGGGCCCTTTTTCCAATTTTTCAGCAAACCCAAATTTTGAACCCAATTTCCTGTCCACCCATTTTACTCATTAACCTAGTCTAAGCTCACATTCCATATCCCCAATCCCATTTTCTAGCAGCCCAACCTTTTTTATACCAGATCCAGCCTAATTTTTAACCCGACTCATTTCTTTGACCCAGTCCAAAAGAATGCCTAGAAGGTCTTCAGCTTTTTCAAAAGCTTCTCATTCACAACACAACTTCGACCCCAACAGGATGTACACAACAATTCCAATGCCCCACTCACCTCGTCTTCCTCACACGCGCACAGCAAAAGCAAATTCCATCCGCGTGCAACAACGACGAGGTCACGAGAGGCAACAAAAGATCGATCCCTCTGCCCCTTTGTCGTCTTCCCCAACAATGGTGTCGTCTGCAACAGCAAGAAAGTAACAGCACGCGAAATCGTCCTTGGGGCTGTGGGATCGATCCACGTCACAACTCAAGGATGATTGGATCGATCGAACCCGTCTAATCCCTTTCCCATTTCAGTTTGAGTTTTCTTTTTCGGAGAAAAGTTTGTTCATCAAATAAAGGAAAAAAAAATTGAATTTCAAATTCGTAATGGGATTTTGATCTGATTATTCATCTCCCCCGCCCCCCCTCCCCCAAAAAATTTTTGGAAACCCTAATCTACCTCATATATATACTTCCTTTCATTCATCTTCGAGGGAGGTCCCTTTTTCGGAGGTCTTGTTTTTTTCTCTCTCTTTGATTTTTGAAAAGAAAAAGAATAAGGAGTGTCTTTTTTTTGTTGGCTTTTGATTTCTAGAAATGTTTTTTTAGGCCCAACATATTGGAGGAACAAAAAAAAAATGGAAAGTTTCTTTGGGATCAAAATACACAAAGACATTTCAAAGTTTGGCCAAAAGAACTCCAAAAAAATTCATGTGAGACTCGTAGGTGTTCTTCACTTAATAGCATAGTTCGAGCAGATTTTTTTTCTCTCTTTTGAGTAACAAATACATCTCGGAAGAAAATGTTCATAGTTTGGTTTTCGGGTCAAGCTGCTGTTCATATTCCTACTATCCACTCGTATTCGAGTTTCGTGGTTGTGGAGTCACTTCCGATGCGCTCTTGCTACAGTTCTGCTGCCCAGAAATAGGTAATCCACTTCCTCCGATAATTTTCCCTTTACTTCTTTTTGTTTTTTTTTCATGTTCGGTTAATCTTTGGAATCAACTATTCTGTGGTTGTTTGCTGATAGTTGTCATTAGGTCGATGCTTGTTTTAGTATGAGGTGCATATTCTTGTTTTTTTTTTTAATTAGTCAGAGATTAAGTACGAAATTTTAGCCAATTTATACTGTTGTTGGTGCTCCTTGCCTTTTTGTGTAAGTGTCTTGTTATTCCTCCTCTGAAACCCATTACTGAAAGTTGTTGAACTCTTCCTTCTATATCTACCAATTTGTTGTTCATCCGAACGGATTTATTGAGCTATGTTTTCTCTTTTCATTACTACTGTATGATGTATGGAAGTCGTAGATGTTTCTCTTGATATTTTTAAGCACATGCCCCTCTTCACTTTACTTTTCTGCCCTCTCAAAGGTTTTTTTTAGAACTTCTGTTTTTTTATTATTATTATTTGTTTGTTTTTGTGTCATTTTTTCTTTTAACCAACTGTGTTGTAA
The DNA here is from genome assembly GCF_001406875.1 of Solanum pennellii. Lineage (NCBI taxonomy): Eukaryota > Viridiplantae > Streptophyta > Magnoliopsida > Solanales > Solanaceae > Solanum > Solanum pennellii. Next base: position 9,235,239 of record NC_028646.1, on the reverse strand, counting down.
CTTCCATAGCCATAAGCATTGAAGGTATTGTCATGGGTAATTGCAACCACCTCAATTTTAAAATAGTTGGAGTTTGTTAGCATGAATTTTTTTTTTAATTATTTCCTCCAATGGTTTATTTATCACTCTTATTGTGAGAATGAAATATTTTTTTTAGCTTAGATTTAGCTTCTCGAAATTAATTTTTATCGCTTAGTCGGAGTGATATCTATTTTTCTTTGGTTTTCACTCGTGATTGTATAGCTTCATTCTTATAGGGTATTGAGTTGACCAAGGATTTATCATTTTAGGAAATCACCCTTTCGTTTTCATGTAATCTGTAATATCTATCATGAGTGTAAAATCGTCGCTTGCTTATTCCTATGGTTCAGTTTATCTATTTCTGAAACACCTTCGTGATATAACTGCTAGCATGAATTTGTTTCCATATGATTGACCTTTTTTTATTTGCATTAGCTCAAGATTGTCCCATGATATGTTATTTTGCTTTAGTTAAATCCATGAGTTAGGATCTATGGTTATCAAAATTTCGCTTATTCTCTTAATTTATCATCACATGTCCATCTAGGTTTGGATCTTTGCGTCTCATGTAAATGTAGTAAGTTAAGCACAAAAATGCATCGACCCTAATCTCGCTGGTTTTGCTAAATCTACTTTGATCAGTGTTTGTTTATTTCGTTGAATTATGCCACTGTTTTATTTTCATTAAAAAAATTTTTTTTCTTAATTAAACTAGTATGCCTGACTTTAGTAGTTTAGGAATATTAAATTTGGGCACCTTGGTCCTTTCATTATTGGTTTCTAAAAGCACGCATATTAAGTATCTTTTGACATTTTGCCCCCATTATTGTCCTTTGACCCGCAAAAGTGTATGTATATATATATATATATATATTAAGTCTTCGTGATTTTTCCCTCCTTATTATTGTCTAAATGTTATTCCATTATTCACCCTTGGTCATCTTAATACTTCATTGTTTTTTCCTAAAAAAAATATATATATGCTAATGTACTTTATTCATTGTCTTGCATGTGAAATCTACTTGAGTTCGCCACGGACTCATATCATATCCCCTTGCATTTCGAGAGAGTCATAAAGACTCACATTCCCTCTCATCGAATGAAGCCATGACACCAGCGAACAGACCCCGGAGTCAGAAAGATCCAAAAATCCAAAGAGTTGAATACTTGAGCTAAAATCTCAAATTTATTTTTTACTAAGTCTTTTTTTTGTTCTTTTGGGCCTAAGCCCTCGTCACTTTTGTATTATCATTTATTATTTTGTTTAGTTAGGACAGGTACAGAGAAAAATGGGTCAAAACACGATCAAGCGAACAGAATCGGATTTGGACCCAAATCTCTTTCCCTTTTTCTTATTTCTTGTTTATTTACTTGATTTATTTGTTAGTTATTTTAAGTTAAGAAACTTCAAAATCCCAGCAAACGCCGTTTTGTTTTGACAACTTAAAAGTAAATGAAGTTTAAGTAGTTTTCAAAATAATTTCGTCAAATTCGGTATTTCACTTAGATAAAAGTTAGACATTAATTTTCAAACAACTCTAAAAAATATTTTTTATCGCAATTTTAAGTCTTAGCCAAACTAAGTTAGTTATCGAAAAAACCCTATTAACGGATATTTTAGGTGCTTAAAGCCTTCCTAAAATATAAATAAAAATCCACGAACCCATTTAAAGTTTTCAAAATGATTTTTCTGTTTAAATCTTTTGAAAACAAAGGTTTTCTTAATTTTTTATTTAAAAATTAAATGACGACTATAAAAAGTCGAAAACTCTTATAAACAAATATTTTTTTCTTTTCCTAATAAAACAGAAATGGGGACTCCGCTAGGGAGTTTGGAGGATTCTAACCTTAAAATTAATGTTATTTGTCTATTTGTGATAAATTGTTTACTTGTTTAGTTTACCTTAGTTTTGAAACTGTTGCATTTTCATGGCATTCTCCCGCCAAACGGCAAGTAGTATGCATTAGGAAAACAAAAGTTACGTGCTTTCCACGGCTTTCTGCAGAAATACACAAAAAATCATTTGGAAGTATCAAACAAATAGTTGGAATGCGGTCATCCGACGTTGTTTGTTAGCTTTACCCCGATGTTTGTCTGAATCGGGTAACCGTCAACTTGAAACCTATTCTAGTAAGTCTAGGCTAGAGCGAAACCAAAATAAAAAATTAAGCATTAGCCTAAGCTGGCTTAATACCCAAGGTGTATTAAGTCCATTTAGAAGAAAACTGCCAAAACCGTGTCTAAGGTCTTCCACCTCACGATACATCATTTTATGGGACATTTGGATTATGTACGTATGAAAACCAATTTGGGGTGGGTAAAACTAATTAGCTTCTGTTTTATAGATATGGACCGTTTCTCATAGTTTGATATAGTTATAGCGGCGCCACCTCAACTCAAAATGTGACATAACAATCTCGATGGGGATCATAGAAGAAACCTCAACAAATACGTGGGTGCATTAACAGAATTGATCAACATTAACGGTTAGCCAGAGCTGGTTGAGGTGCTCACAAGATATTGGGATACCCAAAGAATGGTGTTCCGATTCGAAACAGCCAAAATTACCCCGACTTTGGAGGAGTTCAGAGACTGCATAGATACAGTAGGTACTGGGATAGAAAGGAAATCAAAAAAAACAAGCAGACATCTTTATCCCTAATAAACCTTCTGTAGAAAATATTACTGACTGGTTCGGGTTGGGAAAATACTTTCCTACTGGTGACAAGAATCCCATGTAGCATTTAGAGATCTTTATATCCGATTTGGATATGCAAGGTTCTACGCCACTTAAAATCAAGAGTTCAAGATCTCCTACAGAGAATGAAATGAAGTTCGTCCTCTAGCATTTGTTGTAGCATTATTGAGAACAATGGTATTCCCACATGGTCCAAGTCCGAGTATCAATACTCGAGTTATAACATTCGTGCATACTTTGTTCAAAGGGTATGAGAACCAAGGGACAATAAAATACTATCCTATAGCTTCGGTCATCCTGTCAAATATGTATCGAGCCCTGGGAAAATGCAAAGAGGGGCATCGATATTTCCAAGGATGCAACTTGCTACTTCATGGTGGATCCTCAGCCATTTATCGAAGGTTGATGGGACTCGGGAGTTGCATACTCTTGCAACAAAAACACCCTTAAAGATTTGAATGACATGTTTTACTGGGCGAATATGGACAATCGGAGAACAGGGGGGAGATGGGCTCAAATTTTCACCGAATTAAGAGAAGAAGATGTCCAATGGATGCTTGACCGTTTCATCTCTAAATAATTCGTCGTGGAGAGCCGCAGATAGATTGTTCTTCCTTTACCAGGTATTCGAGGATTTTGACCTTATGCACCCTTTTGAGTCTTGCGACAGTTCGGGAGGAGAAAAATCGTACCCAAAGAGGCATATTATGGCGCTTATGTATACGATATTGGAGATGATAGAGTGCACGACACATCTGAAATGTTTAGATAATGGAAAAGTTCCAAGCATATGGATAAAGACACCATCGCTTCTGACCGATTCAATGTTGAATATGACAAGGGTTACACAGAATGGCTAAACAAGGACATACAAAATGTCTCCTCCCAAACCCCGCAGCTTTCGCAGCGGAACGGCAGAGAAGCCAAAGCAGTGGCCGAGCTACAAGAGGTAAAGAAATAAGCCCAAGAAGTGTACGCTAAGTTTGTCGAGAACCAAGATACTCTTGAGAAGGCGACTCAAGAGGTGGAAAGACGAAGGCGTGGTTATGATGATTTTGATACCTGGGTCAGGGAGAAAATCGAGAGGATGCGATACGAAAGCTTGGAAGACGAAGGACGCCTGGGTGAAGGATTCTTGCTGATGCTAAGGTATATGTTTCAACAATACAAGACTTAGGGAGACGGCGACGGAGCAGGACCATCTGGAGCGACATAGTGGATTTCGCCCCTACGTGGGTTTTTCTATATGTATTTGTAAGTTTAACCGCTGTGCGGGCCTGCCGTTATGCACTTTCGTAAATTCAAATGGCGCCGTGGTTCTATATTTTATGTTTTATCCTTTATTTTCTCCTCTATGAACATTATTATTCACTTGTGAAATTTATTTGGGGGGAATTGGTTGTATGGTTCAAATTCATGCGTACATTATTCAAATGCGCTAGGCCTACCCTTGCAACAAAAGGGTCCCCCGGTATGTTTTAGGACGCGATTTGTGTGTTTAGCTTTTTATGTGCTACGTTGCTATGAATGAGGATATTGGAAACCCAATCTTTTTTCCAGAAATTTCCAAAATATGCAAACAAGTCACTATTACAAAAGAATGTCCGACCAAAATTTCCAAGTCTTGAGTTTCTCACTCAAAAGACCTTCTCCTATACCATAAATCCTAAAATACTATTCTAACGTCTCAGGAAAGGCAAAGAATCACTGCTATGGACAAGGGTAAGAACATTTAGATGGAACTCACTAGAGAAAAACTACAAAGAAAGATCGAAAAGATCACTCGGGAAATTCAAGAAGCCAAGGAGGAACGACTCAGAGTTGACATAGCCACCGCAATCTACAAAGCTGCAACCGTAACGCTGGATAAGGATCTGGCATCACTGATGAAGAAAAAGAAAGATGTTGAGGTGGAGACAGAGGACATGCGAGAGAAGTTGGACATGCTTCGGTTGAAAGTGCAAGAAAGAGAAGCGAGAAAGGCGAGGATAGAATCAAAGAATGCCGCTCTGTTAGCTAAAAGCATGTCACTTTATGAAGACCTGACAGTGGAAATGGAATAATTCACCTCCATGAAAGAAAAGATGGCCGCACTAAGGAAGAAGAACAAAGCCTTCCATAGCAACGTGATTGATAAACTTCAAAAAATGCGCGAAAAATACCCAATCTACGAGCAAGGAACAAATAGTGATCTCGATAACGCTCACCCTGAAGCAATTGGGGAAGACGACAACGAGGAAATCATCTACAAACCTCCATTCCTAGGTCGTCTGAAAGGAGGAGAACAATGCTGCAACAAGAAGTGAAATAACTAATGTGTCGTCATCATTTTACCTTTTAAAATCTCTATTGTTGCCTTTTAATTTCCTTGTGATCGTAATGAACGAATGAATGAAAATGTTATCTTGTACTCCAACTACGTTGGGCCTGAATTCTCCTTGCGAGATACCTAGGCAGCCTCTCCAGGCCCGACCCCTGTCTTTAAAAATTTTCATTCTCCCCTTTCATGTTACGAGATGATACGAAGGCCAGATCAACGGACGTCAAAGAGTAGCTGCAAGAGGACCTTATCTCAACGTAATTAATACTATCTGAGACAATGTCAAAATTAAAACAAGCAGACTCCTGCTTGTTAAAAAGTGTGTTTCCGTCCTTACTCTTGAGTTGAAGATATCCTCAAACAAAGCAACTTGTGTGTATATCTATTCTCTGTGTGATATTATGCATTTTGTATTCTGAATCTGCATTGACAAATCCTCCTTTGAGTTCCCTCAAATGTACTTTGAAACTGATCTGTGTGGATTGAAAGTTGGCAGATCATCCCTATTTCACCAGATCAAAAGGTCCCGCAGATTCCTTCACTAGACAAAGCTCAGACAAAGGAAAGACAATTATGAGGGATAGTAATAAAGAAGTGAGTCTTACTGATGCTGTGGTGGCTCAACCCACCGTAGCGGACCAGAATGTGTTTATTCAGCAGCTGATCCAACATATTGAAGAGATGAGGGTAGAAATGCAACGGACACAGGATCTGCCTCCCCCAGGTTTTGCCGCAAACGCTGCTGATGGTAGACCTCCAATCTACTTTCCTTCCTCAAATGTGGATCCAACCCAGAACCACCAATCTACACCTGCTCAGAATCCGTCGGTTATAGATCTGACTCCCAAAATTCCCAATATGCTTCCGCATCCTACCAAACTCCACCTCCTCCTCAAAACAACCATCCCCAAATGCCACCCCATCCTCAAAATACCAACCATCAAACTGCTCCACCACCGCTAAATCAAAACCAAAATCCAAATATTTTTAATCCGCAAACACCCCACCACCACTTAAATCAGAATACCAATCCACAAATATCAAACCGCTCAAAATGCCCAGAGTCCCTCTGTAGCTCCACCCTTACCCAAAAGAACCACTTCCAAAATTCCCGTCCCTGTCGAGCACGATCTGCACGGTTCTGAGCTGGACCATTATGAAGAACAGGAAAAAGAGTGGATGTCAATGAAAGAGGTAAATGTCGACATAAAAGAAGATATCAAGAAAGCCATGAAAGAGTTCTAATGCGTCCCTGATGCCGCCGTGCTTAGTTATGAAGACTTACGTATTCATTCAAATTTGACCTTCTAGAGAGGTTCAAGATCACGAAGTTTGACACTTTTGGAGGAGTGGGCAACCCTATGGCTCATTTAAGAGCCTAGTGTGACCAGCTTGTGGGAGTTGGAAGGGATGAAACTCTATTGATCCGTCTCTTCAGTCAAAGCCTGTGTGGAGAAGCTCTTGAATGGTTCACCTCGTATGAAACCAGGCAATGGCCCATCTGGAATGTGTTGGCCAAAGATTTTATCGATCGATTCCCTTACTACGTAGAAATTGTTCCAGATCGATACTCTTTGGAAAAGATAAAAAAAATCAATCGAGAGTTTTACGGAGTTTGCCTATAGGTGGAGAAAAGAAGCGGCGAGGGTGAGACCGCCCATGTCTGAAAAAGAAATTGTAGAAGTGCTTGTGTAGGTGCAAGAGCCCGAGTATAGTGATCGAATTCTATTGCTCGTGAGAGCAAAATTTGCTGATATAGTCAAAGTTGTGAGACTATCGAAGATGGGTTGAAAACGGGAAAGACAGCATGTGTTGCTGTATCACGCGGATCACCAGGAACGTTGAAGAAGCAAAAAGTAGAAATCGCTGCTGTTTCATATGGGGGAAAGAAAACTCCTAGAAGCTCATCATATTCCCAAGGTCATTCTCGGCCTTCTCAAAATTCCTACCAAGCTTGCTACACACAAGCTAGTCATCCCAATAATCCTCCAATTTATCAGAATGCTACCTCCACTTATCCAAACGTCCAAGCTCCACTATACCAAAGTCCATCCCCCAATTACAAAAATCCATCTCCCATTTACCCAAATCATCCTCCACCCTACCAAATTACATCTCCCTACCAGGGTGTTGCTCCCAACTGTGCTAACGTGCAGTCGAGATAAAGAGCACGCCCCGCGTATCAAGTCCAAGCTCCATCATATCAAAATCCCCACCCGAGCTACCAAACTACCAAACAAACTCATATCCTAGGAATCTAACTCCCCGTCCGAACAATCGAGTTTATCAACAGATGCCTCCCCCACAAGGAAGTTATGATCCCCCTCGACCTAGGTTTAAGAAGAAACCTTCGAGGAATTTCACTGCGCTCGCACAAAACCGAACAAAGTTGTACGAACGAGTGGCTGTGGCCGGATATATTCACCTAGTGGGGCCAAAACCTGTGGATATCAATTCGAAATTCTATAGGCCAGATCAGAGGTGTTCTTATAATTCCAACAGTGTTGGGAATGATACTGAGGAATGTATCAAGCTCAAGCACAAGATTCAGGATTTAATCGACCAAGAGGTGGTTTCTCTCCAAATAGCTGCACCTAATCTCAATAACAATCATTTGCCGAATTATGGAGGTGGCAACGTCAGTGTGATAGAAACAAAAGATGATCGGTGTGGGACGAATGTGATAACTCCAATCGTTCATGACAAGTTATAAAAGGTTGTAGCTGCTTTGAGTATTAATGAGAAGAAAGAGTTCGTTATCTTGACACCCGCAAAGGTTGTTGACTTGATGCCGTCAAAAACTCTTAGCAAGCAAAAATTTGTGATTGAGAATGTTGTTGCACAAGGTATGACCCGATTCGGAAGATGTTATACTCTTGAGAAGCTTGCTCTCAGAAGTCAAAAGACAGATCAAGCTCAAAGGCCAATAAGCGAGGGTGAGGCAGAGGAATTCTGAAGAAGAATGCAACCGAAAGATTATTCAACTGTCAAGCATTTGGAGAAGACTCCAGCCAAGATTTCTGTGTGGGCCCTGCTGATGAGTTCTTAATCGAACAGGTAGACTTTGATAAAGTCTCTTGATGATACCTATGTGCTCGTCAGCACAAGCAGCGATAATGTGTCCGCTATGATTAACAAAGTTATTCGAGGGCCTGCGATGATGAGTTACCTTTTGAAGGGAGATCACACAACAAGGAGTTGCACATCACTGTAGTATGTCGCGAGAAGGTCGTAAATTATATTTTAGTGGATGATGGATCTGGTCTGAATATTTGCTCTCTATCGATGCTGAGGCAGTTAAGGTTTGACTTTGGAAAACTTGATCAATGTCAAGTTAATGTGAGAGCCTTCGACGGAGTACATCTAAATGGGTCCAACAGAATTCAGTGCACAGTTTCAAGTCTTGGACATCGACACCAGCTATAACCTTCTTTTGGGAAGGCCTTTCATCCATATGGCTGGAGTTGTCCCTTCTACTTGGCATCAGATGATGAAATTTGTTTGGAAAAATGAAGAGCTGGATATTCATGGAGAAAGGAGTCACTCCGGCAGACAGATGGTGATCATTGATGAGATATCGTGAGGTACAAATTTCTATACAGTGGAGCTGGTAAATGCCAATGGTGAAGACTTATACCTACAGATTCCCATGCCTACTGTGTACAAGATGATAGCCACTGTGATGCTGCAAAGTGGATTTGAGGCAGGTTTCGAATTGGGAAGGAATTCCCAAGGAATTGTTAAGCCCATTCAAGTTCCCGTCAAAGGTGAAAGGTATGTGTTGGGGTACGTCCCCACAGATGATGATGAGAAGACAAAGAAAAAGAAGGATCAAGCATTGGCCAAGCTAATACCTCACCTATATCAATCCTTCCCATTCGGTGAATATGTCAAGCAGGAGGACCTTGACAAATGAATCTATGGCCTTTATAAAAGGATCGATGCTATCATTGAAGAAGAGGTCGAGGTGACAGGATTCCGTGATGCTGAGCCAGGAGAGATGCTGCAGAACTGGACCTCCACGCCCATCCTGATTTCCCAAAACTCCTTGGTAAAAGGGCATCATTTTATGCATATTTAAATTAGTGGTAGTCCGAACGAGGCCCGAGACCCATTATTTTGCATTTTTTAACTGTTTAAATTTTAAATTTTCCATCGTGATGTTTCAAAGGGCAACATGGCCCTACGCCATGGCCAATGTTTGCACGTTTTTTCCAATTTGAATTGAAGACTCTTTTATTTTAGAATTTGTTTATCTACTCCTCTGTTATACTTTCCTTTCCTAACTTTGTCTGTTTATGGTTTTAGTAATGTAAGTTCTAAACCTAGCAATGTCATGTCATGTCACGAGCCGAATGAACAAAATGAGGATGGAGATGACGAGGTTGATGATTAGGAAGAAGAAAGTGAGGTATCAGAGTATATTGCCAAGGAATTTCGGCAGTTTGAAAATCAGCATAAACCAAATCTAGAGGAAACGGAAATAGTAAATATGGGGGATTCAGAGTGCATTAAAGAGGTTAAGATCAGCATTCACTTAAATAGAACTCAAAGAAAAGAACTAATTCAATTGTTTGCTGAATATATTGATGTGTACGTCTGGGAAGTCGGTGACATGGAAGGGATGAGTACCGATGTTGTATCTCATATATTGCCGATTAGTCCGGGGTTCGATCTGGTGAAGCAAAAGGCTCAGAAGTTCAAGCCTGAACTGAGTTTAAATATCAAAGAATAGATCACCAAGTAGATCGAATCTTGATTGGTGGAACTGACACAATACCCAACTTGGTTAGCCAATATTGTTCCGATTGCCAAGAAAGATAGAAAAATCAAGATTTATTTCGACGACAGAGATCTCAACAAGGTTAGCCCGAAGGATAATTTTCCATTGCCGAATATTCATATTTCGATTGATAACTGTGCTAAGCATGAAATGCATCATTTGTGGATTGTTACGCAGGTTATCACCAGTTTCAAAACAATTTTTCTGTTTAAGTCTTTTGAAAATAAAGGTTTCTTAATTTTTTCTTTAAATATTAAGTGGCGACTCTAAAAAGTCGAAAACTCTTATAAACAAATATTTTTTTCCTTTTCCTAATAAAACATGGTAATTGATTGACGTGGTTATGATGTTTGTTAGTATTAATAGTTTTGGCATTAGTCAATTTATGTGAGAAGTATGTGAGGTACAATGAATCGAGTATGTGTACAATGTAATGAGGACTAGACTAATTGATTGTGTGTGGCTAAAAATCAAGAATATGGAGTTGGATGAATATAAATGTTTGATATTCTTATATGAACACCTAATTCTAGTATCATTCGCTTTGGTTCTATATATTCTTATATGACCACCTACTTTGTTCCGGACATGATTTTTGAAATATGATTAGTTGATTCTATCCATGAGTGCTTCCACTTTGGTGGGTGGATTCCTAGTGGTGTGTAACATCTCATAACTCGAATAACTCTGAATAAGATAAGAAATTAAAATTAATCACTCTGGAAAGAAAGGGGAAATTTTGGAAAACTTTTCTAAGTTTAAGAAGTGAGTTTTATTCATTTTCAAATGGTGATAATTTCTAGCAAAGGAGAAGTTAGCGGTAGTTCTTGATATGGTTGGAAAGCCCTTGGAGATATCTTTCCAAAGCCTCCAAGTTTTCACCTTTTTCATGTCGTATGAGGGGCATATGCCTATCGAACGTTAGGCTATTGGAGTGAGAAAAATCCAATCCGAATTTAAGTAAGGGCAAACTAGTCGTTTCACCAAATTATTTCATAAATCATTTTAAGGGTTTAATTTGGGTAAAAATAAACCTTCAGTCAGTTTTGGAAAATCATTGCAAGCTTAGGGATTGAGAGAGAAGATAACAGAAGAAGGAGAAGAGAGGAAGATCAAGGTTTCGTCAAGAACGCCAAGAAATTCCGAGTGGAATTTGTTGGAGGTGATCCCTATTGAGGTGTGTGAGATCTTTCATGTTGGCTTAGTTCATCCACATACGAATTTGTTTCAATTCAACAAATTATGAGTTGTTTACATGTTAAAAGTTGAGATTCTTAAAGAAAAATGTCAAATCCTCGTTGATTGAATTGTTGGCTGCCTATTGTAGGTTGATTCTTGTTTCTCAGGGTTGTTTCTGAGTTGAAACGAGTGGGTATTGAGGTTACCAATAGTCCCAAGTGTTTGGTGAAAGAACTAGGGAGGTTTGGAGATTAAAAACAAGTTGAAAAATCTGTCACACGCACCTGGCAAGGCAAGGCGCGATGCGCCTGCAGTGTGACATTAATTGGACTTTGACACTTAGGCCTGACGTGGAGCGCCACTATTGCACCAGAAATTGGCCTCAGTCAATTGAGGCTGGTGAGGCGCACCCCGAACGCAATCGGATCGACGTTTTTCACCCAATTTTGGTAGTTTATCTCTTTTAAGTCCTTCTAAGATATATGAACACCTCCCAATGATTCTAATTACTTCAAATGATTTCTAAACACCTACAACTCATCAAAGAGCACAAATCACAACCTTGAATCCATAATAAAATTCAAGAAAATTTAAAATCAAAGTCTAAAGTTAAGGAGCAAGTCAATGCAAAGTTCTTAAAAGTTTCCAAGAATTTCTTATTACACCTTTTTAATTTCGTTTTAAGGCTCAAGCTTCGAGTTAAAGTAAAGAGTAATAGTTGAAGTCTTTTATTCAAAGAAATATAAGGAAAGTAAATATTCCCTAAAAGTTGATTAAGACTCATGTTTTAAAGATTAGCAAAGAGTAAAGAGTTGAGTTCAATTCTCAAAATTTATAAGGGAACTAAGTATTCCCTAAAAGTCTATAAAACATAACTTCATTACATGCACAATGCAAGAAGATCAATGAAATTCCTTTTCAACAAGACTCCTACACAAAATGCAAAATGATACATGCTCTTATGACATTCTATCTCTGAAGATTAAATTGAATAGAATAGAAGGGACAACAATCACAGCTCCACTACTAACCACACTCCCCCACTTAGAAGGAACCCATTACTACACAAGAGAGAAGACTACAACTTACCAGTATCATCACCCAAATTTGTTCCCTTAGCTTGAAGAATATAAAAGTGATTCCTCTTTGGAGCATCACCTTCCGGAGCACTAGGAGGAACTTACTTGACCTTTCTTCCTCTAGCTGCAATAGTAGGAAAATCCCTCACCTTATGACCATCCTTACCACAACCAAAGCAACCACCGGTACCGGCTACACATTTCCCAAAATGCTTCTCCACATACCTAGCACAAGTAGGCTTAACACCTTGAGAACTACTACCACTCACAATCTTGACTTTAGGATCACTATATACATCTTCGTTTGGCGCCCTCTTCTTAAACGTAGTGAGGTTTCTCTCATCGGATTTACCCCTCTTAAAACTCCTTGAATCTGACTAAGTTTGGACTCCTAAATGGATTATGCATACACCATTAGTCTATACAAGTTCACGTCATTGTGGAGCATGGCTGTACAACACTCTTCTCTCGCAAGGTCGGAAACACCCTTCACAAACTTAATCATCTCAGCCTTAGGGTTAGACAGCAACATGGAGCAAACCTAGACAACAAGGTAAACTTTTGAAAAATACTCCTTAACACTCATGTTCCCTTTCCTAAGGTTACTGAACTCCTCAACCTTCACCTCTCTCCTCTCACGGGGAAAATACGTTCCTAAAAGAGTCTCATTAAACTCCTCCCACTTTATAGGACCCAACTCAACTGGCCTATTGTCTTTTCATTAGGTGTACCACACTTGAGCAACTTACCTCAATTGGTATGAATCCAACTTCATCTTCTCCCTAGAATTCATCCCCATAACACTCAACACCTTGTACACACCATCAAGAAACTCTTGGGGTCTTCTTTTATCTTAGAGCGAAGTAAGATAGGAGGATTCATCCTCATAAAGTCCCTAACCATAAAGGTCATAGTACCCTCTATAGTATTCACCCTAGGCTCAATACCCCTATTTACATGATTTGTCATGGATGGGGCTAAAGAAATTAGAGCCTATCTAATCTCCCTATTAGTCATGTTCCGGGGAACCACCGGAACCTCAAAATTTTCACCTTTAATAGGCAATTGATCACTTTGTGGAGGAACTTGGACACCTTGGGGAGCTTGAAATCCTTGTGCATCCAAACCACCTTGGGGAACTCCCTCATGCAATCCTTCCTCTTCCAACCTTCTTGCGGCCATTCTTCTTGTAGCCATACCCTAAAATCACAAGAGAAGTTATAGGAATAGACACTTATAGCCTCAACTTTATAGGCACAACACAAAACTAATGAAGAAATTGAAAATCTATCGTCTTATAATCTCTCGCTCATAGATATGTCGCGACTCACACCGACCAACAAGACGCTAGTAGAAGTAGCTTTAATGAGACTTCAGATTCCTAAGGACTACTTCATAACCTATATTCTGATTTAAAGTTTGTCACGACCCGAGAGTATACCCTAGAAGAAATGGTATTCTCAAATCATTAAATGGCGTACTTGACCTCTTAGAGTTCCAGTACAATCTCTTTGACATCATTCATTGCATACATGTATCTAAAGTAATGAGAAATTAAAACTTTTCACACAAATGAATAATACATTAAAATATCTTTCATAGAAAATCGTACGAAATACTAAGTCTCAAAGTCTCCATCTTAGACACACAAATATCCTGGGTCACGGACCATACGTCAACAAAATAGAAATATCTAAGTCTATTACATTGTTTTTAACAAGAAAACTAAACATAGTGATGTCCTCGAATCAATTATGGACATACCACAACTTTTTTTGAATGAATACTAATATCCAAGATTCACTTCAATGACTCCTCTCAAATTCAACCAAGACCTTTAGAAATAATACAAAATATATGGAATTAGTACATTAGAATACACTAAGTATGGTGACATGCAATTAAAACCATGCTAAAAAGTCATTTGTATAAAACATGCTCTTTTTGAGAAACTTCATAATATAAGTATAATACACAACTTCAAGTCATCACAAGCACATTTAAGTCACATTACACAATATAGCATATCATCACTTCAAACCGTATAAGCATACAACTCTCCTATCCAATTCTAGAATGTATCTCACGTGATGAAAATAGGCAATAATTGACATAGACCATACTAGCTAGGCATGGAATCCGGCGTCTACCCTACTGCGATGGAGGGTGTTTAACTTGCGAAGGGTAGAACTAGGAAACATCACATATAGACACATGGTTAAGGAGTATCATGGGTTTATTTGTACTCTAGTCTCAACTTAAGTATAGTCACTCCCCGAGTACCTCTCTCAGTGCTAGCCATAGTTATCATACAGTAATTTAATCACAAGGGCATATGAAGAGGTACCATATAGAACTCATAACTAAATCATAATACACCTTACAAAAGGGGGTCCACTAGGGATGCCACACAATGGTTACTACGATAGCTTCATGAATTTCCTAAGGATGATTTCATGTCATTCCAGCAAACCAATCCCTAAGTCCATCATTCACACAAGAAGGATACCATTACGACTTTCAACTTCAAGGATATCATAACCTTCTAACTAGGTTGATGGTTCCACATTAATGACCCTCTTAACTATGTTCAAGATCATATTTCAATCATACGTACATATTCATGAAAAAGGTGTTTTATCTTACTTAGTCAAGAGTCATATTCACATTCTTCATGTATCGACTAGAGGGACATAGGTCTACAACAAAAAAATACACACGTACTTCATCTTATCACATGTACAATTACATTCAAGTAGCACAGAGGGTCTACTAAGTATGCTGCTAGTGACCCTATTCACTCTTATAGAAACATTACATAACTCATCATAAGACTCATATAGTCAAATAAAAAGATTCATACTTCAACATCAAGCAACATATTAAGACGTCAACATAGTCTACTATAAACACCTATTATCAACTTGGAAGAACACATGTTTTGACTTCACACATACAGATAAGTCATATGGACCCTCACAATGTTCACATATACAAGTTATTACATGATAATATCATAATTTATAAGGTAATGCCGACAAGGCCACATTCTTAACAATTCATAAAGTAATGCAAACGAGGCCATATTCTTCACTATTCATAAATTAATACCGACAAGGCCACATCCTTCACAATTCATAAAGTAATATCGATGATGAAACATCCTTCACAAATATATCACATAAGAACCGACACCATAAGTGGACCATGATAAAAATCACAATTGAAATACCTATACTACACAATATAGAAGAGGTTAGGTCAGCGTACCACCATTGCACCCACAACAGCTCCAATCCATAGTTAATTCAACCGATTCAATCCACAAAGGCTCTTACCAATAGCCATAAGCACCAATTCAACCCAATAATAAAACGATACAATGATACAAGATGATAACAATATGAAATTCACCAAATTATGACAACCTACACACAATTCTAACATGCTTCTTACATAATTCAATAGCCCAAAGCACACTACACAAGAATTCAATACAATAGAGACATGATCAAATCATCCATAATAAAAAAAATAAGGAAATCTTGATTTGAATGGGTTAATAGGAATTTATTTTTATCAAATTAACATAAATTCAATCATAAATCATTGATTCAAAATGTTTTATGCAACAATCCATGGCTAGATATCAAAATAGGAGAATTCATCTTTTGAAAAGTCTTAGAGAACACTTCGAAGTTTGGCTCCTTGAAGAAGGAATATTCAAGGATGAAACAAAATACATTGATTCATGATTAGCCACAAAATTAAAAAGAATTGATGGATAAATCAAGCTCCAAGTTCCACCTTGCTTCAAGCTCCAATGGAGTTCTAGAGAGTTCTTCTTTGGGATTTGGTTTTGATTTTGAATAATGACTTGAATTGGGGTTCTATACTTACAAAAAAACTTAAAATACCCAAAATTCCCTTAAGTAACCACCCAAACTATTTTTATAACACTAGGTGATATCCCCAAAATACCCCTCCTTTGGCCGAGACACCTGCAGAAAATCTGCAGGTGTCAATCAAAGGACACCCACCTACGCCTCGTCGAACCACTAATGACCTTACTTCATGTCCGTGGTTTGGGTCAGAGGCTCTTCCACA
The DNA here is from genome assembly GCF_001406875.1 of Solanum pennellii. Lineage (NCBI taxonomy): Eukaryota > Viridiplantae > Streptophyta > Magnoliopsida > Solanales > Solanaceae > Solanum > Solanum pennellii. The sequence continues at coordinate 9,219,051 of NC_028646.1, read as the reverse complement.
AGGGGGCTGAGTTTCCCACAGTAAGAATGAGGCTACACTCCCAAACAATGGGTCGTTGCCCAATGAACGGGGTGTATGCCTAACTAACTAAAACATAACTAAGCATGGTACGGTTAAGTATGGTCCCATGGAATTATGCCTACCTAATAATAATCCATTGTCAACCTATATCATTCAAGTTTATGTGCATTGAAGTATGAGTGCCTACTTGTTCTTGAGTGTTGTTGAAACTGCCTAAGTGTGACTTAAAGATGGTTGCATGATGAGCTCCTAATAAAATGAAGTGTAATGACCATGTTATGATAAATATAATGATGTTCTTCCTACGAACATGAGAAAGCGTATGTGTTTGATGCATTTAAGTGTGAGTGAATAAAGGTTTTGTTTGCTTGTGTTGCATTGAGTGCTAAATGATTTGAAGTTGTGTTCCTTGTAAGTTTTGTGCATTAAATTCTTTAATATGATGTTATAAATGTTGGGAGATGCTATACGATTCATTTAAGTCCTTGTTGTGATTAAAATGTTCTAAGTGTCATTCGAGGACGAATGTTCCCAAGTAGGGGATATTCTAAGACCCCCAAAATGAATTAGGGTGTATAGAGCCGGACATGTATCTATAATTGTGTTAACATGTTAATTAAGAGTTCTAAAGTATGCATGGGTGATTTGAAGTCTTTTAGAAGTCAAACGTATAGGGATGACCAAGATGTTCGATGATTAGTCACAAAAAGAAGCCTTACGTGTTTTTATGAGATTTCATGTGTGTCATTGGATTATGCAGTCCTTGTATGATTGATAATTATGTTTATAGGTAGTATGTTGAGTTTCATGAAGTTTGAAGGTCAAACATTTAATAACGCCCAAGATGTTCGAAAGTTAGCCCTTGAGACGTGCATATATGTCTTGAGTGTTACTTGTATGTTTGGATGTGTTTTACGTGTTCATTTTGGGTTAAACTGCTGTGGAAGGTCCTTGAAATGTTAAGGTATATATTTATGTTGGAAACATCCGGGTACGACTCCCTAAATTCCCCACAAAAGGCCTTCAAGGTGGAACCAAAGGTTGTCGAGACACTGTCTTGGCAGTGTCAATCGACGGAGCCATGGGACGATCCATCAGTCCACCAACGCTCCGTCGAGGGTGAAGCATAAATTGGGACTTAGACTGGGGAAAGCTCAGCTAAATGACAGCCTCAGACCCAAACGACGGAGGCCACCAACGGCCCGTCGTCGGCCTAAGGGGCGTCGATGGCTGGCTTTCGATGCAGGCTGCACGTAACTGCATGCACGTTGTCCCATTATGGGGTGAATGGGAAATTAACTCCACGTGCTAACCTGAACCTACATGGTTTATTTGGTCTATTACAGGCTCAACATATTTGGATCAAAAGGGACAGTTATTTCATTTGGTCAACTTGCTTTAGGATAGGATATGGGGGCTATTTCGAACAAGGGCCTATGATCACTTCCTAGCTTCTAGAGTAGATTCCATGTGCAGACTAAATGGGCAAGTTCTACTTAGGCACCAACAGTTCAACACTCAAATATCCTTACACTCTCTTGGCACATCATTGCACTATCAAATTATCATAGTTCCTTGTTTAGGTTTTAGTTGAAGGTTATGTAGTGAGTGCCTTTCTATATCATGTTTAGAGCCAACACATTCAAATTACCTTAACCTATATATGCAAGCACTACAATAGACGGGGTATCATTATTTATTAGCCATCATGATTCTGTCATTCATGCTTCTATCCTTGTACTCACTAATACATGTTGATTGACCAATAATTTAAGTAGTCTCTTGGGGGAAAAGAGCAGAGGCAAGAAAACTCCAAGAGAGGATCGTGAGCTGGGCTACTAAGACTTTATTCTACCTCTCACATTACATTTACCCCACTCCTAACAAATGTTTTTTTAATTGTCCCTAATGCATAAGAGATCAAAGACACAAGGTGGTAGGTGAAGCAAACATATGGCGCACAATGCCAAAGATCTCTCAAAAAAATAGGTGGGTCCGTTTTCCGAGAGCCAACAGGATCAGCAATTGGGCAACATTTAGTAGTGATCACATCTCTAAGGATGGCACCATCAATAGTGTCATACACCTCTATTTCTACACCATCACTAATGTTCCTTGCTCCACTCTCAGGCACAGAACTGGATGCCCCAACAACAATCTTTTTCACCCTCCTTAGGCGTATTTCCTCATCTACTAGCAAGGCCCTTATAGCCTGCTCCACCTACGTCCGCTCTTTATTTCTTGCACGGGTCTCATCACCAGCCTCAGTGGTGCGGCTGGAGCGGTGCCTCTTGCTACGAACACGTGGCTCGGGTTGTGTCTCAGTACGTTCCTTAAACAAGGCTTCAAGCACGGTTTCCTCAGCTAGGTCAATGGGAGCAATCTCTGGCTCAGCCCCCTGCATCCCTAAAATGGTATCAACATCGGCTCGAAGGCTGGCCAGCTCAGTCTAGATGGCAGTGAGGTCAGTGGCTGGTATTGGTCATGCTAGAACATATAGCTCGAATGTATCAAGGCATTTGTGAACCGCCTGAATTTGTTGCTCCGCCTACTTCGCCACCCGCCTCTCCATGCGGTCCTCCGCCCCTTCTATGTAATTCTTCATCCATGGCTAAATATGATAGAGAAGGGTGGTCATCTGCACCTCCATCTTCTACATTCTAGCTAGAAGGATCACTGCTGCAGCTGGTGGTGTGGATATGGATGAGCTGAGGGCCTTGCAGTCTACATTCGAAGAGGAGGCCAGAGTGGGGTGAGGTTCTCAAGTACAAAAGTTTTAGCCCCTTGGGCTATCTGCACTCTCTCTACCAAATTTTCACTCAATGGGGGAACCTCGATACGGGGACCTCTACAGGATGCCACGGTCAGGCGATGGAGTGGATCACAGTGCCAAATTGGCTGTCTGGTGTCCCTACACATCCAAAAGATAAGATAATGAAAGGGGTAAGTAGTGGAGGTCTTGAATGCCCTCTCGTGTATAGCCTCTAAAATCATTTGAGCGAATCTATCTCTAGCCCAGCTATCAGTGCTACCACCATCTCCACCCTATCGCATGTAAGTAATTGTAATCCTTTGTGGGGGATACTCGGTCGGACCAACATTCTAAAAGATTTGGCTACAACAGTGAGTGTAGTCTTCTAGATGAGCTCTCGGGGATCTCTACTCTAGTCATCCCTATCCCCATGTGCTGTAATATATCGAGCTAACTACAATTTCACCGCCTCCCTCTTCTCTGCTCTCCTTTGAAGATTGCCTCCCCGAAATATGTCCCACTAGTTATAGAACTCTGCAATGTTCAGGCTCCATATTGTAGCATTGGTGGGACCATATAGGAATCGACGTATGGTGGCCGGTGAGATGTCCACCCGACATCCTCGAACCATGGTGTATGTGAGAGGATCTTGTTTTGTGTGTCTTGCCCACTTGTGGATAGACCCACTGAGGGTAGCAAGATAAGAGGCATAAAGCTGGTAAATAGTCTCCTCACTATATGGGTCCAAGTATTGATCTATCTAGTCGTATTTATGGGGATTAAAGAGTGTGCACCTTTGGAACTGTGTGCAAACTCTCTGTGAGGACTCGACGCTCCTTACTGACCAGTCGGGTCATCACCCCCTTCTCACTGAGCATTTTGGCATCTTTATCTACCTGTTATTACTCCTCCACGCACCACCTATTTGGTTTATCTGCAACCGGTGTGGGGTCATATTATTGGGGTGCAGGTGCAACAATCCAAATTAGTGGTCTTATCAGACGAGTCTTGTTGTTCTTGATCCCCTGATCTAGTGGCTCTCTGAAAGTTTGAACCAGAGGTAGTGACCGACTTAGACCCTAAAGACTGAGCCAACCTTTAATCTGAAGTGCGTACTCAGAGCCGGATACTGAGCCCCTTTCTGAATTGGAAGCAGCCTTGGTTGGTTAATTGATCAGTATATTCTCCTCATCAGAGTAGGAGGCAGTAACTACATCGGGGGTCACCTTTCGGGGGTTGCCCCTAGTGGATTGGGATAATAATGGTGGTATTTGCATTCCAGAAGGAACATAGGTCCGCTCCTTCTCTATATCAATGTGTTCATCTATCTACCGATAAGACGGGGTAAACGACTTGGATTTACATTTCATGGAGTAGAGTGATTTTATCTTTGGGGCAAGCGTACCTATGGATCAATTGTTAGAATCCTAGAAGATTAACGACACACTTGAAACATAACGAAAAGAAGAAAACATCAAAATAAAAAAATATAACTCTTGACCATAGGTTTATGTGGACAAGACCCATTGACGGTCCGTAAAGTAAACTACGTTCTGTAGAAACCGTCCGTCATTTAGATGGGTGAAAAAAGGCTCTCTGATAGAAATGACAGATGTGCAAAACTGCCTATTGATCGATTGGCGGACAGTAGTCCACATCCGTCATTTGACACTTAAACTTAATTTTGAATGTATTAAACGACGGCGCGTTGATTGAAAGATGGTTCATAAACGGGTCTCTTACTTTGGGCTGTGACAGATTACAGGCCTCTTTCATGTTCAACTTCTGACTTTCTTTAGTGACCCATTTTAACACAATCAAGTTTAAACATGTTTTTCAAAACATTATATGTTACTTCGTCACTCCTATAGTTCTTATTCCGAACAAGTATCTAACCCAATTGAGTAAAAAGTGGAACCCTAGGTGGAAACATACATGAATACATAAACACACAACATTTTAGGTAGTTAAATTGCTATAAAACCATTGTCTATCATACCAAGGGACGTAACTACACGACTTTTAGCATGCAAAGTTAATCAATTAAGTCCCAAGGTCAAGACCCACTACTTCCTATATTCAACTAAGAATGGGAATTCAAAGTGAGGGGAAATCAAATTACCTTAAAGCATTGAAGAGTGTTACGGTTGTGTGCCTACAGTGATATGCAACCTGAACAAGTGGTCGACTCTTTCTGAACCCGATCACCGGACTTTGGAGGATGGAGAAAGAGAGAATTTGGGAAAGTATGTTTTTCTTAATCCTATCAATCTTAATTTTTTGTTTAGCATTCCAACTTGCCTGCTCTTACATTCAGCGTACAGATGCCAGTTGGCCTGTATCGTCTTATGATGGAGACACATGTAACTAGGATCAACACCCAGCACCTCGTTGATCTAGTTGAGCATGCAGAGTCAGTGGTGAGCCTCCTTGCATTTTGGGAGGACACTTTTATTCTCTTTCTAGAATTTCATTTATAGGATGTAGTGGGGTCTGTCCCAACATCCATCTTAGTATTGTAGAGGCTTCATAGACAGTCAGATAGTCAGTTTCTCTCCCTTGAATTGCAGATGTTTTGCAAGCAGAATTTAAGTGTCATTTTGACCAGTCTATTATATTTTAATTTTTTTGTATTAAGAATGTTCTTATCTCATAATTGAGTTAAGTTAAGTCTTCCGGTGAGTTAAGTAAGTTAGGTCAACGGTTCGCTCAAGACCAGGAATGATCATTGGGTGTCGGTCACGTCCAGGGTGTAGGCTCTAGGATATGCCTATGATTTGTCTAGATAAGGAGCTATAGGTAGTGTAGGTACAAGTGTTTCCACTCTCATGACTCAGGAATGCTAGCTTATCGGCAACCTTGTTAGCTTCTCTCATAGTATGGAACTATTAATGCACTTAGCAGTGATTATCATCATTAATATCTTAGTTTTGACTTTTGAGGTTGATTTTAATTCAATGTCTATTTTAAGGATAGACTAAATTAAATTAAAATTTCAGCAGTTAAAAAATATATTTTAAAAAAGAAGGTGCCAGTAATTCAAACATGTATTGGTGACGTGGACTATATTTTAATAGAGCTTAGCCCCCTATGGCCTATAATAGTGTGCCTGTAAATTGTGTTGTTTTCTATTTTCAACTTTGAATCCGAATAACAATACAATAACAACACTAACAAAGGAAAAAAATATTAAGTTAGAATGTAGGAAGAAAAGATGAGATACTAGAGTTGAGAATGAACATGGGAGATAGTTGAGTGTTGTCACACCCCTTATTTTTCTCTCAAAATTGAATTGTTTGTCTTGAAAGAAAAGAGTTTTTTCCAATTAAAGTGACATTTCAAAAAGGGATTATTTTATTTTAGAGTCGCCACTTGAAATTGAGTTTTGGTGTTCCAAGTCACCTTATTTACATCCCTAATCAAAAGGAAGCTGACTCGTTATTTTATTTTCTGCGAAATCAAAAATCGGGTACGAAATTCTGTTGACCGATGGGAAGGTATTAGGCACCCCTCGATCCCGTGGTTCTAGCACGGTCGCTTTATTGACTTTTATATGACTTAACTTAATTTTAAATATATTATGTTTATTACATAACAATTTACTTATGTCCCGCTTTTTTTTATTTATTTTAAATTACTTTGTAAAATTGTCATATTTTATTAGTGTGTGGTTTATCGGTAGCAGCTCTTTCCAACCTCACCACAAATTGTTTATTTGTTTGTATTTAAAGACTAAAATTAGTTTAATGTTTTTTGAATCTTAATATTTTATTAGTATTATCATAAGCCTAAATTATACATTATCTTAGTTTTATTTTTCTAAAAGGAAATGAACATTAATAAGAACATAAGATAAAATAAATAAAATAATACACCTTTTCATATAAATTATTTACTTTTTCTTATTTTAGTCATTAAAATGAAAAGAACCCAGTAATTAAAATCAATTTTATTTATTTATTTATTTTGCACGTTGTGGGTCACTTTGTTATTTTTTTTCTATTTTTTTTAATTTTAATTTTCTTTCTTCTATACTTTACCTTATTCTTCTTTTATATTTTCTCCTTCTTATTTTTATACTTTTATGTTTTATAAATTTCTTTTACGTCTTTTCCTTTTATATAAATTTTTATTTTTTATTCTTTCAACACGAATAAATTAATTGATTTTTTATAAAAAAAAAGGTTTCGCATTAAAAGAAATGTAAAGATAGAGTAGGTTTGATTTATTTTATTTTTATTTTTATTCTTCTCTTTTTAAAAATAAATAAATACAGTTTTATTAAATATACAAAGTGAAAAAGTAACTTAATAAATAAGAACTAAATTTCATCTAATTATTTATAACTGCATACTGTAGAATATTAAGCTTCGAATTTTAATAAAGAACAAGATAAAAGAAAATTTTAGAGCAAGCAAGAATAAATACATGTTATATAAATTTTACTCTAAATTTAATAATATAAAATCTCAATCTATTTCATATCATAATGAAAAAATTAAACATGCATAAATTTAAAACACTTTATATCATTGAAACCATATCTTGCATGAGTCTGAAAGCAAATAATGTAATAAAGATCAAGTGTTACTTTTTGTGAAAATTAATTCACAAAGAAAATACCTCGATAAGAACCACGAATTTGAAGCCTCGAATTTCACTATTTTTTGAGTTGTTTTTTTATGTGCGTGTGTTCCTTAGGAAAAAAAGGTGAAGAGTTTTAATTTTTTTCTCTCTCTTTTGCTGATCTTTTTTCCTTTGGATTTCTGAATTTTTTCTTCTCTTTTCCTTTTAACCCCCTTTTTCCTCTCTTTTTTTTTCTTTTGCTGATTTTCTTCTTCCTTTCCTCTCTCTTTTTCTTTCCTCTTCTCTCTTTTTTCTGATTTTTTTCGTTCCTCTCTTCTCCTTTNGGGGGGGGGGGGGTTGTGGGTTAGTTTTTTGATGTTTTTCATGGAAGGTGGGGATAGTGTAATGGTATGTGGAAATGTGGTAGTGTATAGTGATTAAGTGGGGTAATGGGTAGGTTATTATTATTAATTTTTATGGTTAATAAATAATAATAATAATAATAATAATAATAATTGATAGTTATTTGCCATTGATAATAAAAAAAAATATCAAATAGCTAAATCAAAAATATAATGAAGAAAATATTAAAATCAATAATTTATTTGCTACATTTTGAATAACTTAAAAAAAAATAAAAAAAATGTAACTTAAAGGGTAACTCTATTTTTGTTGTTTTAAAATCATTTAAAATAAACTTACTAAATAAAATATCTACTTTATATTTAAAAAATATTTAAGCTCTAAAAAGGGCGTAAAACTTAAATTCGGTCGAAATTACGTGTCTACAGTTTGCCCCTCTTTGACTGGAAACACGTAGAGTTTTCAGACAAAGAAGTAGATAAAGTGACAAGTTTTGACCGAACTCTTATTTAAAAGACCAAAATTTATGCGACCGAGTCCTTGTTTTGGACAGCCTACATATCCCAGGTTATAAGGAAATCAGGTCACGTGTAGTTCAAGGAGATGAGGTGGTGAGTTGGAGTTAAGTGAGGTTCCATCGAGGCTCTAGATCGCGACTCTTAAAAAAATATAAAATTGAAAGCTAATAGTGAAAAGAAAAACAAATGTACAAACTTCTATCCATGCAGCTTTTCTTGAATCTTCACTTGAATTTTGACTTTAAGAAAAAACCTTGATTTTTTTGTGAATATCTTAACTTAGAATTGGAATGGAGGCTACATTTGCCACTTAGACGGAACTTTTGACATTCTTCAAAATGACAATTTGAAAAATGCTCTGGAATAGCTTCGTATTTTCTTGATCAATAGTTGAATAGTAAAAGATGTGAGGAAGTCAGGCTGCTACATGCATTGAAGAAACTAATTCTAACCATCATTGAATTGATCATTCTAAAAAAAATTGTTCTTGAATTTCAAATCCATGTCTCGCTTGAGAAACCTGAAAACCACCATAAACAAAAAAAAATAAAAAATTTTGCCCCAGTTTTGACTTGGCAATTTTTTGTGTGTTATTAGCAAATATAAATATAAACATAAACTACGACTAGGAAGTGTTTATTTTAAGAGAAAATAAAACTAAAAATCTAGACTAGGAAGTGTTTATATTATTAAAAAGTAAGCTAGTCCCATTATTCTGGAGGGTCCTGCTAGTTTCATTATCCATGAGGGTCCTGTTAGTCCCATTATCCAGGAGGGACCTGCTAGTCCCATTATCCAGGAGAGTCCTGCTAATCCCATTATCCAGGAGGGTCCTGCTAGTCACATTATCCAGGAGGGTCCTGCTAGTCCCATTATCCAGGAGATTCCCGCTAGTCCCATTATCCAGGAGGGTCCCGCTAATCCCATTATTCAGGAGGGTCCCGCTAATCCCATTATCCAGGAGGGTCCGGCTACTCCTATTATCCAGGAGGGTCCTGCTAGTCCCATTATCCAGGAGGGTCCTGCTAGTCCCATTATCTAGGAGGGTCCTGCTAGTCCCATTATGAGGAGGGTCCTTCTAGTCCTATTATCCAGGAGGGTCCTGCAAATCATATTTAGGAGGGTCCAGCTAGTCCCATTATTCAGGAGGGTCCTGCTAATTCTAAATCTTATATTAAAGAATATCTTATTAAACAGAATCATCATTTAGAATCACCACAACATGTTTTATTTTTATTCTAGTTTGCACTAGAAAATATTTTTTTTTATAAATTATTAGTAGCATAAATGAGAAATACACGTCCCTAAAAGAAACACAAGACAATATGCAATTAGGGAGTTTGTTCCCTAGAAATGAATGATGCTAGCGTGTTTGTTTTCTAGAAACGAGAGTGTATTTATTTTTAACAAATAAAACTATGCTCAGTTTTTAAATTGAGGAATTTTGAAAGTCTTTTTAATTAATTATTTTTTATTTATTATTTTTTTAAAAATATGATCCATTTTTTATCATTGACGGATATAAGATTTTATTTCTTGAGACCGAGCCCATTGCAAGACAGCCTACGTATCTTGTATAGCAAGAATCAGGTCAGACATAGTTCATAAAGACCTAAAACTATTTTTTATTTTGTCTTGATTTTTTTTACAAAAGACATCTTTTGATAAATGAAGCAATTCATGGTTGACAATGTTTTGACTTTAGTTGGTACCAACAATTACCATGATGCATATGAGTCATCTTCAACTACTTTCAGACAAATTTGAGGTCAACTTTGAGTAATTAGTAAAATTTCAAATGGTATCTCAAACATACTTAAGTGTTTACCTGAATTGATATTCCCTAAGTTAAGGGATAAAGTCATTCAAATCTTCATGTTTCAAGTGCCCTCGCAATAAATGAAGTCCTACTTCGCACAATAGAAGTGTTTCGATCTTAGGACGTTTTATATCAAAGTCACTCACACTCGGAAAGATATTCAATGTATGAGATTGAGATACCATATGCTTGTCTCTAATGTAAGTATCCATTGATGTGAGAACACACAAAATGGGATCAAATAGGACTTATTATTGGCTTGTAACGTAGGTTTGGAGAAAGGTAGGACATTCATTTGGGGTAAAATGATTATTTCCTCCTTAAAAATTGCACAACTTTCAATATTTTTTGTTTTCTTGAAATCTTTTTCCCATTCATTTTTTTTATTTTTTCTCCTTTCATTTTTTTATTATAGCTTTTTTGTCATTTTGCTTGAACTTGCACATACCTATTCTTTTCACTTTGATATCCAACTTAGGTCTCGGCGCTGTTTATCTAATTGATAGTACACACATGGAGGTGAGATCCAGAAAATAGTTCATTTATGCTCTAAAAATGATATATGTGAAGTGGTGGTTATTCAAATAAAAATGTTTCATGCTCAAAATGGGAGTCTTATGATAACATGTCATTTGGTAGGCTTGAAAGTCACAAAGCTCAAAGAAAGCCTATAATCATTTTCCAAGTTAAATGTTGCTCACAATTTCACTTTGACCAACATTTAGGCCAAGTTCTAGATCAAAAGTCATTCCATTGAATTTTATATCTAAAGCTCACCACACAATGCACCGGAAACAATGAGGTCAAATTTGTTTTAACCTTAACTTTAAGCAAAATAGTTTTTTTAACTATAACATAAATATATTAAGAGATACCAAATGAATTCTATAGGTTACAACAAAGTTAGTCCGTCCTGTCAAATAGTTTAACACTTTATTATTTTTCTTATGCACAATTGTAAGAATTTTGGTACCAACCAAGTCAAATATTGTTTAAAAATAAAATAAAAAAACTTAATTTTTTTTGCCCCTATGTGACAAGGACTTTTTAGATTTTTTTCTTGTTGGACCGAACCTCAAAATAAGGCTGCCTACGTATCTTGAATAAAGCAAGAATCAGGTCGAACGTAGTTCCAAAGTATTGTAAACACATTATTTTTTATAGGAAATACTTCTATTTTTTTAATTTTTTACTGAACCCGAGGAGGATTGCCTACGTATCTTATCGAGTTGAGGATTAGGTGTGCATAGTTTGTTAAATTTTACCTTTTTTTATTTATTTTTTAAAAAAATATGTATTCTACCTTTCGAAAACTATTTTTATTTTGGTCATGTTGTTGTAAAAATACAAATGTTCAACTTTTGAGATTTTACAAATAATTGCTATATTTATTACTTTTGAGAATTTTTTTTTAGTTTACTAATTTATTCAAACGTTGATCGGCATTCAAATAATATATTTGTAACATATAATACATAAACTTGAACCCAATGTTGAGCCACATTTAATTAAAAATTGCATATGAAGCAAATAAAGTGAATCCTATTAAGGATAATAAATGTCTGAGACCTGTTTTTACTAAGTTTAGCAACCTAATGAAATGGGTGTCTAGACTGTCTATAAAACGAGTGGACAACCTAAATTGAGAAGGGACAGTTTACCGGTAGCAAGGCTTTCCGGCCTCACTGTTTATCCTCCCTATCCTAAGATGTGTTACTATAAAATCTTTCTCAGGAGCGTTGTCGCATCTCTGGTATCTCAGGGCTCGGGAGCGTAATCGCATCTCTGAATAAAGTATCTCAGAAAACTTAGATTGGTGTGTATAGAAGACAATTTATATTGAAATTCAAACAATATCATAGCGGTAACAAAGCGAATATATATCACATTAATATAACAAACACAATAAAATTAATAACAGTCATATACAAGTCAATATTTACAAGCTCAAATTCTGGTTAGTCCCCAATGGAGTCGCCATCTATCACACCCCTTATTTTTCTCTCAAAATTGAATTGCTTGTCTTGAAAGAAAAGAGTTTTTCCAATTAAAGTGACATTTCAAAAAGGGATTATTTTATTTCAGAGTCGCCACTTGAAATTGAGTTTTGGTGTTACAAGTCAACTTATTTACATCCCTAATCAAAAGGAAGTTGACTCGTTATTTTATGGTCAGTGAAATTAAAAATAGGGTAAGGAATTCTGTTGACCAAAGGAAAGGTATTAGGCACCCTTCGATCCCGTGGTTCTAGCACGGTCGCTTTATTGACTTTTATATGACTTGACTTAATTTTAAATATATTATGTTTATTACATAACAATTTACTTATGTCCCCCTTTCTTTTATTTATTTTAAATTACTTTGTAAAATTGTCATAATTTATTAGTGTGTGGTTTATCGGTAGCAACTCTTTCCAACCTCACTAAAAATTGTTTATTTGTTTGTATTTAAAGACTAAAAGTAGTTTAATGTTTTTGGATCTTAATATTTTATTAGTATTATCATTATCATAAGCCTAAATTATACATTATCTTACTTTTATTTTTCTAAAAGGAAATGAACAATATATTAATAAGAACATAAGATAAAAATAAATTAAAATAATACACCTTTTCATATAAATTTTTTACTTTTTCTTATTTTAGTCATTAAAATGAAAAGAATCCAGTAATTAAAATCAATTTTATTTATTTATTTATTTTGCACGTTGTGCGCCACTTTAATATTGTTTTTCTATTATTTTTTTTAATTTTGTTTCTCTTTCTTCTTATACTTTACCTTATTTTTCTTTTAAATTTTCTCCTTCTTATTTTTATACTTTTATGTTTTATAAATTTCTTTTACGTCTTTTCCTTTTATATAAATTTTTATTTTATATTCTTTCAACATGAGTAAGTTAATTGATTTTTTTTTAAAAAAAAGTTTCGCATTAAAAGAAATGTAAAGATAGTGTAGGTTTGATTTATTTTATTTTTATTTTTATTCTTCTCTTTTTAAAAAATAACTAAATATAGTTTTATTAAATATACAAAGTGAAAAAGTAACTTAACAAATAAGAACTAAATTTCATCTAATTATTGCTAACTGCATACTGTAGAATATTAAGTTTCGAATTTTAATAAAGAACAAGATAAAAGGAAACTTTAGAGCAAGCAAGAATAAATACATGTTATATAAATTTTACTCTAAATTTAATAATATAAAATCTCAATCTATTTCATATCATAATGAAAAAATTAAACATGCATAAATTTAAAAAACTTTATATCATTGAAACCATATCTTGCATGAGTCTGAAAGCAAATAATGTAATAAAGATCAAGTGTTACCTTTTGTGAAAATTAATTCACAAAGAAAATAACTCGATAAAAATCACTAATTTGAAGCCTCGAATTCCACTATTTTTTGAGTTGTTTTTTTATGTGCGTGTGTTCCTTAGGAAAAAAAGGTGAAGTGTTTTATTTTTTTTTCTCTCTCTTTTGCTGATCTTTTTTCCATTGGATTTCTAAATTTTTTCTTCTCTTTTCCTTTGTACCCCCTTTTTCCTCTCTTTTTTTTTCTTTTGCTGATTTTCTTTTTTCTTCCTTTCCTNAATAATAATAATAATAATAATAATAATAATAATAATAATAATAATAATAATAATAATAATAATAACTAGTTATTTTGACATTGATAATAAAAAAATAAATATGAAATTGCTAAATCAAAAATATAATGAAGAAAATATTAAAATCAATAATTTATTTGCTAAATTTTGAATAAATTAACAAAAAAAAAAATGTAACTTAAAGGGTAACTCTATTTTTGTTGTTTTCAAATCCTTTAAAATAAACTTACTAAATAAAATATCTACTTTATTTTTAAAAAATATTTAAGCTCTAAAAAGGGCGTAAAACTTAAATTCGGTCAAAATTACGTGTCTACAAGTGTCAAAACATGGGCACAATTTGTATAACTATTCTTTATAATCATGATCCTTTTAAATACTTAATTGGATTTAAATTTCAAATAAAATTCTTAAATATTATACTCGATCCAATGATATCATACTAAATCAATAATATTGACCATTTATATAAGGTATAAACCCTTATAAAGTCATCATGGATCACAACATTTTTCAATATTCAATCATTATACCATATCTAAGCTATATACCCTTATAAAGTCATCATGGATCACTACACTTTTTAATCTTTAACCACCATTTAGAATGTAAAAATTGTACTGGCAGAGTTTCAAAATATGATTTATGTCTCTTCTTATCTCTTTTAACTTCTTGTCACAAATATATTATAATATTTGTGTGATTTAAATTATACTCTTTTCATATCAATTTAAATGATATCATATTGTTTGAATTTCGTATGTTTTATTCTAACCCACAATATCTACCTAAGTAAGAAATTCTTATTACAAGTACAGAAAATACTTAATTTAACTATTTCAAATTTTGAAATTTGATATCATTAATTGAAGAAATATTATCAGGTAAACCAGAACACAGGAAGTCTTTATTTAAAATAACAACTATCCATCTTAGTATCAAAGTTATAGTAGGTAGGGGTGTACGAAATTGAATCAAAAATTGAATTAAACCGTAAATCGAGTTAACTCGGAAAAAGAATCAACTAGTGATTTGATTTGACTTGGTTTAATACTGTGAAAAAAACCGACTATATTTGGGTTGATTTGGATTTAACTAAAAACAAATAATTCGAGATCAAATCAACCCGACATTATATATGTAATTTTGAAATTTTATTTTATACATATAAAATATGCACTTTAATTTCATTTAAAAACATTTTTATGCTATTTCGTAGTTTTTATCTGATAATATATTATTACAAGTTTAAAACTTAGAATTCGGAATGGTCAATGAAGATTATAGTTCATAGGTATTGATGATTATAATAAAACTTAAAATTAATACTAATGCAAAAAGAAAATCAATTCAACACTAAGAATGAGAATAATATAGAAATTTTTTTTAGTTTTACATTGGTTTAAACAATTAAACATAATCAAATAATCTTATTTTAACTTTCGTTATACATTTAGTAATATAACTAATACTTATTAAACTTATTTTAGCATTATTTAGTACTTTTAAGCTATGATTATTTTCATTATGACTTTACAATATTTATTTTATAAGATGATCTCATTATTATTTTTTATTGAACATTTTTTTGTCATCAATACTCATCTCATATTTTGTGTTATTATTATTTTAAGAAACATCTTAGATAATTGTACTTTGGTTGGACAAAAGAAATATTTGTAGCACAAGTTAATTATATGTGTGTATGCAAACTTACCAAAAAAATCCAAAAATCAGGAAAAATCATAAGTATTTAGTTTTGTTTGATTTATAAATTTAAAATTTCGACACAATGGTTTGGTTTGGTATTTAAAAGATCCGAATCAACCCGAGGTTGAAAAACCCAAAAAATCTGAATTTTATTAGTTTGGTTGATTTATAAATTTAAAAATTTTACACGAACAAATTGATTTAATATTTAAAAAATCCGAACCAACTCGATCATGTACACCCCTAATAGTTGAATAGCTAAGATATCTTCACTCGACGGCAGAATCATAATTATCAAAAAGGATGCCAAAATATAAAGAATTAATTTAGAAAGAATTCAAGAGATTTCAACAATATGTATATATTCAGAAAAATTATTTTTATTTAACTATACAATATAATTTTCCGTTAAAGGAAGATAAAATAGACATCCTCTTAAGTATATGTGGTTTAATATACCTCCATTCTTAATTAGATGTATTAACAAATGAGGCTATAGAAGTAGGTAGCCGATGTCCAATTTAATGAGACTCCTCTACATTTACAATCATTTTTGTCCCAATTTTCATCTCTGTAACCTATTTTCGATATAATTGTACTCCTTGCTATTATTAGTATAATTATGGCATTTAATGTTGAAACTAATTTTGGACAAGGCAAAATATTTGGCAGAAAGTTGCAAGGTTTCCCATTTTATAGTTATAAAAAAGGAGCCAATGTTATTTCTTGTGTAGCTATTGGCCCAACTCAAGTTCCACAATTATCATGGAAGTTAATTTTCCATGAAAAAGAGAGTTTGTCCCTGAGACATTAATATCTTCTTTAACAATGCTTGATTATGAATTCAACTCTGCTTTGCATGACCCTCAATTTCAGGTTGGTCAAAAATTCCTAGGCTTGTATATGTTTTCTGTAATGATGTTCAATTTCACGTACAAAACAATTTTAAAATTGAGAAGTTCTAAATGACCAGAAAATTTGGCAAGAATTTAGCTATAAAATTATAAAAAAAATTATTTTAAAATAAATTGATTTTTCTCAATTTTTAGTAAAAAATATTAAAGATTAAAGGATAAACATATTTTTAAAAAAAGTAAAATTACATAGAAAAATCTCATTTGCCAAATTCTGGCCTAATTTTGTGGCCAAAAAGATTCTTCCTAAAAAATTGTGATTAAATAAAAGCAAAAATCCTTTTGGCCAGAAAATTTGGCCAGTGTTTTACCTACGTTATCTTACATTTTTTTCTTTTTGAACATTTTTACCCAATTAACTTTATTACCTTTTAATTAAAAAAATAGAAAAGACCAGTTTATTTTAAATTAAAAAAAGATATTCTACACTTTTTAGATTTTCTAGCAAAATTCTGACCCTTAATAAAAATCATTTGTGAAGTTGTTTCATTAATCTATTGTATACAAACTTTGAACTATACTAATCAAATCACATATATGTACATAACTATACTAAGCAAATCACATATATGTACATAATTATATATAGTTCCTTCAATTTGTACCACTATATATGATCTCACTAAGAGTAATTGTACTTTTCATGTGATTTGTCATATAAATTGTGTGTTTATTTTGGTCAATGCTATTATACTTTAAGTGTCTGTTTGTACATCTAAAAGTAGAGGACATAATAATGAGTAAAAGACACGTTTATGTATTATGTATGAAGTGATGATTAGACTTAATTATTTGAATTTTGAATATTGATGGAGCTTGAAGTAGCATTAAGAGACTATGTAGGTCTTGAAACACCTTTACACTTTGCCCAAAAACTCACAGATTATTACAAGAGAATTAATAAGGGGATGGGGCCAGATATATATCTTAAAAGAGAAGATCTCAACCATGGTGGCGCACACAAGATCAACAACGCTATTGCACAAGCGATGTTGGCCAAACGCATCGACTTCAAAAACGTCGTGGCGCCCACCGGTGTTGGGCAGCACGGTGTCGCCACGGCGGCTGCGTGTGCCAAACTCTCATTGGAGTGCACAATATTGATGGGAAGCTTAGATATGGAGAGACAACCTTCAAACGTACTCTTGATGAATCATCTTGGTGCAAAGGTACATCCTATTTCCACTTCTTGGCCAAGTACGTTGTGTGACATCATGTTCTCCCCCATTTCAATTTATGTGACACATTTCAAATTTCGAAATAGAAACAAGTCTATTTTATATTATAACTCTTTTATATATCTTCTAAATATTTTAGATTGTCAATTATTATGACTTATATATATAGTACTTTTCACGTAGTTTATGAATATATAAAATATTTATTTCATAAAAATAATCATGCACAAATTCTCTATTAAATTTAAACTGGTTGACTGTGGGAAAAAATAAATGTTTCAAATAAATTAAGACATACTGAGTAATTAATCATCTCATTAAGGGGTTTCATGGGAAATTTAGAGTTGTATTTGTAATCATTTAAAATTTATTAAATATAAATTTATAAAATGATTCAGATTATATTGAATTCATAAATATTTTAATCCAAATAAATATTGTGGATTGATATAATTGAGTTAAATATTTAAGTTCAATAAATATGGATTTAATTAAAGTCTAAATTAATTAATTTGGGCTACATTGGATGAACCCAATTTGTTAAACCCAATCTCATCTCATTCTAGAGCCCATCTTGGCGCCACGTGTGCATATGATGTGGCATGCCAAGTCAAATAAGAAAACCAATAGAATCATGACATGTGTCAAAGATGACAAGCCCGCTCCATAAAGCCCAAATGCCATGTCACTTTAATCTGATTGGATGAATGGAATCCTATTCCAATTGAACTCCTCTATTCTAAAACTATAAATAGGGGTCCTCATAATTCAGAAAAGGGGACAGAGAAAATTCTAAACAAGAAGCTAGAGAAACTCTGTGGTACAAACGCCATTTAATTCTCTACAAAGCTACAAGTTTAAGAATTCAAGCATTCAAGTTCAAGAACGATCAAGATCAAGACCACCGAATTCAAGAACAAGCTCGAAGCCCTTGAGTTCAAATAAAAGTCAAGATCAAGATAAAGTTCAAGTTCAAGTTCATCATAGATTCAAGAACAAGCTTTAAAGCCCTTGAATTTATATTTGAAAAGGCGAATTCAGAGGAATTATAGAGATTGTAACACTCGCATTTGAAATAATAAAATCGATTGTTGCTATAATTTTCCGTTCTTGATTATTGTTTTCTCGACGCGAATTTTATTGTCTACAAATTCTGGCACGCCCAGTGGGACCATCTCTACCTCTCATCTCAACTTTTCAAACGTTAAAGAATATCAAGATTACTTCCATGAACAACAACTCTCGATCAACCTCCTCTAAGGTCACTAGCTCCAAGTTCTCTACTGAAGTTGAATACATCCTTGGAGTTACCTTTGGAAGTTTTGGAGTTGTTACGAGAAGGAAGGCTGCTACACTAAGGCAACAAACGCTTCAACTGTCGTCTGCATCAACCCCTGTTTCTGGGACTTCGACTCCAAAAGGAGCAAGTTCCTCCACAAATTCTCTAGAAGGAGGAAGTAGTGTTGCTGAAAAGATCAAGAAGACATTGGCTCTACTTGAGCAATCTGGTTCCAAGAACTCTACCACAAGGGAGAACTGTGATTCAACTTGTGAATCATCTCCACGTATATCGCGTAATGTGAGTCCACTGAAAATTAACTTACGCGATAATCCATGTTACTCTCCTGCATCTCCGATGATCATGCAAACGATGGTGACTGCTGCTTCCTGTTCTGAGGAACAACTCGCAAATCTGACGAAGTTGGTTGAAGGATTGACGAAGCATATACAACACCAAGAATCTCGAATTGACAAGTTGATGGACAGGATAGAAGGACTTTTAGATGGAGATGCGAGCCATGCACCTGGAAAGGGCATTGAAGTTCAAGAAATCGAAGATCCTGCTAAGAAAGCCCCGTTTGTTAAAGAGATGCCAGTTTCTTCTGAAGGAATGATCCCACTCGATCGCTTGAAGGAGTTTATTGAAGGAACTATCAAAGATAAGTATGAAGTCTCCACCAAGTCTTCTCATATGTATGATAAGCCATACACTGCTAGGATTGATAACTTTAAAATGCCTGCTGGTTATCAACCTCCCAAATTTCAACAATTTGAGGGAAAAGGAAATCCTAAACAACATGTCGCGCACTTCGTGGAGACATGTAACAATGCTAGAACATATGGAGACTATCTTGTCAAACAGTTTGTTCGCTCTCTAAAAGGAAATGCCTTTGATTGGTACACGGATCTCGAACCTAACTCTATTGATAGTTGGGAGCAACTAGAACATGAGTTTCTTAATTGCTTCTATATCACAAGGCGCACGGTGATCATGGTAGAACTCACGAATACTCGCTAAAGGAAGGATGAACCGGTCATAGATTTCATAAATCGGTGGAGGAACGCGAGCCTAAATTGCAAGGACAGGCTTAGTGAAGCTTCTGCAATCGAAATGTGTATTCAAGGAATGCACTGAGAGCTTCTTTACATCTTGCAAGGAATAAAACCAAAATATTTCGAGGATTTAGCTACTCGCGCTCATGATATGGAGTTGAGCATGACATCTGCCGGAAAAGATATGACTATTGTCCATGATCCTCGCAAAGGAAGGGACAAACAGGAACCCAAGAGGTGGAGCAAGTTTCTGCCCAAAAATGACAACAAAGAATCCATGAGTGTAAATGTGTCACCCGCAAAGCTCACCATGAATGAGGGCGTAAAACAAAATATGAGAACGACTTTCCAAGCACGTTCAAATCAAAAGTCGACACTAAGGGAGATGCAAGGAAAAAAGTATCCCTTCTTGGATTCTGACGTTTCTGAAATTTTTGATGAATTGCTTGAGGTAAAGCTCATTGACTTGCCAGAGATAAAGCGACCCGATGAAGCTGGAAAAACTGATGACCCAAATTATTACAAGTATCATAGACTTTTGAGTCATCCTCTTGAAAAATGTTTTGTCTTTAAGGATAGAGTGATGCGATTGGCTAACGAAAATAAAATTATCCTTTATGATGAGAAGGCTAGTTCTAACCATACCTCTATCACGTTTGGGTCACTGGATCCGGTCCAAATATATATCTCTGAAAAGCATGAAGAAGAGCCAGTAGACCAGGACGTTAACATAGATGGTGAGGAGGGTTGGATTCTTGTAACTAGGCGAAGACGCAACAAGTCAAGCTTACGAAAAGAATTATCTGAGCAACCGGTTAGAGAAAAAATGGTGAAGAAATCAGAGAAGAAAAAATCAATCAAGCGCCCTAAAAGGGCAAAGGTTGAAGTGCATCACTACCAAAAACCTCGACGTCTTGTGACTCTAGAGGAATTCTTGCCAAGCTCGTTCAACACAAAGTCTACTCAAGGCAATGTCGAGGCATCATGTTTCAATGTGGATAAAGAACAAACAATGAAGGTGCCTCCTACTGTAAAAGAAGGAACAACGAGTGAATCCTCACCAAAAGTGTCTCCTGGGGAAGAAGAAAAAGAAACAAGGGAAATCTCAGAAATGATGTCTCTTTCATCTTCTGAAAAATCTATTGAACTTTCTTCCCAAGAAGCACATGTCTGTGATACTAAAATCACATTTACAGATAACGATCTTCTATTTGGTGAAGCACTACACAATCGTCCTTTGTATATGGTGGGTCATGTGCTAGAGAAGAAGATAAATAGAATCTTAATAGATGAAGGATCTGGAGTCAACATTTTGCCTATCCACACATTGAAGGAACTTGGCATCACGACTGGGGAACTTAGTGAAAGTCGTCTGTTGATACAAGGATTTAATCAAGGCGGGCAGAGGTCCATAGGCTCTATTAAATTAGAGATCCACATGGGAGATTTGCGATCAAGCGCATGGATGCATGTGATTGACGCAAAGACATCATACAACATATTACTTGGCAGGCCTTGGGTACATGAGAATAGAATTGTCTCATCTTCTTACTATCAATGTTTGAAATATCTTGAAGGTGGAATTGAAAGAAAGATAGTTGCAGATGATAATCCTTTCACCGAAGTGGAGACACACTTTGCGGATGCGAAATTCTATATGAGAAGTTATGTTGTTAAAGGGGTCAAATCCAATGACGTCAAATCAATCAAGATTGATAATATCGTAAGCAAAAGAATTGATGCAGCTATCGATAAGGTAAAAATTGACACTAAAGACTCTTGTCCCATTCTTAATGAAGGGAAGAACCTGTCTTCAAAGAAGAAGCAGACTTCTAGGCTTTGCTATGTTCCAAAAGCGAAGAAAGAACAAGATCAACCATCTAACCTTGAAGAAAATGCATTAAGAGGGCTAACTCTTCCTATCAGACGGATTGATGCAATAAACTTGTCTTCAAAGTTGCCAGAAAAGTCAGTCGCTCAAGATCAAGTGCTAGATATGGCTCTCCCTACAAAGCGCACAAGAGAAGGTTTTGATCCCAATGCCTACAAGTTATTTGTGAAGGCAGGATACAACCCTAGCGAGCCATCAGCGCTAGGGAAACTCCCATCAGAAGATACAACTAGGAAAGCGCGTGAAGGCCTAGGTTATAGCCAACCGCCGCCAATTCGCATTTCCATAAGAAGGGCCAGTAATAATCATATAACTTTTGAAGATGACGTCACTGCTCCCAATAAAAGGCCTTCTGTCTTTGATCGACTTGGTGAAGCGACAACAAGAATTTCTGTGTTTGAGAGGTTAGGTCCTCTGAAGAAGAATAACAAGAACCTGAGAAGTTATTTGAAAGTTACAAAGCCTACTTCACATTTGATTCGAAAGGATTTCAGAAGTTTGATTCCTTCTAGGATGAGGCGACGAGTGGAACTTATGGTTTCCTGTAAAGAGGAACTCAAGGCAAAGGTTCATACTGTGGTTTACACCAAAGAGCGCGAGGAAGATGAAGAAAGTGTAGGTTCCTCAAATCATGTTACAATCCAAAATGAGTACGATTCTTTGCCTCAAAAGAAGATTGAGGAAGAGGTAGAAGATATTGTCTCGTGTTGTCATATATCAGTCAATGACAATGATCCTGTGGAAGAGGAAGATGCTAAAGATACTCCACCAGAACTTGAAGAAGGAGTAAAGATCACAATAGATCCTTTGAAGGAAGTTAACCTTGGCACTGATGAAGATCCGAAGCCAACTTACTTGAGTGCGTTTCTAGAAATTGATGAAGAAGTCGCTTACATGAATATACTCAAAGAATATAGAGATGTATTCGCTTGGAGTTACAAAGAAATGCCTGGATTGAATCCTAGAGTAGCGGTCCATCAATTGGCAGTCAAAAATGGTTCTCGTCCATTTAAACAAGCTCAAAGACGTTTTAGACCAGACTTGATTCCGTTGATAGAAAATGAAGTTAACAAACTCATTGAGGCAGGCTTTATTCGTGAGGTCAAATATCCTACATGGATTTCAAGTATTGTTCCTGTGAGGAAGAAGAATGGTCAAATTTGAGTTTGCGTTGACTTTAGAGATCTCAATAATGCATGCCCTAAAGATGAGTTTCCTCTTCCCATTCCAGAGTTGATGATTGATGCCACCACTGGTTATGAGGCAATGTCGTTCATGGATGGTTCTTCTGGATATAATCAAATCCGCATGTCACCAAAAGATGAAGAACTCACTGCATTTCGCACGCCAAAAGGTATTTATTGCTACAAAGTGATGCCATTTGGTTTAAAGAATGCTGGCGCCACATATCAAAGGGCTATGCAAAATATCTTTGACGACTTGCTCCATAAAAATGTTGAATGTTATGTTGATGATATGGTAGTAAAGTCGAGGAAGAGGGGTGATCATTTGAAAGACTTAAGGATGGTGTTTGAGTTACTCCGAAGATATCAACTAAGGATGAATCCATTGAAATGTGCCTTCGGAGTTACTTCCGGCAAGTTCCTTGGCTTTATTGTGAGACATCGAGGAATTGAAATTGATCAAGCCAAAGTCGATGCAATATCAAAGATGCCTGAACCTCGAGATATTCATGAGTTAAAAAGTCTCCAAGGAAAGTTAGCCTACTTGAGAAGGTTCATCTCAAATCTAGCGGGGAGATGTCAACCATTCAGTCATCTCATGAAGAAAGGTGCTCCTTTTAATTGGGACCAAACATGTAGCGAAGCCTTTAAAAGTATCAAATCGTATCTAGCGAAACCTCCGGTTTTGGCAGCCCCTATACCTGGAAAACCATTGATACTCTACATTGCAGCACAAGAAAGGTCTGTAGGAGCCCTGTTAGCTCAAGAGAATAGTGAAGGCAAAGAAAATGCTCTTTATTACTTAAGTAGAACGATGACGCCAAATGAGCTAAATTATTCGCCAATTGAAAAGTTATGCTTGGCACTGGTCTTCTCAATTCAAAAGATGAAGCATTATTTTCAAGCTCATGTTGTCCGCCTTATTTCTAGAGCAAATCCCATCAAGTTTGTTATGTCAAAACCTGTCCTTAGTGACCGACTAGCAAGATGGTACCTCCAATTCCAACAATTTGAGATTGTGTACATCCCTCAAAAATCCGTGAAGGGACAAGCACTAGCGGATTTCTTAGCAGACCATCCTATACCAAATGATTGGGAGTTAACTGATGAGTTTCCTAATGAAGATGCGATGTTAATTGAAGTTCAACCTCCTTGGAAAATGTACTTTGACGGGGCTGCACATCGCGGCGGAGCTGGTGCTGGCGTGGTGTTCATCACTTCACAAGAAGAGATTCTACCATTCTCTTTTACTCTAAAACAATGTTGCTCCAATAATGTCGCTGAATATCAAGCACTGATACTTGGACTTGAAATGGCCGTTGACATGAAACAATTACATTTACAGGTCTTTGGTGACTCTCAATTGGTGATTAATCAACTCTTAGGAAGTTATGAGGTAAAAAAGCCTGAATTGCGACCTTATCATGATTATGCTCAAAAGTTGATAAGATGGCTTGGGGATGTAACCCTTCAACATGTGCGTCGAACAGAGAATAAGAAAGCTGATGCATTGGCTACTCTAGCTTCAACGCTAACCCTTCCTGATCAAACGCAAGTAACTGTCTGTCAAAAATGGATAGTACCACCGTCAAATGAGGAAGAATATATTGAAAATAAGCTTGATCATATCGTCGCCATTGTTGAAGCTGCGAAGGAAGATTGGAGACAACCCATCATTGACTACCTATGTTATGGGATACTTCCAGAAAATCCAAGAAGAAGAACTGACATACGTCGTCGTGCACCTCGTTTCCTTTACTACAAGGATACATTATATAGAAGATCATTTGAGGGTATGTTATTACGATGTTTGGGAGAGGAAGAAGCGAGTCAAGCTCTGCAAGAAGCACATTCAGAAGTATGTTGATCACATCAATCTGGACCAAAAATTCATTTTCACATAAAGAGGATGGGGTATTACTGGCCAACCATGGTGAAAGATTGCTTATATTATGCTAGAAAATGTGATGCTTGTCAATTTCATGCGAATTTCATTCATCAGCCACCCGAAGTATTGCACCCAACCATCGCATCTTGGCCATTTGACGCTTGGGGACTGGATATTGTAGGACCATTACCAAAGTCTTCTGGTGGACACTTGTACATCTTGGCTGCAACTGATTACTTTTCAAAATGGGCTGAAGCTGTCGCTCTAAAAGAGGTGAAGAAAGAGAATGTTGCAAATTTTATCCGAGTAAATATTATCTATCGCTTTGGCATCCCTCGATATATAATAACAGACAATGGCAAACCATTTGATAACAAGTTAATGAACAAGATTTGTGATCTTTTTGACTTTAAGCAGCGTAAATCTTCTATGTACCATGCTGCCGCTAATGGTCTTTTTGAAGCATTCAATAAGACTCTATGCAACCTGCTCAAGAAAGTTGTCTCCAAATCCAAAGGAGATTGGCATGAAAGAATGAAGAAGCTTTGTGGGCATATAGGTCAACATATCGCACACCAACTCAAGCAACACCATATTCACTTGTTTTTGGAGTTGAAGCAGTCCTGCCACACGAGCGTCAAATACCCTCCTTAAGACTTGCTATTCAAGAAGGGCTCACTGAGGAAGAAAATGCTCGATTGCGTCTTGCTGAGTTAGAAGCACTTGATGAAAAGAGGTTAGAAGCCCAACAAAACCTTGAATGTTATCAAGCTCGTCTATCTCGTGCTTTTAATAAGAAGGTTCGCTTGAGGTGCTTTCAAGTAGGAGATCAAGTTCTCGCGGTAAGAAGACCAATCATTACTTCGCACAAGTCTGGGGTAAAATTTACCTCAAAGTGGGATGACCCATATGTCGTACAAGAAGCATATTCAAATGGTGCTTACAAGCTTGTTGATGCTGATGGCTTAAGGATCGGTCCTATTAATGCCAAATTTCTAAAGAGATACTATCCTTGAAGGAAGATGATGCTCCTTAAGGTACGAGCCTAAACTCCATGTCACTCCTGGCCCGCAAGAGTATAAACTGTGTACGGCACAACCACAAAAAAAAATCACTCAAATCCCCAGAACTACGTTGTGACTTGATCCTCTTTATTGAGGTACGTAGGCGCTTAGAACCATATTCTAAGTTCAGTTGCATGAGTGTCAAAAAAAATGTCCCCACTTAAATTCAAAGAAAAGTCAAAGCGATATGTATATTATCTTTTGTCTCATCAAATTTTAGAATTGTACGAAGTGTTGATGGGTCTATCAAAGGGGCAAACCCTTACAAAATATGAATCTCTTATTAGTACGGTGGAAGTCTTTAAATTTGATCAAGTATGAAAATTGGAGTCTTTATATTCTTCGAGTTTATTATTTGAAGTATCCAAATTCTCTAAGTATACAGGTTGAAGTATTCAAATACTCTAAGTATGAAGGTAAGACTTCAAGTATATAAGTAGAAGTCTCCAAAGGCGTATGTAATCGAATTCCATGCCTTAAGGTGGACAAACTTGTCCCTTTGAACCTTAAGTTAACTTTTTCACTAGTGTATATTTAAAAGGATTTTTAAATTTTCATGCCTTAAGGTGGACGATATTTGTCCCTTTGCACCTTAATCTAGCTTTGTTGCGAGCTTATCCTTCAACGAATCTTTAAATTTTTATGCCTTAAGGTGGACAAACTTGTCCCTTTGCACCTTAAGCTAGAGTTCCGACGGATTTATCTTTAAAAGGATCTTTAAATTTCCATGCTTTAAGGTGGACAATATTTGTCCCTTTGCACCTTAAACTGGTCTTTTCACGGGTTTATCCTGTCTCAAGTTGGTTAAGCATTCAGGACCTTGTAACACCTTGAGTTTATCTTCAAGGCGGGAGCGTTACACGGTATCCTATTAAAGCTTCAAGTTGGTTAAACATTCCGAAACTTGTAACACCTTGAGATTATTTTCAAGGGGTGAGGGTTACACGGTATCCTATTAAGCTTCAAGTTGGTCAAGCTTATACTTCAACGAATCTTTAAATTTCTATGCCTTAAGGTGGACAAACTTGTCCTTTTGCACCTTAAGCTAGAGTTCCGACGGATTTATCTTTAAAAGGATCTTTAAATTTCCATGCCTTAAGGTGGACAATATTTGTCCCTTTGCACCTTAAACTGGTCTTTTCACGGGTTTATCCTGTCTCAAGTTGGTTAAGCATTCAGGACCTTGTAACACCTTGAGTTTATCTTCAAGGCGGGAGCATTACACGCTATCCTATTAAAGCTTCAAGTTGGTTAAACATTCGGAACCTTGTAACACCTTGAGGTTATCTTCAAGGCGGGAGCGTTACATGGTATTCTATTAAAACTTCAAGTTGGTCAAGCGTTCGGGACCTTGTAACACCTTGAGGTTATCTTCAAGGCGGGAGCGTTACACGGTATTTTAGTAAAGCTTCATGGTTAAGCATTCAAGACCTTGTAACACCTTGAGGTTATCTTCAAGGCGGGAGCATTACA
>NC_028646.1:9179734-9189279 GCF_001406875.1 Solanum pennellii | reverse complement strand
ATTTGGGCTACATTGGATGAACCCAATTTGTTAAACCCAATCTCATCTCATTCTAGAGCCCATCTTGGCGCCACGTGTGCAGATGATGTGGCATGCCAAGTCAAATAAGAAAACCAATAGAATCATGACAGGTGTCAAAGATGACAAGCCCGCTCCATAAAGCCCAAATGTCATGCCACTTTAATCTGATTGGCTGAATGAAATCCTATTCCAATTGAACTCCTCTATTCTAAAACTATAAATAGGGGTCCTCATAATTCAGAAAAGAGACAGAAAATTCTAAACAAGAAGCTAGAGAAACTCTGTGGTACAAACGCCATTTAATTCTCTACAAAGCTACAAGTTTAAGAATTCAAGCATTCAAGTTCAAGAACGATCAAGATCAAGACCACCGAATTCAAGAACAAGCTCGAAGCCCTTGAGTTCAAATAAAAGTCAAGATCAAGATAAAGTTCAAGTTCAAGTTCATCATAGATTCAAGAACAAGCTTTAAAGCCCTTGAATTTATATTTGAAAAGGCGAATTCAGAGGAATTATAGAGATTGTAACACTCGCATTTGAAATAATAAAATCGATTGTTGCTATAATTTTCCGTTCTTGATTATTGTTTTCTCGACGCGAATTTTATTGTCTACAGAATTGTTTTAAAAATTTAAAATATGGATGTTTGGTCAGATTTCATTGTGAAATTATTTAAAGTTGAATTGTTTTTAAAAAACGTAAAATATAGATGTTTGGTCAAGTTTCATAGTGAAATTTGAAAAATATAATTTTTGTTTCCAAAGTAAAAAGAATGATATTTTAAATTTTCAGTTGGGTTTTCCCATGAATATGAGTTGTCTTTGTTTCTAAAGTAAAAAAAAAGGATATTTAAAAAACGATTATATCATTTCTTGTTTACAATTCTTTTATTTATCTTTTTATACTACTTAAAATCAGAAAAATAATATTCTTTCCATCTCAATTTATTTAATAATTTTGGGATTTTGAAATTTAAACAAATCTATTTTTTATAGTAGATTTTCTTACATTTTTTTAATATTTTAAATTGTCAATTATTATGACTGTAGTACTTTTTAGTTTACAAATATAGTTAATTTCATTGCAAAAAATTTAAAGATTCTATATTCATAAATTGCCAATTAAATTTAAACTATTTAACTTTCAATAAATGAAAAAATTTCACATAAATTGAGACTGAAAAAAATACTTATTCCTTTGGAAATTTTCCATGACAAAAACATAATTAATGTACAGGTGAAATCAGTTAAAGGAAGCTTCAAAGATGCTATGTCGGAAGGTATTAGATATTGGGTTAACAATTTGGATAAAACCTACTTCTTAGTAGGTGCAACCATAGGACCTCACCCATGTCCAACCATGGTTCGTAATTTTCAATCAATTATTGGAAAAGAGACTAGGAGACAAGCCATGGAGAAGTGGGGTGGCAAACCACATGTGTTGGTGGCTTGTGTTGGGAGTGGCTCTAATGCATTGGGATTGTTTCATGAATTTATACAAGATGAACATGTTAGGCTAATAGGTGTTGAGGCTGGTGGGATCGGTCTTGATTCAGGTAATGATTAGGAATTCACATAAATATAATAAATTTTGTCTAGACAATTGTAATATTGTTATGAATATCTATAAAAAATTTAAATATTCATCTTGTGCAGATCAACACTCGGCAACTATGGCTAGGGGTCAAGTTGGGGTGGACCATGGTGCCATGAGCTATCTATTACAAGACGAGGAGGGCCAAATTATCGTACCACACTCTATAAGTGTCGGGTAAGTTTTACTTTTAACATCATAACTTTTACTTAAATGACGTATTTATATTAAAAAATTATTGATTTTACATAAAATATTAAGTTTAGAATTCTATTACTATCACATTTGAAATCATTGTTATAAAAATCAAGAATCATGTCTCCCTTTGTTAATAATATAAAATGATGTGCACTATCAATGTGTATAATAACTAAAATATTGTTTGTGCAAGTAGATTAAAGTATCCTGGAGTCAGCCCTGAGCTTAGCTTTCTAAAAGACAAGGGACGTATTGAGTTTTCTACCGTTACAGATGAAGAAGCGTTAGAAGGTAATTATCTCAAAACAAGTGTATATTCTTTATTTTTTAAAACTTATATACAAGGAAAGAGCCTGAACTATGTCAATGAATTATCAGAAAAAAATTTATTTATGTAATTCGTTAAAAATTTGACTCATTTATATAATTTTTATTTGAGCAAACACTCATTTATGGCATCACTTGAAATGACGTAGATGAGCAAAATTTTTAACAGTGACATGGATCACCCTTTTCTCAAAGTTCGATGGCATATATGAGCATGTTTCATTTTTTAAAATGATTAATTAATGACATGGTCAAATCATAATGATTAACCACGTTTAAAAATAGTTCTTTCAAAAGCGGAACTGTTTTTATGGAGTTTACAAATAATGGCATGGATGAGCATTTTCTCAAACGAAAATGAATGAGCCAAACATTTAACGGATGATATAAATAAATCTTTTTTTTAAAAAATGCGATGACATATTTAAACTTTTTCCCTCTATGCAATAAAAATATAGTTTATTTCACTTTTGTGTTGCAGCATATAAACGATTGTGTAGGCTAGAAGGAATAATTCCAAGTTTAGAAGCTTCTCATGCAATTGCATTTCTTGACAAGCTTTGTTATACTTTAAAGGATGGTGAGAAGGTGATTATAAATTTAAGTGGCCATGGAGAAAAAGATGCTGCATTTGTCTTCAATCATACACCAAACCATGAATAAAATATATCATCAACACCTATTTAAATAAACAATGTAAATATTGTAATGAATAGAAAGCTATCCAAGATATATCATTGCATAGATGGGGCACACAATTAAAGTGATATAAGATATGTATTTGAAATCTTCTTGTTTCTTAGAAAGAGAGAAAATAATATATTTAGGTGAAGTGTCTTTTTTTATTAGAACGTTCGATCTTTAGGCAAGAAATTGAGATTCCCAATCAATGAGATTTGGTGTTCAAATAAAAAACAAATACAAGAATACAAAATACGTACTTTCTTTGTTTTCTTCGTTTCAATTTGCTTGACCTATTTTAATTTGACACGAAATTTAAAAAAATAAAGAATGCATTTGAAATTTATGGTATTAAACTAAAGATATATTAACTGCATCAAAATACCCATAATCATGTAATCTTAAACATATCATATAGCAAATTGGAATAAAAATATTATTAAAAATGAAAAGAAACATTTTTTTAAACAGACTAAAAAGAAAAATAGGTCAAATAAGTTATAGCTTCAGCTTTCAGCTCATGAACAATAGTTGCATAATTGGTGATTTTACTCATTTTTCTTCTATAATTTTTGGTGTTATCTTGTAGTTGTTGTTGCTCATTATTTGGCACATCTTTGGAGTCATTTTGGCAAATGCATTTGTTACTTTTGTTGATTATAGTAAGGCTTTTGTTTTATGGTTTTCACTCTACAGTTTGAAGAAGTTTTCCACGTAAATTTGATACTCTTCTGACCTTTCTTCTTCATTTGACCATTCTTCCTCATCAATTGATTCATTTGCCCCGTCATTTGCCCCCTCATCTGCTTGTTTTTCCATATCAACCTTTTCTAATATATGTTCAGTATGCTCTAAATCATTTTTATTAACTCAATATCCATTTTGTGGTTACCACTTGATATGTCTTCATTGATAACATTCAATTACCCTCAAAACAAATTTGAAGACCAGTAAGCGGTCATAGTCAGTAAAACTATTTAACTAAGAGTGGGGGTCAAACACCACTAGGAAATTTTGACATAATAGGTGGATTGAGCGTATTTTTTAACCATTTCTAATATGCTAAGAACATTTTTGAACCATTTCTAATACACTAAGGATATTTTTGACCCAATAGGTGGAAGAAAAGACAAGTTTGACCCAATTGGTGGACGGAGGGCAATTTTGAATGACTTCTAATACGTCAAGGGTATTTTTGAACCTTTCCATAATAACTTTCATAAATTTCTCTATCTAGTGGAGACTATGAATTCTTTTTTGTAATGGCCCAGACCCGAAAGATAATTTTTGATAATTTTTAATAGTCATTTAACTATAGTTAATTAATTTGTGGATAATTTGATTATTTTTAATAATAATGGGTCAAACCTAAAATATTAAAATTGATTGGTAGGAATTATTACTTTTAATACATAATTAATTTAGAAAGTAAATAAAGAGAACGGAAGAAACTTACCTCCGTATAGCGGTGGCTGGCGGTGGAAACGGTTTTCACATTCAGGTAATAGTTAACAAAATATGATTACTTATATTATTATTCTTATTATTATAATAGTGGGGAATAAGAAAACGAGAGAAAATTGAATTACAAACTAATTATTTATCTAATTTTGCTATAATGTTTTAAAGTTGAGATCCAATCATTGTGTAATTATGGCAAATTAATATATAATTAAATCATGAAATTAATTGAGGGCTAGATCAACTTTTTTTTTTTTCAGTTGACCGTAAGTAGGAATAATGGTTATGAGTTAATTTTGGTTTTATAATTTTCTTATAGTTCACAAGATATGATTTAAGTTTGGACATATTGGTATATAAAATCAAATATTAGGTATATTGTTTGGTATGAACATTGTCAAATATATATTTGGAGGAAACTAGACTTAATTCTAGGCTTTAAATTTAGGAGGATGATTTGTAACCTATTGGTTGAATTAAGATTTAGGAAGCTTATTATAGATGTGAGTTTTTTTGAGTCTGGGCTAGACCTATAGTAATGTGGGTGTGGTTAGGTTCGAAATCTTATTGTGATTATTAATTTTAATATATTGCTTTGAGTTGTAAGTACAAAGAAAGGGAAGGCTCAAGTCCTCGAGTGATTGTTCGACTATTTGAGGCAAGTGGATTTCTAAATCCTTGTTATGTGTATGAAATTCGTGTATTTCCTTGTTGTATGTGTTTGAGAATAAAGTGACTTGGTTAAGGGTTGACTTGTCCACATTTACTAATTCTAATAATTAAAAGGGGGTTAAAAGAAAAAGCTATGTTATTAATTGTTTGTGTGTGATGGGTTGAGCATGGTTTGAAAGACTTCGTTGAAGGACATCTTTCTAATAAAAAATAAAAATGGAATTGACCATGGGTAAGGGAAAAAGATGAGATCTCGTACAAATGGTGTAACGGAAATTGGTACGAGTACCGGTGTTATAACGGGAAAATTTATTACTATAAAATGTGGATTGTAATCGAAGAATGCCTAAGCATGTGACATAAGCTGACATATTATTGACTTGATTTATTGTGTGTGATTGTATTCTATATTGAACCCGTATACTTGTGATAACTGAGGTCATTGCATATCATTTTGATATTTGATTGAGATGCCCCATTTCTTTCATTGGAATCATATTGTGCACATGTATTGACATGAGACTGAGTATAAGTTGTGCACGTGGAGATCGTCTGTGCTAGGATGGTAACATATTAAGATTATAATTTGAGCACGTGGAGATCATTTGTGTGGAACTTTTGATTTATAATAGTGCGTTGAGATCATTCGCACATACATGTGAAGATCGTCTATGTCGGTATATGAACCTCGCGAGTCCACCATGTGTCATGAACTCTTAATGTATTTCCAAAGAGTATCATGTATATACGATTGAGAGAATACTTTAGTATTATTGGGCATATCATTTCATGGTGTCATATTGCATTCCATCCCATAACATTCTTCATTCTTGATGATTAGGTCTTTTATTGGTGATTGGGAAGTACTTGATATTTGATTACCTCTTAATGAACTTGATCTTCTGTGTTGCTGATATTGTGAGTGTCTTTTTGTGGAGGTTGTAATTGTTGAATATTGAACTTGTTGTTGAGAATATGTGATTGTTAAAACATTGTTGTTGAGATACGTTCTTGTAAATGGTAAAATGTTAGGTTGAGCTGGTTTTATGCCTGTTGTAGTTGTGGAGGTTTCGTTGAGGTGTAAGGTTTACCCGTATTTTATCCCCTTAACTTTTGTTTAGAGGTTTACTTATTGAGTACCGTGTGAGTTTATACTCACCCCTTGCTTCTACAATTTTTGTAGGTTATTAGCCTGAACCTTCGTGATATTTTCTCTTATCCTTGTTTGAGGCTTTTGGGGAAGTTTTTGAGATAGATGCTTGTCATTTCACTAGACCTTCTTACTCCTATTTATGATCTTGTTCTATTATAGAAACAATGCCATTTCAGAATTATATTTTTCTTTTGAGTCAATTGTAATACTTTAAAGACTTGTACACGTGACAACCAGATTTTGGGGGTATTTTTTTTAGTATATTATATATTTTTTTTAATTTTATTGTAATGGTTGAATTTTAGGCTGACATGTCTTAGTGGGATAAGACGAGTTCTATCACATCTATTTTTTGGGTCATGACAAATGGTATCAGAGTCCAGGTTCATAGGTCTCACGTGTATATAAGTCGAGTCTAAGTAGAGTCTCAAGGATCAGTACAGAGAAACATATACTTATCTTCTAGAGGATATAATGACTTTTAAGAAAAATCTCCACTTCTTGAATCTCTATCTTGCATCATTTATCCGTCTTGATTTGTATCCCTTCATTCATTCTCACTCACGTATAGTGATGACCGTGTGTGGTTCTTCATGTGAGTAGTTGATGTCGTGTATGGTTTGTATATTAGATTTGGTATTAAGGTGGAAGTAATATAGTTATGGAATGTGTGGTTAGATTTAGAATGTTTAAAAATTTGAAGGGTTTATGTAAGGTTAGTTTCCCTAGTAAAGTGAATAGTACTTGAGTGGTATATAAGATATTTGGAGTGGTTTAACAATTGAAGGTGGAATGGTTAATGGATGGCTATATGATGGACATGTAACTTGGGAAACTACAATTATTAAAGTTATCATAACCTAAATGGGATGCTTAGAAAATGATAAGGATAGATGCACCAATTGAGGTTAGAATTTCTACTGCGACTTTAAAGATTGTGTGTACATCAAAGAATGTCATGATACAACTATTACAATAGTATCAATGCTTAATTGGTTAGAGTTATGAAGTGTGTTATTTTCTATATTGACTTGACCTACGAAAGAATACATATAGCTTGGTCTAGATACACAACTGATTTGGTAATACTTTATCGCTATTCAATGGGAAAAAATGTGTGATCTATTTGGATATGATCTTCTCGGTAGGTACGATATGTTCTAGTGGTAGATCTCATAAAGTTTTGCAATATGACTCTAGTGGTATACGAAAATGGATACATTGATTGTTAAGTGTGAACCTAAGTACTTAAAGAATTATCAGTTGTATCACTTACTTGTATAATTATATTTGATTTTGCATTCACATTTGAGAAACTATCTAGGTTTTTTTTCTGCATATGTCTGAGAATAAGCAGTATGTATAAGAAATATTTTAGTGGTGGATTCTTGATATGGTATTAATATGTTGAGTTAAAACGTGTATTCCGTGGGTTCTAAATGAGGACTAGAGATTTCATCTTAAGGTCCAAGGGAATGAATTGCTACTAGAATGAAAATTTATGGATAAAGGAAGTCTCAAGAGTATACTCGTGTGAAGGTAATTGAAGACTTTGATAAGAAAATGCATATAAGATTAAGTTAGTCCTTTGATTTTTGTTGGTATAACTGGATTTAAGGTGTCATATATTGATGAAAAAATTTACTTCATGGTGATGACAATAGCTAGTTGAGAATGATGGCAATAACAGTTCGTAATGGATTGTGATTGAGCTGCAACTATATAATAAGGATTGTTGGTTAAACGAATTTTGTACTGTAATGACTCCATGCGAGTATATAAGGTTGTGGTTTGATACTGTTTGGTGAGAATCTTAATTGCATGGAAAGTTATAGGAGGTGTTGAGACACAACTTGAATAAAATTTAAAAGAGCTAGAGTCATAAATGAAAAGAATTAGTGTAATGTTGCTTGGTCTTTAGAAAGAGGCGATTGAGACTAAACAAATTTACTTTGAGTGCAAGAACAAAAAAATATACCTTCATATAGTAAAAAAACTGAGTTGATAGATGCATAATTTAGTCTATTTTGCTCTACTTATGGTAATAGTGTAACAGTTTCACCATATTGATTAAAAACTATTTAGTAAATTTAAGAAAGGAGTTTACATACGTTCAACTCGAGTGTAATAATAAGTTCTTTTTATGGCTTTGAGTTTGTTGCTAAGTATGGTTGGATTTTAAGCGAAGGATATGATAACATCAATAAAAGGGAAATCAATGATACCTAAGATGCATGAATTCATAAAATTCTTCTAGGTATGACCTAATATTGATATATAAAGGGATTGGGTTACAGGTTCGATTCAAAAATTCAAGTTTTTTTTTGGTGATTTTATGTTTGTGATAGTATGTTTTATCAAGGTATGGATACATAAGGTAAGAAATGATCGATCGCATTGAATATAGAACATTAGAAAGGACTTGTACATGATTTAAGTCATAAGGTGTGTTATTTTTGTTTTAAATGAACCTAAGGGGTTGATTTAATGCTTTTATTTAGAGGATAAGGTAAAAATGTCAAGAGTTGTTGACTAAAGAATAAGAATGGTGAGCGAAACAACAAGAGGAACAATAGTTTGATGTATTGAAGAGTTCAAGAAATTTAGAATTTTATGTCATGGGAAAAATTTAAGAATATTGAACAAATAATCACTCGTATAAGCCATTGGTTTGTACTTGAAAGATTTTTTTTGTCTATGAGTTTAGATATGACTGTGAGATGTGAAATACTTCGGTACAAACTTACTAGGAATTTATCATCGACTTTTCTTAATATTGAGTTTTTGTTCGGGTGACAAACAATGATGTGTGAAAGATTATATGTGATTATGTCGAACTAGATTGTTCAAATTATGATAAATAACTTATTGATGTTCGACAATATGGACATACAATTCTACATGATTAAAGAGGATTTCGATAGACTTTAAACTACTTTGTTGATAAGACGATACAGATTGTTATGATGTGTTAAATAAATGTTTGATGGTGAGTAGAAATTATGAGCTTATAGTATACCGAATTATTAGAGGCATCAAGAATTTCGTATCTGAAAGATTACGTGAAGTTGACATCATAAGTGATTCAATAACTTTATATTGATAGAAAAATACTTTTAGATTTGAAATTAGTGCTATCAACTTTAGGCGAGATCCATATTTTTCATAAAATGCTTATTTGGAAAGAGAGGGCACCATAGTTTGGAAATTTTAAAGGCGATAATGTGTTGATTAAGAAAGCGTTGATACTACTGACAATTTGAGAGTATGGTATGTTGACACGCAATTTTGACTCTCCCCGATAAGAATTAATTCATGAGCTTATCAACCAATTTAAAATAATTAGTTTCATAAAATTTTAAGAAAAAAATATAAAGTTTGTGTTATTTTGAATAGTTTTGTCATTTCTTACAATTTATATATATATATATATATATAT
>NC_028646.1:9159128-9179329 GCF_001406875.1 Solanum pennellii | reverse complement strand
TATATATATATATATATATATATTACATAATTATGTATATAATTAGTATATTTTATGATTCTTCAAAAATTATCTGAAAAGTATTTTAGTTCTAGTAAAATATTTAGACAACTAGTGTGGTTTAAATAATAATTTATACTTTTAGGTTAATTAATTTATAATTGAAATAATTATTTTATTTTGTTAA
Source organism: Solanum pennellii (assembly GCF_001406875.1). Lineage (NCBI taxonomy): Eukaryota > Viridiplantae > Streptophyta > Magnoliopsida > Solanales > Solanaceae > Solanum > Solanum pennellii. The sequence goes on along the minus strand of NC_028646.1, from coordinate 9,179,142 downwards.
GATTAAGAAGCTCATTAATTAATTTATGTTAATTCATATTATGTAATTATTAGTGAAATCCTTAGACACATCGGAAGACCAAATTCTCGGGCCCTTTTTCCAATTTGTCTGCAAACCCAAATTTTGAACCCAATTTCCAGTCCACCCATTTTACTCATCCCATATCCCTAATCCCATTTTCTAGCAGCCCAACCTTTTTTATACCAGATCCAGCCTAATTTTTAACCCGATCCATTTCTTTCACCCAGTCCAAAAGAATACCCAGAAGGTCTTCAGCTTTTTCAAAAGCTTCTAATTCACAACACAACTTCGACCCCAACAGGCAGTACACAACAATTTCAATGCCCCACTCAGCTCGTCTTCCTGACACGCGCACAACAAAAGCAAATTCCATCCGCGTGCAGCAAAGACAAGGTCACAAGAGGCAGCAAAGGTTCATAGTTTGGTTTTCGGGTCAAGCTGCTGTTCAGATTCCTACTATTTACTCGTATTCGAGTTTCGCGGTTGTGGAGTCACTTCCGGTGCGCTCTTGATACAGTTCTGCTGCCCAGAAACAGGTAATCTACTTCCTCCGATAATTTTCCCTTTACTTCTTTTTGTTTTCTTTTTCATGTTCGGTTAAACTTTGGAATCCACTATTCTGTGATTTTTTGCTGATAGTTTTCATTAGGTCGATGCTTGTTTTAGTATGAGGTGCATATTCTTGTTTTTTTGAATTAGTCAGAGATTGAGTACGAAATTTTAGCCGATTTATACTGTTGTTGATGCTCCTTGCCTTTTTGTGTAAGTGTCTTGTTATTCCTCTTCTGAAACCCATTACTGAAAGTTGTTGAACTCTCCCTTCTATATCTACCAATTTGTCGTTCATCCGAACGGATTTATTGAGCTACGTTTTCTCTTTTCATTACTATTGTATGATGTATGGAAGTCGTATATGTTTCTCTTGATATTTTTAAGCACATGCCCCTCTTCAGTTTACTTTTATGCCCTCTCAAAGGTTTTTTTTTTAGAACTTATATTTTTTTATTATTATTATTTATTTGTTTTTGTGTTATTTTCTCTTTTAACCTGTGTTGTAACTTCCATAGCCATAAGCATTGAAGGTATTGTCATGTGTAATTGCAGCCACCTCAATTTCATATAGTTGGAGTTTGTTTGCATGAAATTTTTTTTGAATTATATCCTCCAATGGTTTATTTATCACTCTTCATTGTTTTTTCCTAAAAATATATGTATATGCTAATGTACTTTATTCATTGTCTTGCATGTGAAATCTACTTGAGTTCGCCACGGACTCATATCATCTCTCCCTTGCATTTTGAGAGAGTCATAACGACTCACATTTTCTCTCATCGAATCAAGCCATGACACCGGCGAACAGACCCCGGAGTCAGAAAGATCCAAAAATCCAAAGAGTTGAAGACTTGAGCTAAAAGCTCAAATTTATTTTTTACTAAGTCTTGTATTTTGTTCTTTTGGGCCTAAGCCCTCGTGACTTTTGTATTATCATTTATTATTTTGTTTAGTTAGGACAGGTACAAAGAAAAATGGGTCAAAACACGATCAAGGCGAACAGAATCGGATTTGGACACAAATCTCTTTCCCTTTTTCTTATTTCTTGTTTATTTACTTGCTTTATTTGTTAGTTATTTAAAGTTAAGAAACTTCAAAATCCCAGCAAACGCCGTTTTGTTTTAACAACTTAAAAGTAAATCAAGTTTAAGTAGTTTTCAAAATAATTTCGTCAAGTTCGATATTTCACTTAGATAAAAGTTAGACATTAATTTTCAAACAACTCTAAAAAATATTTTTTATTGCAATTTTAAGTCTTAGCCAAACTAAGTTAGTTATCGGAAAATCGTATTAACGGATATTATTTTAGTGCAGTTTGTGATAAATTGTTTACTTGTTTAGTTAACCTTAGTTTTGAAACTGTTGCATTTTTATGGCATTCTCCCGCCAAACGGCAAGTAGTATGCATTAGGAAAACAAAAGTTACGTGGCTTTCCACAGCTTTCTTCAGAAATACACAAAAATTCATTTGGAAGTATCAAACAAATAGTTAGAATGCGGTCATCCGACGTTGTTTGTTAGCTTTACCCCGATGTTTGTCCGAATTGGGTAACCGTCAACGTGAAACCTATTCTAGTAAGTCTAGGCTAGAGCGAAACCAAAACAAAAAATTAAGCATTAGCCTAAGGTGGCTTAATACCCAAGGTGTATTAAGTCCATTTAGTAGAAAACCGCCAAAACCGTGTCTAAGGTCTTCAACCTCACGATACATCATTTTATGTGACATTTGAATGATGTACGTATGAAAACCAATTTGGGGTGGATAAAACTAATTAGCTTCTGTTTTATAGATATGGACCGTTTCCCATAGTTTGATATAGTTATAGCGGCGCCACCTCAACTCAAAATGTGACATGACAATCTTGATGGGGATCATAGAAGAAACCTCAACAAATATGTGGGTGCATTAACAAAATTGATCAACATTAACGGTAGGCAAGAGCTGGTTGAGGTCCTCACAAGATATTGGGATACCCAAAGAATGGTGTTCCAATTCGGAACCGCAAAAATTACCCCGACTTTGGAGGAGTTCAGAGACTCCATAGACACAGTAGGTACTGGGATAGAAAGGAAATAAAAAAAACAAGCAGACATCTTTACCCCCAATAAACCTTCTGTAGAAAATATTGCTGATTGGTTCGGGTTGGGAAAAAACTTTGCCTACTGGTGATAAGAATCCTATGTAGCATTCAGAGATCTTTATATCCGATTTGGATATGCAAGGTTCTACGCCATTACAATCTAGAGTTCAAGATCTCCTACAGAGAATGAAATGAAGTTCGTCCTCTAGCATTTGTTGTAGTGTTATTGAGAACAATGGTATTCCCATATGGTCCAAGTCCGAGTATCAATACTCGAGTTATAACATTCGTGCATACTTTGTTCAAAGGGTATGAGAACCAAGGGACAATAAAATACTATCCTATAGCTTCGGTCATCCTGTCAAATATGTATCGAGCCCTGAGAAAATGCAAAGTGTGGCATCGATATTTCCAAGGATGCAACTTGCTCCTTCATGGTGGATCCTCAACCATTTAGCGAAGGTTGATGGGACTCGGGAGCTGCATACTTTTGCAACAAAAACACCCTTAAAGATTTGAATGACATGTCTTACTGGCGAATATGGACAATCGGAGAACAAGGGGGAGATGGGCTCAAATTTTCACCGAATTAAGAGAAGAAGATCTCCAATGGATGCTTGACCGTTTCATCTCTAAAGAATTCATCGTGGAGAGCCGCATATAGATTGTTCTTCCTTTACCAGGTATTCGGGGATATTGACCTTATGCACCCTTTTGAGTCTTGCGACAGTTCGGGAGGAGACAAATCGTACCCAAAGAGGCGTACTATGGCGCTTATGTATACGATATTGGTGATGATAGAGTGAAAGACACATCTGAAATGTTTAGATAATGGAAAAGTGCCAAGCATATGGGTAAAGACACCATCGCTTCTGACCGATTCAATGCTGAATATGACAAGGGTTACAAAGAATGGCTAAAGAAGGACATACAAAACGTCTCCTCCCAAACCCCGCAGCTTTCGCAGCATAACGACAGAGATGCCAAAGCAGTGGCCGAGCTACAAGAGGTAAAGAAATAAGCCCAAGAAGTGTACACTAAGTTTGTCGAGAAACAAGATACATTTGAGAAGGCAACTCAAGAGGTGGAAAGACTAAGGTGTGGTTATGATGATTTCGATACCTGGGTCAAGGAGAAAATCGAGAGGATGCGATACGAAAGCTTGGAAGACAAAGGACGCCTGGGTGAAGGATTCTTGCTGATGCTAAGGTATATGTTTCAACAATACAAGACTTGGGGAGACGGCGACGGAGAAGGACCATCTGGAGCGACATAGTGGATTTCTCCCCTACGTGGGTTTTTCTATATGTATTTGTAATTTTAACCCCTGTGCGGGCCTGCCTTTATGCACATTCGTAAATTCAAATGGCGCCTGCGGGGCTCTATATATAATTTTTTATCCTTTATTTCCACCTCTGTGAACATTATTATTCACTTTTATTTGGGGGGAATTAGTTGTATGGTTCAAATTCACGCGTACATTATTCGAATGCGCTAGGCCTACCCTTGGCACAAAAGGGTCCCCCTGTATATTTTAGGACGCGATATGTGTGTTTAACTTTTATGTGCTATGTTGCTATGAATGAGGATATTGGAAACCCACTTTTTTCCAGAAATTTCCAAAATATGCAAACAAGTCACTATTAAAAAAGAATGTCCGACCAAAATTTCCAAGTCTTGAGTTTCTCACTCTAAAGACCTCCTCCTATACCATAAATCCTAAAATACTATTCTACCGTCTCAGGAAAGGCAAAGAATCACTTCTATGGACAAGGGTAAGAACATCCAGATGGAACTCACTGGAGAAGAACTACAAAGAAAGATCGATCAGATCACTCGGGAAATTCAAGAAGCCAAGAAGGAACGGCTCAGAGTCGACATAGCCACCGCAATCTACAAAGCTGCAACCGTAACACTGGATAAGGATCTGGCATCACAGATGAAGAAAAATAAAGATGTTGAGGTGGAGACAGAGGACTTGCGAGAGAAGGTGGACATGCTTCGGTTGAAAGTGCAAGAAAGAAAAGCGAGAAAGGCGAGGATAAAATCGGAGAATGCCGCTTTGTTAGCTAAAAGCATGTCACTTGATGAAGACATGACAGTGGAAATGGAATAATTCACCTCCATGAGAGAAAAGATGGCCGCATTGAGGAAGAAGAACAAAGCCTTCCATAGCAACATGATTGATAAACTTCAAAAAATGCGCGAAAAATACCCCATCTACGAGCAAGGAACAAATAGTGATCTCGATAACGCTCACCCTGAAGCAATTGGGGAAGACGACAATGAGGAAATCGTCTACAAACCTCCATTCCTAGGTCGTCTGAAGGAGGAGAACAATGCTACAACAAGAAGTGAAATAATTAACGTGTTGTCATCATTTTACCTTTTAAAAGCTCTATTGTTGCCTTTCAATTTCCTTGTAATTGTAATGAACGAATGAATGAAAATGTTTATCTTGTACTCCAACTACGTTGGGCCTGAATTCTCTTTGCGATATACCTAGGCAGCCTCTCCAGGCCAGACCCCTATCTTTAAGAATTTTCATTCTCCCCTTTCATGTTACGAGATGATACGAAGGCCAGATCAATGAACGTCAAAGAGCAGCTGCAAGAGGACCTTATCTCAACGTGATAAAGACTATCTGAGACAATGTCAAAACTAAAACAAGCAAACTCCTACTTGTTAAAAAATGTGTTTCCGTCCTTACTCGGGAGTTGAAGATACCCTCAAACAAAGAAACTTGTGTGTATATCTGTTCTCTGTGTGATATTATGCATTTTGTATCCTGAATCTGCGTTGAAAAATCCGCCTTTGAGTTCCCTCAAATGTACTTTGAAACTGATCTGTGTGGATTGAAAGTTGGAAGATCATCCCTATTTCACCAGATTGAAAGGTCCCGAGGATTCCTTCCCTAGACAAAGCTCAGACAAAGGAAAGACAATTATGAGGGATAGTAATGAAGAAGTGAGTCTTACAGATGTTGTTGTGGCTCAACCCACCGTAGCGGACCAGAATAATTTTATTCAGCAGCTGATGCAACATATTGAAGAGATGAGGGTAGAAATGCAACGGACACAGGATCTGCCTCCCATAGGTTTTGCCGCAAACGCTGCTGATGGTAGACCTCCAATCTACTTCCCTTTCTCAAATATGGATCCAACCCAGAACCACCCATCTACACCTGCTCAGAATCAGTCGGTTACAGATCTGACTCCCAAAATTCCCAATATGCTTCCGAATCCTACCAAATTCCACCTCCTCCTCGAAACAACCATCCCCAAATGCCACCCCATCCTCAAAATACCCACCATCAAACTGCTCCACCACCGCAAAATCAAAACCAAAATCCAAATATTTTTAATCCACAAACATCCCACCACCACTTAAATTAGAATGCCAATCCACAGAATTATCAAACCGCTCAAAATGCCCACACTTTCTCTGTAGCTATACCCTTGCCTAAAAGAACCACTTTCAAAATTCCCGTCATTGTCGAGCACGATGTGCACGGTTTTGAGCTGGACCATTATGAGGAACAGGAAAAGGAGTGGAGGTCAAAGAAAGAGGTAAATGTCAACATAAAAGAAGAGATCAAGAAAGCCATGAAAGAGTTCTAATGCGTCCCTGATGCCGCCGTAACTATGATTATTTAGTTGACGATTAATTATTAAGTAATTTATTTAGTTGGTGGGTATGTATTAAATAATTAATTTAAAGTTTATTATAAATGGGTCAAGCCCATAAATGGGAATAAAAGTAGTAAAGTTTAGCAAATTTTGATTCATTATTAATTTAGAAAAAAATAAATTAGGTTAGAATACTTACCTTGAAAGGAAGATTAAGAACGAAGACCGCCGAATGCATTCAGAAAAAAGAATAGTGCTCTGTTGAATGGCATCATACTATTCCTATATTCGTATGATTTTATATCTTTATATGGAAGAGACTAACCAATTATGTAGTTTTACTTTATTAAATTAGGGAAATCTTGGCATAGGAAATTAATGATGTCAATGATTAGGAATTAGGATAATAATAATTAATAAGCCAACGAGGGACAAAGAGAATGAATTCTTAGTTGGAAAAGTTTCTGCATACAAGTCCCTTTTCATTTTATTTTTGTCCTCCGTAATTGTTGCTATAATATACAACATTCATTGTGGTATTTTTTTTGTGGTTAGAAAACAATTGCAAAGGTAGGTTCTTAAAAACATAAAGTAGACAAGCGGTGGTGGGTAATGTTTAACAATAATGTATAAGATGTAGGATGGTCTTAGATGCTGCAGTTTTATTTACTTTTGGATTGACATTAATAATTCACTAATATAGTTTAGATGCTGGAAATTTTGTTATAATATTATATTATAATTTAAATTTTAAATTATTGAGATAGATAATTAAATATTAAGTGTATCATATAACACGAACACTATCAAAGCTATGTTAATGAGAGGATTAAGACTTAACCCTAGGCTTGCAACTTGGAAAATCTTAGAGTTAACATATTGATTGACAAAACTTGGGAAAGCGATTATAGTGATATTGGTACCTATAGAATTGTTAACTTATGAATTATGCCTACTTGTTAGATAAACATTCTGAGGCAATGAAGAAAGGAAAGACATTGAGGAACTAGCTTGCTTGACTTCGGTTCTTTGATGGAGGTAGGTTATGGTTTATGCTATTTGATAGTAAACTCTCAATAGTGACTGATATGCATTGAATGATATTGTGAAGTTCTCTATGTACTTGACTATGTGACTGTGTGATTTGGTTGTGTGGTTTGTGATTGGTCTTAAATCCTGAGACCATAGAATTTATAATCTTGAACCCTCTCTATTGAAGTGATGCCTTGAATAAAGAAGGCTCAATGAAATATTATTAACAAATGGAAGAGTGGTGATATTAAATGATAAATTAATGATATTCTTGGATCGGAGTGTCACGTTCCGACACGATATTTTTGGATCGGAGTGTCACGTTCCGACAGGTATTCTTGGATCGGAGTGTCACGTTCCGACACGGTAATATTAAAGGAAAAACATGTTGAATTAATGGAAGGTACTCAATCTCAAAGAACTCAACTCCCAAAATGGTTTGGTTTTGAGGCATGAGTCCTCATGTGTGATCTTGATATCATTGACTTATTACGAGCTTACTTCAATGTTGTTGATACTTGTTTATGTTGTTTGTTGTTTATCACCTGTTAAGTGATACAGTTGAGTTCATACTATTATTTATTGTATATTAGTTCCTATTTTGGGTTGGCCGATGATACCTACTCAGTACATGTTGCCCTCCGTACTGAGTCCTACTTGTGTTTTTCTTTGTTTCCCTTTTATGAAATGCAGTGAGTGTACCTATGACTTCAGATTTCCCTCATCTCTAGCCAGCCTCCCGCGTATCAAGTTCCAGGGTGAGCTATTCATTCAAGCTCGTGTTGGATTCTTTCGGTCATGACATGATGTCCTATACTTTCGGACACATACCATTTTATTCATTTATTTTGGTGTCTTTGATACTCTTAGACTTAGTAATTAGAGATTAGATGTCCTTGTTGTGATGACTTTCATGTTTTGGAAAACGATAGTTAATAAATTTTGGAGCTTCCGCAATCTTTTATTCGCAGTTGAATTATTGGTACATGTTGGGGTGTGAATTTCTTGGTTCGTCCACCTAGGTAGTTAGTATGGATGCCACTCACGACTCGTTTTGGGTCGTGACAATATGAAGACTTACGTATTCATCCAAATTCGGACCTTCCTGAGAGGTTAAAGATCACGAAGTTTGACACTTTTGGAGGAGTGGGCAACCCTATGGCTCATTTGAGAGCCTAGTGTGACCAGCTCGTGGGAGTTGTAAGGTATGAAACTCTATTGATCCGTCTCTTCAGTCGAAGCCTGTGTGGAGAAGCTGTTGAATGGTTCACCTCGCATGAAACCAGGTAATGAACCATCTGGAATGTATTGGCCAAATATTTTATCGATCGATTCCCTTACTACGTAGAAATTGTTCTAGATCGATACTCTTTGGAAAAGATAAAACAAAAATCAACCGAGAGCTTTAGAGAGTTTGCCTATAGGTGGAGAAAAGAAGCGGCGAGGGTGAGACCGCCCATGTCTCAAAAAGAAATTGTAGAAGTGTTCGTGCAGGTGCAAGAACCCGAGTATTATGATCAAATTCTATTGCTCGTAAGAATAAAATTTGCTGATATAGTCAAAGTTGGTGAGACTATCGAAGATGGGTTGAAAACGGGAAAGATAGCATGTGTTGCTGTATCACCCGGATCGCCAGGAACGTTGAAGAAGAAAAGAGTAGAAATCATTGCTGTTTCTCATGGTGGAAAGAAAACTCCCAGAAGCTCATCATATTCCTAAGGTCGTTCGGGGCCTTCTCAAAATTCCTACCAAGCTTGCTACACAAAAGCTAGTCATCCCAATTATCCTCCAATTTATCAGAATGCTACCTCCACTTATCCAAACGTCCAAGCTCCACTATACCAAAGTCCACCCCCCAATTACAAAAATCTATCTCCCATTTACCCAAATCATCCTCCACCTTACCAAATTACATCTCCTTACCAGGGTGTTGCTCCCAACTGTGCTAACGTGCAGTCGAGATACAGAGCACCCCCCCGCGTATCAAGTCCAAGCTCCATCATATCAAAATCCCCACCCGAGCTACAAAACTCCAATACCAAACTACCAAACAAACTCATATCCTAGGAATCAAACTCCCCGTCCTAACAATCAAGTTTATCAACAGATGCCTCCCCTACAAGGAAGTTATGATCCCCCTCGACCTAGGTTCAAGAAGAAACCTTCGAGGAATTTCACTGTGCTCTCACAAAGCCGAACAAAGCTGTACGAGCGGCAGGTTGTAGCCGGATATATTCACCTAGTTGGGCTGAAACCTGTGGATATCAATTCGAAATTCTATAGGCCAGATCAGAGGTGTGCTTATAATTCCAACAGTGTTGGGCATGATACTGAGGAATGTATCAACCTCAAGCACAAGATTAAGAATTTAATCGACCAAGAGGTGGTTTCTCTCCAAACAACTGCACCTAATCTCAATACCAATCCTTTGCCGAATTATGGAGGCGGCAACGTCAGTGTGATAGAAACAAACGATGATCGGTGTGGGACGAAAGTAATAACTCCAATCGTTCATGATGAGTTGTAAAAGGTTGTAGCTGCTTTGAGTATTAAAGAGAAGAAAGAGTTCGTTACCTTGATACCCGCAAAGGTTGTTGACTTGATGCCGTCAAAAACTCTTAGCAAACCAAAATTTGTGATTGAGAATGCTGTTGCACAAGGTATGACCCGATCCGTAAGATGTTATACTCTTGAGAAGCTTTCTCTCAGAAGTCAAAAGAAAGATCAAGCTCAAAGGCCAATAAGCGAGGGTGAGGTAGAGGAATTCTGGAGAAGAATGCAACCGAAAGATTATTCTATTGTCAAGCATTTGGAGAAGACTGCAACCCAGATTTCTGTGTGGGCCCTGCTGATGAGTTCTTAATCGCACAGGTAGACTTTGATAAAGTCTATTGATGATACTTATGTGCCCGTCAGCACAAGCAGCGATAATGTGTCCGCTATGATTAACAAAGTTATTCGAGGGCCTGCGATGATGAGTTACCTTTAAAATGGAGATCACACAACAAGTCGTTGCACATCACTGTTGTATGTCGCGAGAAGGTCGTAAATCATATTTTAGTGGATGATGGATCTGGTCTGAATATTTGCTCTCTGTCGATGCTGAGGCAGTTAAGGTTTGACTTCGGAAAAACTTGAGCAAAGTCAAGTCAATGTGAGAGCCTTTGACTGAGTAAAGAGAGATACTTTGGGAGCGTGAATCTGATCATCCAAATGGGTCCAGCAGAATTCAGTGCACATTTTCAAGTCTTGGACAATGATACCAGCTATAACCTTCTTTTGGGAAGGCCTTTCATCCATATGGCTGGAGTTGTCCCTTTTACTTGGCATCGGATGATGAAACTTCTTTGAAAAATGAAGAGCTGGTTATTCATGGCGAAGGGAGTCACTCGGGAAGACAGATGGTGATCATTGATGAGATATCGCGAGGTACAGATTTCTATACAGTGTAGCTGGTAAATGCCACTGGTGAAGACTTAGACCTACAGATTCCCATGCCTACTGTGTACAAGATGATAGCCACTGTGATGCTGCAAAGTGGATTTGAGCCAGGTTTCGAATTGGGAAGGAATTCCCAAGGAATTGTTAAGCCCATTCAAGTTCCCGTCAAAGGTGCAAGGAATGTGTTGGGGTACGTCCCCACAGATGATGATGAGAAGACAAAGAAAAAGAAGGATCAAGCATTGGCCAAGATAATACCTCACCTATATCAATTCTTCCCTGTCCGTGAATATGTCAAGCAGGAGGACCTTGGGAAAAGAATATATGGCCTTTTTGAAGAGATCGATGCTATCATTGAAGAAGAGGTCGAGGTGAAAGGATTCTGTGATACTCAGCCAGGAGAGATGATGCAGAACTGGACCTCCACACCCATCCTGATCCCCTAAACTCCTTGGTAAAAGAGCATCGTTTTATGCATATTTTAATCGATGGTAGTCCGGAGGAGGCCCGAGACCCACTATTTTGCATTTTTTTAAGTGTTTAAATTTTAAATTTTCCATCGTGATGTTTAAAAGGGCAACATGGCCTTACTCCATGGCCAAAGTTTGCACTGTTTTTTTCCAATTTGAATTAAAGCCTCTTTTATTTTAGAATTTGTTTATCTACTCCTCTGTTATACTTTCCTTTCCTAACTTTGTCCATTTATGGTTTTAGTAATGTAAGTTCTAAACCTAGCAATGTCATGTCATTTCACGAGCTGAATGAACAAAATGAGGATGGTGATGACGAGGTTCATGATTAGGAAGAAGAAAGTGAGGTATCAGAGTATATTGCCAAGGAATTTCAGCAGTTTGAAAATCAGCATAAACCAAATCTAGAGGAAACGGAAACAGTAAATATGGGGGATTCAGAGTGAATTAAAGAGGTTAAGATCAGCATTCACTTAAATGAAACTCAAAGAAAAGGCCTAATTCAATTGTTTGTTGAATATATTGATGTGTTCGTTTGGGAAGTCGGTGACATGCAAGGGCTGAGTACCGATATTGTATCTCATAAACTGCCGATTAGTCTGTGGTTCGATCTGGTGAAGTAAAAGGCTCAGAAGTTCAAGCCTGAACTGAGTTTAAAGATCAATGAATAGATCTCCAAGTAGATCGAATCTTGATTGGTGGAACTGACACAATACCCAACTTGGTTAGCCAATATTGTTCCGATTGCCAAGAAAGATGGAAAAAACAAGATTTGTTTCGACTACAGAGATCTCAACAAGGTTAGCCCGAAGGATAATTTTCCATTGCCGAATATTCATATTTTGATTGATAATTGTGGTAAGCATGAAATGCATCATTTGTGGATTGTTACATAGGTTATTACCAGTTTCTGATGGATGAGGAAGATGCAGAAAAGACAGCTTTTGTTACACCTTGTGGTGTATATCATTATAGAGTGATGCCATTTGGCCTCAAGAATGCTGGTGCTACCTATATGAGGGCTATGACGACTATATTTCATGGATATGATTCATAAGGATATCGACGTGTATGTAGACGACGTCATAATCAAGTCCCACGAGAGTTCAGACCATTTGACACATCTAAGGAAGTTCTTTGATTGTTTGCGTCGCTAAAAATTGAAGCTAAATCCCACGAAATGCGTTTTTGGAGTACCAGCCGGCAAGTTGTTGGGATTTATAGTCATCAGAAAGGGTATTGAGCTCAATTCTTCTAAGATTACAGCAATTCAAGAGTTACACCTCCGCCGAAGACGAGAAAAAAAGTGATGAGTTTCTTAGGGAGGTTAAACTATATTAGTCGATTCATAGCTCAATCAGCCGTGGTGTGTGACCCCATCTTCAAACTGTTGAAGAAAGACGCTCCAACAAAGTGGACTGAAGAGTGTCAGATTGATTTCGACTCTATCAAGAACTATTTTTCCAACCCGCCAGTACTGGTTCCTCCGCGAGAAGGGAGTCCTTTGTTGTTTTAGTTGTCCGTCTCGGATAGTGCATTTGGATACGTACTCGATCAACACGACTAGATAAGAAAGAAGGAAAGAGTTATCTATTACATAAGCAAGAAGCTTACTCCATACAAGTCTCGTTACACTCTTTTGGAGAGAACGTGTTGTGCTTTGAATTGGCTTGTCCATAAGTTGAGACATTATTTATCTTCTTATACTACATACCTCATTTCCAGAATGGACCTGCCACAGTATATCTTACAGAAGGCGATGCCGACCGGAAATTTATATGAGTGGCAAATGCTGTTGAGGGAGTTTGATATTATCTATGTGACTCAGAAGGCGATAAAAGCACAAGTCTTGGCTGATCATCTTACACAAAATCTCGTTGATGAAGAGTTGAACCGCTAAAAACTTATTTTCACGATGAATAGATGTCATTTGTGGGTGAAGATATTTCTGAAACATACCCCGGTTAGAGACTATTCTTTGATGCAGCGGCAAATCATCAAGGTGAAGGTATTGGAGCACTCTTAGTGTAAGAGTCTGGTCAACACTATCCCACGGCGCTAAACTATGATTTAATTGCGCGAACAACATGGTCGAATACGAAGCTATTATTCTTGGTTTGAGAATGGCCATTGACATGAACGTCCACGAGCTATTGGTTATTGGAGAATTAGATTTGTTGATTCATCATGTTCAAGGAGAGATGGCTGCGAAAAACTCGAAGATTATACCTTACGTACAGTATGTAAAAAAGTTGTGTAAAAGATTTCGTAAGATCGAGTTCAACATACTCCCAGAATACAAAATCAGTTGGCCGATGCTCTTTCCACTATTGCTTCAATGATTAAATATCCGAATACTGATAAGATTGATCCTCTGGGTATAGATCTGAAAGAACATCCAGTTTATTGTTCACATGTTTAAGCAGAACCAGACGCTTTGCCATGATATTTTGATATAAAGAAATATTTTGAGTTCAGAAATTATCCTTAAGTTCTACATCAAACCAGAATAAGTCGATACGCCATTTAGCTCTCAATTTCTTTGTAAGTGGGGAAATCCTTTATATGAGGACTCCAGATTTGGGTCTTCTCATATGTGTCGATGCTGTTGAAGCTGCAAAACTTATTGAAAAAATACATGCTAGAGTTTGTGGCACGCATATGAATGGGCTACCTTTGGCAAGAAAGATCCTTTGAGCCGGGTATTTCTGGATGACTATGGAGAATGATTGTTGCAAGTTTATGCAAAAATGTCATAAATGTCAAGTGCACAACAATTTGATCTGAGTGACACCTCACGAATTTCATGCTATGAGTTCACCTTGGCCATTTGTAGCTTGGGGTATAGACATCGTTGGTCCGATAGAGTCGTCCATGTCAAATGGAAACAAATTCATTTTAGTCGTTATTGATTATTTTACCAAGTGGGTGGAAGCATCTTCTTAAAAATCGGTAACCAAGAAAATTGTAGCTGATTTCGTTCACAACAATCTGATATGCAGGTTTGGAGTACCAGAATCCATCATTACTGATAATGGTGCAAATCTCAACAGTCACTTGATGAGAGATACATGTGAGCAATTTAAAATTACTCACCGAAACTCAACCGCTTCTCCCCAGCAAATGAATGGAACTGTAGAGGCTTCCATTAAGAATACCAAGAAGATCCTGAGGAAAATGATTAACAATCACCAAGGTTGGCATGAGATGTTGCCATATGCTTTATTGGGTTATCGAACGACTGTCAGAACGTCGACTGGAGCTACTCCATACTTGCTAGTGTATGAAACAGTAGCAGTTATACCTGCTGAAGTCGAAATACCGTCTTTGAGAATCATTTAAGAAGCTAAGTTAAGTAATGTTGAATGGGTCAGCAAGCGGGTTGATCAACTAACTTTGATTGATGAGAAGATAATGGTTGCCGTTTGTCAGGGTCACTTGTATCGACAGAGATTGATTCGCGCTTTCAACAAGAGAGTAAGATCTAGAACTTTTGAAATCGGTCAGTTAGTACTTAAGTGCATTTTTCCTCATCAATATGAGTACAAAGGAAAATTTGCACCAAACTGGAAAGGACTTCACATGGTTCGTAAAGTATTATCTGGAGGTGCTTTGGTCCTGTCAGAGATAGATGACACCGCGTGGCCGAAACCAATCAACTCAGATGTTGTCAAGAGATATTATGTGTAAAGTTTCAGGTTGTATTCCTTTCATTTATTTGTAATTGTTCTATTTTTTCTTCTATTTGTATGGTTTAAATTTTATCCCTCTTGTAATTAACTACATCTTACCTAAATTCTCAAGAATGAGATACGTAGGCGTTCTATGTCGGCCTCGGTCACCCAATTTATCCCCTTCAAATATTTTTTTGTGTTTGAACTACGTTCGACCTGAATTCTCAAGAATGAGATACGTAGGCGGTCTATGTCGGTCTTGGTCGGTTTCTTCGTTATTTTGTCAACCTTTGAGGGGGAACCATGTTTGACATGATTCCTGCATCAACGGGATACGTAGGCACTACAAGGGCTCGGTCATATCTCCCGTAAGATTTCTATTCCTCTCTACAATAGAAACTGGGATATAATTTTTGAGAGGGACTCAAAAATTCTCGAGAGGAATATTCTTCCTCAGCAATTCAAGACTTAATATATTTCAAGATTTGCAACTGGGATAGAATTTTTGAGAAGATCTAAAACATCCCGCGACCTGCTCAGTTACAGTGGAAAGATAAGCAAGACGGTTAACTGGGACAGAAATTTTGAGGATGGCCTCAAAATTTCAGGATGGGTTATCTACAAGTCCGGAGTGACTCTGAAAAATCCCCAGCGAATAATCAGATAGACCTCTAAGCATCAAACTCAAATAAGTTACTTAAGCCTGATATGACATGACTTGGAAATGACCTTTTTCAGATACTATTTCTCGAAAATTTATCTCTCTTGAATTTTCTCTTATATGTTTCATTTTTTTTAGCATAAAATATTTTGTATTATCTATCAAGAGTCGGGAGATCGAGAAATCAACCGGAGATAGCAGGATAAAGAGCAGACAACCGGAGAAATCAACACAGATCAGTTCGTTTTTAAAACTAACAATTTTTCGGTGGGCGCAGGTTTAAATCTTTGCTCTGAAATCAGGAAATTCTTCCGATGGATGGATATGGAGACGTCAAAGGAGGAGAAGACTATCCCAAAATCAATAGTTTTCCTAGAAGCAGGAATCATTTTATATCTTATGTTGGAGACTTGGGAATATGAATTGTTTATTTCAATCAATTTTCAACAACACGAAATTGATAAAGAACGTCCAGCTAGATTCGAAGGTGAATCAAGCAAAAATCTCAAGGAAGAGTTTACGGTTTCCTTAAAGGACGTCATTTGCATCATAATGTTGGACATGATATTATGCATTACCTGGAGCGGTTAGTTATTTTATTGTCGATCAAGATGATATATCATCTGGAAGTCGTTTTGCCGTTATCATCATTGGAGATGATATGACTATCCAGATTGCACCCAGAAGATCACTATGTTGTTCGACTTAAGTACTATCTTCATTTAGTACCAAGGATGAAATCAAGAGTCAATATCCATGCATCGCAGAAGATCATGCATCGCAAGTCAATAACGATGCATCGCGAGTCAATATCCATGCATCACGGAATATCATGCATCAAGTGTCAATATCCATGTATCGCGGAAGATCATGCATCGCGAGTTAATATCCATGCATCGCGAGTCAATATCCATGCATCGCGGAAAATCATGCATCGCGAGTCAATATTCATGCATTGATGAAGATCATGCATCGCGAGTCAACATTCACGCATCACAGAAGATTATGCATCGCGAGTTAATATCCAAGCATCACAAGAAAATTTCATTCCTCGCAGAAATTTATTCGTCACGAGAAGATTCAATGTCTCGTTGAAATTTATGCATTGCGAGAGGATTTCATGCCTCGCAGAAAAGTTATGCATTGTGAGAAGATTTCATACCTCACAGAAATTTACGCATCGCGGAAAGATATTCATTCCCCGCAAGAAATCATGCACTGCCATAAAAGGAAATCGTGCATCCCAAGAGAAATATTTATCAATTGGCATCAACTGCATTCTTTTATTTTAATAAAAGTAAAAATAAAGAAGAATATCGAAGACGACGTCAAAAGAAATACTAGAACACTGCATCAACTTTCATTTATGTTGACATCAAATGAAGAGTATATTGAAGACTATATTGCAAACATAAGACATAAGCTTTATTTGCTTTATGTCAAACCAATCGAGTTGACATCAAATGTTGAAAGAGAACAGCTAAGTTTCAACATGGTAAAAGACACTTTCTTCCGGAATTGCATTTTGTGTTAATGAGTATTTCAGTCTTTTTCGAGAGCATCCAAAAGGGTGAATTCTTCAAAACAAACCACAGGTGTGGACGACATCAAAAAGGATGCAGCATAACGTAGAACTTTTTCTTAGAATCAAACTGGGACGTAGTCCAAAGAGGAGTGTCAAACTCTTAGGGGCGCGAGCAGAGGAGCGACTTTCATAACAATCAAACCACACCCCTATCACAAGGCATGTGGGTTTTTCTTTAAGTTTTGTCAGTTTCGGTCTCGCATCCAGAAATTTTGATCTATCGGAAGCAAGTTTCCAATCTGAGTGATGATACGCTAAGAGCTTTGGAAATTATGTCCGTGTAAGTTCTTAATTATGGGTGTGAAGCGCGCCACATTCATGTCTAACACATTACAAGCCTCCTTTTCATACTCAATTAATTTTTTCACTTGTCTAGAGCCAAAGGTTATCTAGCATTATAGATTTCCTTATCAACCGATCGAGTCGAACTACAAGCAGACTGATTCCTAAGGTTTAAGGATATGTAGGCGGGTTCAATGCTGAAAACTCGGATGTGTTCCAACATTCACTCTCAAATCCCATTCCTGAGTATCTCGAACCCTTCTTAACCGGTGTCGAGATGAATTTTAATTTCTTTAAAAATCGTGCGTTAACTCAAGCGTGTTGAACTACAGATGGCCTAAATTCTCATATAGCCTGAGATATGTAGGAAACCCATGTCTAGGGTTCGTCCATAATTTCTAAAGTCTGTACCAAATCCTAAACTAAAAATGAATATTTGGTCGGTCAAAATTGGTTTGGTCAATTTCATTTTCCTCGAATTTCTTGCATCAATCCAAGTAAAATGAGGGACAGTTATTGACAACCAATTTTGACCCTCCCCGATATGAATTAATTCATGAGCTTCTTAAATTCTCAAACAATTTAAAATAATTTGTTTCATAACATTTTAAGAAAAAATATAAAGTTTGTGTTATGTTGAATGGTTTTGTCATTTCTTACAATTTTAAGATAATACACACACACACACTCTCTCTCACACACAGACACACACACAAGATATTGGAGGAAAAAAAATCTAGAAAGTTTCTTTGGGATCAAAATACACAGAGAGATTTCAAAGTGTAGCCATAAGAACTCCAAAAAAAATCGCGTGAGACTCGTAGGTGTTCTTCACTTAGTAGCATAGGTCGAGCAGATTTTTTTTCTCTCTTTTGCGTAACAAATACATCTCGGAAGAAAAGGTTCATAGTTTGGTTTTCGGTTCAAGCTGCTGTCCAGATTCCTACTCTCCACTCGTAGTCAACATTCGTGGTTGTGGAGTCACTTCCGACGCACTCTTGCTCCAGTTCTACTACCCAGAAACAGGTAATCCGCTTCCTCCGATAATTTTCCCTTAATTTCTTTTTCCTGTTCGGTTAAACTTTCGAATCCACTATCATGTGGTTTTTTGTTGATAGTTGTCACTAGGTCAATGCTTGTTCTAGTATGAGGTGCATATTCTTGTTTTCTTTAATTAGTCAGAGATTGAGTACGAAATTTTAGACGATTTATACTATTGTTGATGCTCCTTGCCTTATGTGTGACTGTCCTGTTATTCCTCTTCTCTAACCCATTACTAAAAATTGTTTAACTCTCCCTTTTATCTCTGCCAAGTTGTGGTTCATCCGAACGGATTTGTTGAGCTATGTTTTCTGTTTTCATTAGTATCGTATGATGTATGGAAGTCGTAGATGTTTCGTTAGAAATTTTTAAGCATAGGCCCCTCTTTCCTTTACTTATCTGCCCTCTCAAAGGTTTTTTTTGAACTTCTGCTTTTTTTTATTATTTATTTATTTTTGTGTCATTTTCTCTTTTAACCAACTGTGTTGTAACTTCCAAAGCCATAAGCATTGAAGGTATTTTCATGTGTAATGGCAACCACCTTAATTTTCAAATAGTTGGAGCTTGTTTGCACCAAAACATTTTTTGGAATTATTTCCTCCAATGGTTTATTTATCACTCTTTTTGTGAGTGCGAAAGCCTTTTTTAGCTTAGATTTAGATTGGCGAATTGATATTTATCGCTTAGTCGGAGCGACATCTATTTCTATTTGGTTTTCACTCGTGATTGTATAGCTTCGTTCTTATATGGTATTGAGTTGACCAAGGATTTATCAGTTTAGGAAATCATCCTTTCGTTTTCATATAATCTGTAATATCTATCATGAGTGTAAAATCGTTGCTTAAATTGGTCACTTATTTGATGTTACCGCATGCTTATTCCTGTTGTTCAGTTTATCTAATTCTGGAACACCTTCGTGATATAACTGCTAGCATGAATTTGGTTCCATAGGATTGACCTTTTTTTATTTGCATTAGCTCAAGATTGTCCCATGATATGTTAATTTTCTTTAGATAAATGCATGAGTTAGGATCTATGGTTATTAAAATTTAGCTTATTCTCTTAATTTAGCATCACATGTCCATCTAGGTTTGGATCTTTGCGTCTCAGGTAAAGGTATTAAGTTAATCACAAAAAATGCATCGATCCTAATCTCGCTTATTTTGCGAAATCTAATTTGATTGGTGTTTGTTTATTTCATTGGATTATGCCACCGTTTTTTTCATAAAAGAGAAAAAATTTCTTAATTAAACTAATATGCCTAACTTTAGTCGTTTAGGAATATTAAATTTGGGCACCTTGGTTCCTTTCATTATTGGTTTCTGGAAAGCACGCATATTAATTATCTTTTGACATTTTTCCCCCATTTATGTCCTTTGCCCCGCAAAAGTGTATATATATATATATATATATATATATATTTGTTTGTATTAAGTCTTCATGATATTTCTTTTCTTATTATTGTCTAAATGTTATTTCATTATTCACCCTTTGTCATCTTAATGCTTCATTGTTTTATCCTAATATATATATAATATATATATA
>NC_028646.1:9144674-9158627 GCF_001406875.1 Solanum pennellii | reverse complement strand
TATATATATATATATATATATATATATATGCTAATGTACTTCATTCATTGTCTTGCATGTGAAATCCACTTGAGTTCTCCACGAACTCGTATCATCTTCCTCTTGCATTTTGACAGAGTCATAAAGACTCACATTCCCTCTCATCTAATCAAGCCACGACATCGGAGAACAGACCTCGAAGTCAGAATGATCCAAAAATCCAAAGAGTTGAAGACTTGAGCTAAAAGTTCAAATTTATTTTTTACTAAGTCTTGTATTTCGTTCTTTTAGGCCTAAGCCCTCGTCATTTTGTATTATCATTTATTATTTTGTTTAGTTAGGACAGGTACAAAGAAAAATGGGTCAAAAAACCAAAAACGGGTGGGTCAAAAAACCGGTCAAGGCGAACAGAACCCAGATTTGGATCCAAATCTCTTTCCCTCTTTGTTATTTCTTGTTTACTTACTTGCTTTATTTGTTAGTTAGTTTAAGTTAAGAAACTTTCAAATCCCCGCAAATGTCGTTTTGTTTGAACAACTTAAAAGTTAATCAAGTTTAAGTAGTTTTCAAAATAATTTCGTCAAGTCCGGTATTTCACTTAGGTAAAAGTTAGACATTAATTTTCAAACAACTCTAGAAAATATTTTTTATCGCAATTCTAAGTCTTAGCCAAACTAAGTTAGTTGTCGGAAAACTGTATTAATGGATATTTTAGGTGCTTAAAACCTTCCTAAAATATAAATAGGAATGATCGAACCCCTTTAAAGTATTCAAAACAATTTTTCTATTTAAGTCTTTTGAAAACAAAGGTTTTCTTAATTTTTTCTTTAAAAATTAAGTGGCGACTCTAAAAAGTCGAAAACTCTTCCTTTTCCTAATAAAAAATGGTAATTGATTGACGTGGTTATGATGTTTGTTAGTGTTAAGAGTTTTGGAATTAGTCGAGTTATGTGAGAAGTATGTGAGGTACAATGAATCAAGTATGTGTGCAATGTAATGAGGACTAGACTAATTGATTGTGTGTGGCTAAAAATAAAAAATATGGAGTTGGATGAATATAAATGTTTGATATGGGAATTATGGAAGGAAGTTTCTAGTATTATTCGACCTTGGTTCTATATATTCTTATATGAACACCTACTTCTAGTATCATTCAACTTGGGTTCTATATATTCTTATATGACCACCTACTTTGTTCCGGACATGATTTTTTAAATATGAGTAGTTGATTCTGTCCATGAGTGCTTCCACTTTGGTGGGTGGATTCCTAGTGGTGTGTAACATCTCATAACTCGAATAACTCTGAATAAGCTAAGAAATTAAAAATAATCACTCTGGAAAGAAAGGGGAAATTTTGGAAAACTTTTCTAAGTTTAAGAAGTGAGTTTTTTTCATTTTCAAATGGTGATAATTTCTAGCAAAGGAGAAGTTAGAGGTAGTTCTTGATATGGTTGGAAATCCCTTGGAGATATCTTTCCAAAGCCGCCAAGTTTGCACATTTTTGATGTCGTATGAGGGGCATATGCCTATCGAACGTTAGGCTATTGGAGTGAGAAAAGTCCAATCCGAATTTAAGTAAGGGCAAACTAGTCGTTTCACCAAACTATTTCATAATTCATTTTAAGGGTTTAATTTGGGTAAAAATAAACCTTCAGTCAGTTTTGGAAAATCATTTCAAGCTTAGGGCTTGAGAGAAAAGAGAACAGAAGAAGGAGAAGAGAGGAAGATCAAGGTTTCGTCAAGAACGCCAAGGAATTCCGAGTGGAATTTGTTGGAGGTGATCCCTATTAAGGTGTGTGAGATCTTTCATGTTGGCTTAGTTCATCCACATATGAATTTGTTTCAATTCAACAAATTATGAGTTGTTTACATGTTAAAAGTTGAGATTCTTAAAGAAAACTGTCAAATCCTCGTTGATTGAATTGTTGGCTGCCTATTGTAGGTTGATTCTTGTTTCTCAGGGTTGTTTCTGAGTTGAAACGAGTAGTGTTGAGGTTACCAATAGTCCCAAGTGTTTGGTGGTAGAACTAGGGAGGTTTGGAGATTAAAAACGAGTTGAAAAATCTGTCAGACGCACCTGGCAAGGCAAGGAGCGATACGCCTGCAGTGCGACAGAAATTGGCCTTTGACACTTAGGCCTGACGCGGAGCACCAGTAGTGCACCAGAAATTGGCCTCAGACAATTGAGGTTGGTGAGGCGCATCCCGAACGCAATCGGATCGACGTTTTTCACCCAAGTTTGGTAGTTTATCTCTTTTATGTCCTTCTAAGATATATTAACACCTTCCAATGATTCTAATTACTTCAAATGATTTCTAAACACCTACAACTCATCAAAGAGCACAAATCACAACCTTGAATCCATAATATAATTCAAGAAAATTTTAAAATCAAAGTCTAAGAAGTTAAGATCAAAATCTAAAGTTAAGGAGTAAGTCAATGCAAAGTTCTTAAAGGTTTCCAAGAATTTCTTATTAAACCTTTTTAATTTCGTTTTAAAGCCAAAGCTTTGAGTTACAGTAAAGAGTAATAGTTGAAGTCTTTTCTTCAAAGAAATATAAGGAAAGTAAATATTCCCTAAAAGTTGATTAAGACTCAAGTTTTAAAGATTAGCAAAGAGTAAAGAGTTGAGTTCAATTCTCAAAATTTATAAGGGAACTAAGTATTCCCTAAAAGTCTATAAAACATAACTTCATTACATTCACAATGCAAGAAGATCAATGAAATTCCTTTTCAACAAGAATCCTACACAAAATGCAAAATGATACATGCTCTTATGACATTCTATCTCTGAATATTAAATTGAATAGAATAGAAGGGACAACAATCACAGCTCCACTACTCACCATACTCCCCCACTTAGAAGGAACCCATTACTACACAAGAGAGAAGACTACAACTTACCATATCATCACCCAAATTTGCTCCCTTAGCTTGAAGAATATAAAAGTGATTCCTCTTTGGAGCATCACCTTCCGGAGCACTAGGAGGAACTTACTTGGCCTCCCTTCCTCTAGCTGCAATAGTAGGAAAATCCCTCACCTTATGACCATCCTTACCACAACCAAAGCAACCACCGGTACCGGCTATACATTTCCCAAAATGCTTCTCCAGATACCTAGCACAAGTAGGCTTAACACCTTGAGAACTACTACCACTCACAATCTTGACCTTAGGATCACTATATACATCTTGGTTTGGAGCCCTCTTCTTAAACGTTGTTAGGTTTCGCTCATCGGATATACCCCTCTTAAAATTCCTTGAATCTTACTAATTTTGGACTCCTAAATGGATTATGCATACACCAATAGTCTAGACAAGTTCACGTCATTTTGGAGCATGGCTGTACGACACTCTTCTTTCGCAAGGTCAGAAACACCCTTCACAAACTTACTCATCTCATCCTTAGGGTTAGACACCAAGATGGAGCAAACCTAGACAACAAGGTACACTTCAAAAAATACTCCTTAACACTCATGTTCCCTTGACTAAGGTTAATGAACTCCTCAACCTTCACCTCTCTCCTCTCACGAGGAAAATACTTTCCAAAAAGAGCCTCGTTAAACTCCTCCCACTTTATAGGACCCAAGTCAACTGCCCTATTGTCTTTCCATTAGGTGTACCACACTTGAGCAACTTACCTCAATTGGTATGAATCCAACTTCATATTCTCGCTAGAATTCAACCCCATAACACTCAACACCTTGTACACACCATCAAGAAACTCTTGGGGTCTTCTCCTATCTTAGAGCGAAGAAAGATACGAGGATTCATACTCATAAAGTCCCTAACCCTAAAGGTCATAGTACCCTCTATAATATTCACCCTAGGCTCAACACCCCTATCCACATGAGTTGTCATGGATCGGGCTAAAGAAATTAGAGCCTATCTAATCTCCCTATTAGTCATGTTCCGGGGAACCACCGGTACCTCAAAATTTTCACCTTCAATAGGCAATTGATCACTTTGTGGAGGAACTTGGACACCTTGGGGAGGTTGAAATCCTTGTGGATCCAATCCACCTTGGGGAACTCCCTCATGCAATCCTTCCTCTTCCAACCTTCTTGCGACCATTCTTCTTGTAGCCATACCCTAAAATCACAAGATAAGATATTAGGAATAGACACTTATATCCTCAACTTTATAGGAACAACATAAAACTAATGAAGAAATTGAAAATCTATCGTCTTATAATCTCTCGCTCATAGATATGTCGTGACTCACACCTACGAACAAGACTCTAGTAGAAGTAGCTTTAATGAGACTTTAGATTCCTAAGGACTACTTCATAACCTATGATCTGAATAAAGTTTGTCACGACCCGAGAGTATACCCTAGAAGAAATGGTATTCTTAAATCATAAAATGGCATACTTGACCTCTTGGAGTTCCAGTATAATCTCTTTGACATCATTCATTGCATACATGTATGTAAAGTAGTGAGAAATTAAAACTTTTCACACAAATGAATAATACTTCAAAATATCTTTCATAGAAAATCATAGGAAATACTAAGTCTCAAAGTCTCCATCTTAGACACACAAATATCCTGGGTCACGGACCATACGTCAACAAAATAGAAATATCTAAGTCTATTACATTGTTTTTAACAAGAAAACTAAACATAGTCATGTCCTCGAATCAATTATAAACATACCACAACTTTTCTTAAATGAATGCTAATATCCAAGATTCACTTCAATGACTCCTCTCATATCCACCTAGACCTTTAGAAATAATACAAAATATATGGAATTAGTACATTAGAATACACTAAGTATGGTGACGTGCAATTAAAACCATGATAAAAAGTCATTTGTATAAAACATGCTCTTTTTGAGAAAACGTCATAATATAAGTATAATACACAACTTCAAGTCATCACAAGCACATTTAAGTCACATTACACAATATAGCATATCATCACTTCAAACCGTATAAGCATACAACTCTCCTATCAAAGGTCCTCCATAGGCTCACTCGAGTGAGACATGAATCGACTACCCGTACAACCCCTCCACACCCACCTAACTGATCCTCAAGGATTCCTAAGATAAGATTATTCACTTTATTTAAATAAATCCCCTACCTAAAGTTACTCTAAGATTCACCTAAGTAAAACATGAAGAGACCGCCCATACACCCTATTCACAGCTACCTAAGTAATCCTTAAAGCTACTTTAGATATGTAACTTTTAATTAACATGCACTTAAATTAAGCCGCTATGTATATTAAGGCATTTAAGAGACATTCAACAGTTAAGGACTTTCACATTATGGTCTTGGAGAAGACCTAGAGAACCTACACACTAGCATCTTCAAAGCCAACTCGTGCAATATCTAGACAATGTCTAATTAAACTAACTAAATGTTCTAGAATTTGTCCAATTCTAGAATGTATCTCACGTGATGAGAATAGGCAATAATAGACATAGACCATACTAGCTAGGCATTGAATCCGGCGTCTACCCTACTGCGATGGAGGGTGTTCTACTTGCCAAGGGTAGAACTAGGAAACATCGCATATAGACACATGGTTAAGGAATATCAAGGGTTTCTTTGTACTCTAGTCTCAACTTAAGTAGAGTCACTGCCCGAGTACCTCTCTCAGTGCTAGCCATAGTTATCATACAGTAATTTAATCACAAGGGCATATGAAGAGGTACCATATAGAACTCATAACTAAATCATAATACACCTTACAAAAGGGGGTCCGATATACTGTGGTTTCACGGTATTATTAATACTTTTTCCTTAGGTTTAGTGTGTCCAAAAGCCTTTTTGTGCTAATTTTAATATAAGTTTCTCTTTATTTGCATGAAATCTGTCCAAAGATGAATGCGGAGATTTTGAGCGAAGAAATGCAGAAGAGACCACCTACGGAGCTTGTGACGGTCCGTCGTGCTTGTGACGATCTGTAGGTGGCAGCGTAGTGCAATTGCTGAAGGAAGATGGGGAAGTCTGACCAAGTGTGGGGTTACGGAGTCCATGACAGTCCGTCGTGTCTATGACGGTCCGTCCTGCAGGTTCGTCATGAAGTTCAGAGAAGTAGTCCCAGTACCCATATTCCAAGAGTTCAAGTGTTTTGAAACGAAGACCCTCGACGGACCGTTGTGCCTATGACGGTCCGCCATACTTGCCGTCGAGGGTAATGAAGAGAGCAGCAGAAGAAATTGCACAAGTATGGGACGACGGAGTCCATGATGGTCCGTCAAGACCACGACGATCCGTCGCGAGGTCCGTCGACCCAGCCTCGTTTTGACAGATTTCCATCAAATAGAGACCTTATTTAATTAGGTTTTTATTTTCTATAAATAGTTTGAAAAACCTCGTTTTTGAGGTTAGACTCCGTATTATTGGTTAGACTCCGTATTGTTAGACACCTTATTACAGACACTGTATTGTTAGACTTTTGATTATCATTAGACTTTTTGTGAGATTATTGATTACTTTGAGATTCTTGCAAGTGATTGTTGGTGATTTTTTGTGATTAATCAAGCAAACTTTCGGATTTTACTCTTTCTCATTGAAGTAAGTACATGAATTCTTATATAATATATTTGAATATTGTGATTATGACTATGGGTAACTAAACTCCATAACTAGGGTTGTGGGAACCATAGGCAAATAATGAGGTAAAACCTAACTAAAATAACAATTCTAGAATAGTGTCTTGCATGTATTAATAATTCTTTCGCTTAGAAGTCTTTTTAACGGATGGCCAACGTTAGAACTCGCCTTAATGCTACTTGCCGGACCAAGGAGGTAGATAATAGGAAAAGAATTATCAACATAGATTTAGTGTATCCTATCTAATAGGCTAGTATTGATTGGTACGAGGTAATAACTTAGTCAAATATCGAATACGATGCTTAATATGAGGTAAAGATAAGGGTTAGGATAGCAACACACGTAGCCGGACCAAGGTGCGGAGTGAGATTTTCTAGATGCCGGACCAAGGATTTAGAAATACATAACTTATCACTTTGCATGCAAGATACTAGGAAAGAATTGTTATAGTTAGAATTATCAAGTTATGAACCTGTGGGGAACACGTAAACCCTAGTTACTTTGATTAATTGATTAAACTCCAACTTTCAAAGCTGTTAAGTGTCTCTTTCAATTTCGTTAGTTATTTTCACTCATTTAGAACTAGAAACCCCCCTTTTATTGTTTTTACTTTCCAAGGAAGTCATTGACCAAACAATAGTAATAACAAGTTGAAGTTAAGTCTAGACTATTTTCCTCGTGGGAACGATCCCAACCTCACTAGTTGGGTTATTTACTTGACACGACCGCTTTACTTCTTATTTGAGAAGTAAGTTTGAGCGTATCAAATTTTGGCGCCGCTGCCGGGGAAAATAGCTTTTAGATTAACTTGAACTTATTACTATAGTTTAGTTGATATTTTCTTGATTTTACTTTGTTTTATTGTTTTTGATTTCTTTTCAGAACTATCCTCCTTGTATGCCAAATACACGGAGAGGAAGAGAACCGTTGTTTCCCTACGATCACGAGTTAGAGCGTACACTGCGCAATATGAATCGTAATTTGGGAATAAATGATGAGGATCCGAACCAGAACATCCCAGCTCCGGTTGATGTTCATGGTCAGATGTTACCCGATGCTCCGGGTGAACATCAACAGAGGGGACAAAATCCCGTTCCACGGCCCCAAGCATACTACAGAGGCTATGATGACATAGCAGATTCGGATGGGCCACTGGTTTTGCCTCCTCTACCCGCAGGCCACACTTTTGTGGTAACTAGTAGTCTGATGCAAATGCTCACTGCCAGAGGTTTGTTTTCAGGGCTACCTTCTGAGGATCCACATGCCCATATAGCTAAGGTAAGGGCAGTGTGTAAAAGCTGTGTAGGGAGGCTCGATTTGGATTTAGATGTAATAGGGATCAAAGTGTTTCCTCTCTCACTGACGGGAGAGGGTGCTATATGGTTCACTGAGCTCCCTTATGACTCAATTTTCACTTGGAACCAACTAAGGGATGTCTTCTTAGCACGCTACTATCCGGTCTCCAAGAAACTAAACCACAAAGACAGAGTGAACAACTTTGTGGCACTACCAGGAGAGTCAGTTAGTAGTTCTTGGGATAGATTCACCTCATTCTTGAGAAGTGTTCCAAATCACCGTATAGATGATGAGTCACTAAAGGAATACTTCTATCGGGGAGATGATGATAATAATTAAGCGGTTTTGGACACTATAGCAGGTGGATCTTATAGGGAATGTCCTTATGCTGAGATTGCCGAAAAATTAGAGAAAATCTCCCGGAATAATAAAGCTTGGAGTACTAGGAAGTCAGATACCGGGAGAAACACCTTCGCAGTGCAGTCCACTCACAACCCAACCACAGATGAGATTCGTGAAGAAATGGCTCAGATGAGAACTGAGCTTGGGTTGGTATTAAATCATGTCACTGGGTGCACAAAAGATAAATGCAGTCAACTACTTGTCGAAACCACCGCCACCTAATGATGAATGCTATTATGCGGAGGACACCTATGCAGTAAATGAGCAGACGAGGGGTTTCCGACCGAGCGCCCAAGGCACAAATCATGATAATTGGTGCCAAGGTCAAGGGAACCAAGGTCGGATCTATGGTAACTACAACCGTGAGGGTCATTATGTCCGAGATGGAAACTACAACCGCGACAATAACTTCAACAGGGGTAACTACGGTAACAGAAATGATAGGAATGGGCCCTATGTTCCTTCTCAAAATCGTGAAGTTACTCCTAGGGATGGTGGAGATAGTATGGCGCGAGTTGAGGATATGTTTCACACAGTGATGAGGAGGTTCGATGCTAGTGATGAGCACATTAAAGAGTTAAGGTGCGATTTAGCAAGTATTGCGCAAAAAGTCGATACACATGCAATATCGATTAAGCAGATCGAGTTGCAAATGGCCCAATTATCTGCGACAGTGAACACACGGCAACCGATCACTCTTCCTAGCAACACTGTCCAAAATCCAAAAAATGATGCGCACTGTATGGCAATCACTAATCGGGGTGGTAAGCAAACCATTGACCCACCTATGCCGTCTAATGAGGAAAAGGTGAGAAAGGATGATGATAAGGTGGTAAAGGGTAGTGGTGAAGCAGAAGAGAGCACTGGAAAAGATGCAGATGTCCCTATGAAGGTAATTCCCATGCCTAGACCACCACCACCCTTCCCTCAGAGATTAGTGAAGAAGACCGAGGATGGTAAATATCGGCATTTTATAACAATGCTGAAGCAGCTTTCTATCAATGTCCCTTTGGTAGAAGCTCTTGAACAAATTCTCGGTTATGCCGAGTTTATGAAAGATCTGGTTACAAAGGAAAGATCGGTCACTTTCGAGGATGATGATAGACTGCAGCATTGTAGTGCTATTGCTACAAGATCTCTCGTGCAAAAGAAAGAAGATCCGAGTGTGTTCACTATTCATTGTACAGTCGGGTCATTACATTTTGCGAAAGCATTATGTGATCTGGGGGCAAGCATAGATCTCATGCCCCTCTCGATATACAAGAAGTTGGGTTTGGGTGACCCAAAACCCACTGCGATGCGGCTACTGATGGCTGATCGAACAGTGAAAAGGCCTATAGGGATACTCCATGATGTGCTAGTAAAAGTGGAGTCATTCATATTTCCGGCAGATTTTGTTATTCTTGATTGTGAAGTCGATTTTGAAGTGCCTATTATTCTTGGGAGGCCATTCCTTGCTACAGGTAGAGCCTTAGTTGATATGGAAAAGGGGCAGATGAAATTTCGGTTGAACAATGAAGAAGCGACCTTCAACGTTTGTAGGACTGTGAGGCAAAGTGGTGAGCTCCAATCGGTATCCGCCATATCCCACAAAGAAAAGATGAAGAAGGAGATTGAACAAAAAAGTGCAAAATAGGAGTTTATGGTTGGGGATTTGGTGCTTGTAGACAGTTCTGGGGTGCCTTGTCTTCCGGGCAAGCTCAAGTCCAAACGGACTGGCCCTTACTTGATTACCCAAGTATTCCCTCATGGAGCAGTAGAGTTAAAAGTCAAGGAGGGAGTGCGGTTTAAGGTGAATAGAGAACGAATAAAACCCTATTTCGGGCATGCTGAATCAGTGAATGAAGTGATAGAGGAATACTATCTTGATGAAGGCTGAGTAATCAAGTGTCCGCAGTCGTGTCGCGACTTTAAATCAGGCGCTTGTTGGGAGGAAACCCAATACATATAGTTTTTATTTTTAGTAATGGTAGCATTTTTCTACTAATGGGTTTTAAATTTGTAGGCACATCACCAGGAAATTCTGCAGAAAATTACTCTGCAGCAGTCACTGACGGATACAGCGACGGACCGTTGTGCCTGAGACGGACCGTCGCATGAATCCGTCGTGCCAGGTACGTCTTTCTGTTATTTTCAAACTAGTGCACACACGACGGAACCAACGACGGATCGTCACAACTGAGACGGACCGTCGTCGGGCAATCGTCGCGTCATTAATGAGGCATACCCGACCCGACCCGGCTGGAGTTTTTTACAAAATGTTACCGTTTAAACTCTCCAACCCCTCATTTCACCCCCATTCCCTCACTATTCCTCCTATTTCCCTCGCTTTTCAACTTCCAAACTCTCTCCCTCTATCAACCGATCATTGTTCCCCCAAAATCCTCCAAAGCCCTAATCATTATCATCTACTAGTAGGAGTTGTTGCTGTGGGTGTCTTCTCGGTCACCAAGTACTTTTTCCATCTTGTTTTTCTCCAATTCTCAAGTATGTGTCTCAAATTTCTACTCATTTATCTTGCATTTTTGTTTATCAATTAGTTTTAGCCTAGTCTTATTGATATGTTCATTTCTTTTATATAAATTCTGTCTAACCTAGGTTAAAAATCTTCGAAATTGTCGTGTTTACAACCCTATACATAGGTGCTTTTGCATTACTAGTTTACTAGGCATTTGGGTTAGACAAATGTAGGTCCAAAACACTACAAATTTGATTTGGGTCATGGGGGATGAAAGGGGTACCCCCAGTTCTGTCACTGATCTACAGAACCAGACCCCGATGACGGACCGTCGTACCTACAACGGACCATCGTAGGGTTCGTTCCAAAAGCCCTAACACCCCACTGCCCAATTTTAGTCAAGTGTCCTCCAACGGACATATGCGATGGACCTTCATACGCACGACGGTCCGTCCTGCACAACCGTTCTGGTTGTCAGAGACCCTGTTCCTGAGGGTCTCTCACTTTTTCTAAGTGTCCATCAACGGACACATGTGACAGACCGTTGTCTTTACGACAGTCCGTCCTACACAACCGTCATACTTGTCAGAGACCCTGTTTCTAAGGGTCTCCCTCCATTTTTCTAAGTGTCCTCAAATGGACGAGTACTACGGACCGTCATACCCATGACGGTCCGTCATGCATGACCGTTCTAACGGTCAGAGACCCCTCTCCTAAGGTCCTCCATATTTTTTNTGACGGACACCTACGACGGACCGTCGTACCTGTGACGGTCCGTCCTGCACATACCGTCATACTTGTCAGAGACACTCCTTCAGGGTTCTCCATATATACATAGTCTAAGTAAGACACGACGGACCCCATGACGGTCCGTCATAGTCACGACGAGCCGTCACCAGGCCCGTCGTGTGTCACTGTTACTATAGAAATGTCATTTTATTTTAATTTTTTTGTGTCGTTTTGCTTGTCTTGTTTGCCACTACTCGTACTAATATTGATCCTTTACAGGTACTATCTACTATGGCACCCAAACAAGATCGAATCTATGCATGCGGGTGATCGAAGTCTGTCGCTCCGTCTGCCTGCAGGGTCATTGGCTCTGATGATGAGCGTGACCCCGAGTACGTGCCCCCAGGCACTTCCACCCCTTCTCGTGCTTCACGTGCCACCAGAGCCACACCTAAAAAGGTGGCGTCCGGCGTAGTCATTGTCTCCCAGTCTGATGAGGAGCGCACACTGACCGGCACACCTTCTGGGTCAGCCACCAACGAAGAAGGAGCGTCTGGCTCCTTAGGAGTTTCGTGGTCGGAGGAAGCCTCCAGCTCTGATGAGGTTCCTGCACCCGCCAGCGCTGCAGCGTCGGCCTCATCTGATGAGGCTGACAGTTCGGAATCCACATCAGGTTCACCAGCTCAGGCCCTCACCCCAGCTACTGACCAGCCCAATCGGTGGTGTGTCGACGGGCAATTTCAAGTCTACTCCGAGGCCAAGTTCCTGACTGACAAAGGAGTTATGACTCAAACACTCACATTGGAGCGGCGGGTCCTTACAGGGAGTCTCCCCATGAAGCCTGAGATCCATAATCTCTTCACCAGTCATCGCCTGGAGTGGACAGCACGTCCGTTGGGACCTTATAGTGAAGAAATGGTCCGAGAGTTCTATGTGTCCTACGTAGAGACTCTCCGATCACAGATTGATAGGCGGTCTGCCCCTGTCAAACAGGCCCCACTGGAGCAGGTCCGAGTACGGGGCGTTCAGGTTGATATTTCCCTGCCTGCCATCTGCCGGTTTCTATACGGCGAGGGTGTTGATGCTACTCGGATTCCTCTCACTTCCGAGTTTGACTATCGATGGCAGCTTGTTAAAGATGGCCAGTTCCTGCGCGAGCCATCGCTGAGAGAGACCACCAAGAGGTGGATGGCCCTGCACCTGTCAGTTGATAGAGAGGGTGCCGACTGGGTGACCGAGCCAAAGGGGGCCATCAAGAAGTCCAACCTAAATTTTACGGCAAAGTTCTTGTGGTTGATTGTCCGCCACTGCCTTTCCCCACAGCCGCTGATAATATCGTTACATGGGATCGAGCAGTATTGATGGCGGCGATGATAACCGGGTTCGAGGTGGATTTTGCGTGGCTTCTACAGGAAGTCATGCACGAGAGGGCTTTTAAGGTCACAACTACTTACCCTTTCCCGTGCATGATCTTTTCTCTCTACAGGTCCGCAGGTGTGCCTATATGGCACGTTGATCAGCTCAAAACCCCTATGGGCACTGTTGATGTCAACCTCATCAGAGACGAGGCCAATGAGTTGGCTTCACGCAGAGGGCCCCGTCCAGAGCTGCCCCCACTTGCTGACGATCTTGCTGGTACAGCAGCCCAACCCGCACGGCTACGCAGGCGGCGTCCACTGACACTACCCCGGTCCAGTCTACCCCGAGTAGTAGCAGTGCCCCGAGCTCCTCTCGCAAAGCCCCTCTACCCGCGCTGGTCCCGCTTGCAAGGGTCCAAAAATTATAGGCACAAATGGCTACACTTCTGCATCATATCCATCCGTGGATGCAGAGGTCTATTACCGAGGCAGAAGAGCGCTTGGAGCGGAAAATGGTCCAGTATACAGAGCGGAAGATCGCCGAGGTTCACCGGCGCTTGGACGCTTTTGAGTTGCGGGTGCTAGCCCGGCCAGCCCCTCCGGTGGATGTGTCGACTCTCCAGGCTGCGGTCGACAGTCTTCGCGTAGATATTGACACGATCTTAGAGGCTAGGGTGCCTGAGTCTGAGGCCCCTTCTGTCGAGCCNCCCACCAGCTTGCTGATCGACGGCGCTTTGCGCCACAGGTTTGCTTCACCTACCACTCTAGTATTTAAATTGTTTATGGATTGGGGACAATTGCATGTTCTTTTGTTGGGGGTGGGGTAACTGGAAAGTGAGTGCTAGGGTGAAGTCTGAGTAGCCCAATTCACTATCCTCTTTTGGGGTTTTCTTGCCTGTGTTCTTTTTCCCCAAAAGACTGATTACTTTTTCTGTTGAACCGGCATGTCTATATCTTTTGTACATAGTTTAACTCTGGAGCATGATGGCTAAAATGATATCCTGATAAATTGGAAAATGATGCACGACTAGGCATAGTAACTGATAAATGTCTGGCTCTAAGCATGACATAGAGGTATACCATTGCATACCCTAAGTCTTAAATTCGAACTAGGTGTCTGATAATCTGGTATAGTGATGAGATGTCAAGTGAGTGTGAGGAA
>NC_028646.1:9134061-9144515 GCF_001406875.1 Solanum pennellii | reverse complement strand
AAATTAGACCTTTCTTTTTCACCCCAACTGATCTTTTCTGGGAACAATGTGTTAGCCCTGGTCCCTCCTTGGACATGTGCACCTCAGCTTATGCCAAAAGCATAAGTTGAGGTAATGCAGTAAAGCCATGAGTTGAGGGTGGCCCTGACCCAACTTTGGGTATTGTGTACCTTGACTCATGGCAAAGCCATGAGTTGAGGGTGGCTATTATGAGATATGCTCTGGAACGTGGGGTTGAAAGAACAAAGAGAGAGAAAGAACAAAAGTAAAGCGACTCAAGAATTAGTTGAAAGAAAAGTAAAGAAAAAGAAAAATATACAAGAAATACAAGCAAGAAAAGAAGATAGTCACTTACACAAATGAAGAAAGAAGAGAGAATAGCAAGGTGAAAGAATATGAGAAACTGGGTGAGATAAAATGATAGAAAATGGTATGTTTAGCCGATATGTCAAGGAGGGCAAAAAGTCACTAAAGTATACCTAAATATACCCTACCTTACCCTGAGCCTATGTTACAAGCTAAGAAAGTCCTATCGTGATCCTAAGGGTTGTATAGTGAACTTAAGACAGTGAAAATAAGGGCAAGCTTATGGCAATAGGTATGAATGAGTGTGACTTTGTTCTGAGAGCGAGTGTTGAAATGTAATCCTTATACTCAAACTGAAATCATTGTGTGAAAAATGAGGATTTTGTTCTAAAGTGAGGACATTAGTTGCAATACCAGAATTGTTAGCACCTCGGTGAGAAATTGAAGAGGATAGGTGTTAATGCATGGTGAGTCTGTGTCATGTTCTGATCCCACAAAAATTCAAGCTTAATAGTGATAGCATGCATAGATTTGATGAGATTAATCGGGATTGATAGCCAAATGATTGCAAAGGATAAAACATGGATACTATTGTACAAGGATTGTGTAGTGAGTCATAGTGCGTCGCTTGAGGACAAACAACGAATTTAAGTTGAGGGTGTTGATATACTGTGGTTTCACAGTATTATTAATACTTTTTCCTTAAGTTTAGTGTGTCCAAAAGCCTTTTGTGCTAATTTTTATATAAGTTTCTCTTTATTTGCAGGAAATCTATCCAAAGATGAATGCGGATATTTTGGGAGAAGAAATGCAGAAGAGACCACCTACGGAGCTTGTGACGGTCCGTCATGCTTGTGACGGTCCGTAGGTGGCAGCGTAGTGCAGCTGCTGAAGGAAGATGGGGAAGTATAACCAAGTGTGGGGTTCCGTCGTGTCTATGACGGTCCGTCGTGTCTATGACGGTCCGTCCTGCAGGTTCGTCATGAAGTTCAGAGAAGTAGTCCAGTACCCATATTCCAAGAGTTCAAGTGTTTTGAAACGAAAACCCTCGACGGACCGTTGTGCCTATGACGGTCCGTCATACTTGCCGTCGAGGGTCATGAAGAGAGCAACAGAAGAAATTGCACAAGTATGGGATAACGAAGTCCATGACGGTCCGTCAAGACCACGACGATCCATCATGACCACGACGATCCGTCGCGAGGTCCGTCGACCCGGCCGCATTTTGACATATTTCCAGCAAATAGAGTCCTTGTTTAATTAGGTTTTTATTTTCTATAAATAGTTCAAAAAACCTCGTTTTTGAGGTTAGACTCCGTATTATTGGTCAGACTCCGTATTGTTAGACACCTTATTACTAGACACTGTATTGTTAGAGTTTTGATTATCATTAGACTTTTTTGTGAGATTCTTGATTACTTTGAGATTCTTGCAAGTGATTGTTGGTGATATTTGGTGGTTAATCAAGCAAACTTTCGGATTTTACTCTTTCTCATTGAAGTAAGTACATGAATTCTTATATCATATATTTGAATATTGTGATTATGACTATGGGTAACTAAACTCCATAACTAGGGTTGTGGGAACCATAGGCAAATAATGAGGTAAAACCTAACTAAAATAACAATTCTAGAATAGTGTCTTGCATGTATTAATAATTCTTTCGCTTAGAAGTCTTTTTAACGGATGGCCAACGTTAGAACTCGCCTTAATGCTACTTGCCGGACCAAGGAGGTAGATAATAGGAAAAGAATTATTAACATAGATTTAGTGTATACTATCTAATAGGCTAGTATTGATTGGTACGAGGTAATAACTTAGTCAAATATCGAATACGATGCTTAATATGGGTAAAGATAAGCATTAGGATAGCAACACATGTAGCCGGACCAAGGTGCGGAGTGAGATTTTCTAGATGCCGGACGAAGGATTTAGAAATACATAACTTATCACTTTGCATGCAAGATACTAGGAAAGAATTGTTATAGTTAGAATTATCAAGTTATGAACCTGTGGGGAACAAGTAAACCCTAGTTACTTTGATTAATTGATTAAACTCCAACATTCAAAGCTGTTAAGTGTCTCTTTCAATTTAGTTAGTTATTTCATTCATTTAGAAATAGAAACCCCCCTTTTATTGTTTTTACCTTCCAAGGAAGTAATTGACTTAACAATAGTAATAATAGATTGAAGTTAAGTCTAAACTATTTTCCTCGTGGGAATGATCCCAACCTCACTAGTTGGGTTATTTACTTGACACGACCACTTTACTTCTTATTTGAGAAGTAAGTTTGAGGGTATCAGGGTCCACTAGGGCTGCCACACAATGGTTACTAAGATAGCTTCATGAATTTCCTAAGGATGATTTCATGTCATTCCAGCAAACCAATCCCTAAGTCCATCATTCACAAAATAAGGATACCATTACGACTTTTAACTTCAAGGATATCATAACCTTCTAACTAGGTTGAAGGTTCCACATTAATGACCCTCTTAACTATGTTCAAGATCATATTTCAATCATACGTACATATTCATGAAAAAGGTGTTTTATCTCACTCAGTCAAGAGTCATATTCACATTCTTCATGTATCGACTAGAGGGACATAGGTCTACCACAACAAAATAAACACGTACTTCATCTTATCACATGTACAATTACATTCAAGTAGCACACAGGGTCTACTAAGTATGCTACTAGTGACCCTATTCACTCTTATAGAAACATTACATAACTCATTACAAGACTCATATAGTCAAATAAAAAGATTCATACTTCAACATCAAGCAACATATTAAGACATCAACATAGTCTACTATAAACACCTATCATCAACTTAGAAGAACACATGCTTTGACTTCACACGTACAGATAAGTCATATAGACCCTCACAATGTTCACATATACAAGTTATTACATGATAATGTCATAATTTATAAGGTAATGCCGACAAGGACACATTCTTGACAATTCATAAAGTAATGCAAACGAGGCCATAATCTTTACTATTTATAAATTAATATCAACAAGGCCACATCCTTCACAATTCATAAAGTAATGTCAAGGAGGAAACATTCTTCACAAATATATCACATAAGAACCAACACCATAAGTGGACCATACTAAAAATCACAATTGAAATACATATACTACACAATATAGAAGAGGTTAGGTCAGCATACCACCACTGCATCCACAACAGCTCTAATCCATAGTTAATTCAACCGATTCAATCCACAAAGGCTCTTACCAATAGCCATAAGCACCAATTCAACCCAATAATAAAACTATACAATAATCCAAGATGATACAATATGAAATTCACCAAATTATGACAACCTACACACAATTCTAACATGCTTCTTACATAATTCAATAGCCTAAAGCACACTACACAAGAATTCAATACAATAGAGACATGATCAAATCATCCATAATATAACAAAAATAAGGAAATCTTGATTTGCATGGGTTAATAGGAATTTATTTTTATCACATTAACATAAATTCAATCATAAATCATTGATTCAAAATGTTTTATGAAACAACCCATGGCTAGATTCAAAAAAGGAGAATTCATCTTTTTGAAAGTTTTAGAAAACACTTCGAAGTTTGGATCCTTAAAGAAGGAATATTCAAGGATGAAACATAATACATTGATTCATGATTAGCCACAAAATTTAAAAAGAATTGATGGTTAAATCAAGCTCCAAGTTCCACCTTGCTTCAAGCTCCAATAGAGTTCTAGAGAGTTCTTTTTTGGGATTTGGTTTTAATTTTGAATAATGACTTGAATTGGGGTTCTAGACTTACAAAAAAACTTAAAATACCCAAAATTCCCTTAAGTAACCACCCAAACTATTTTTATAACACTAGGTGAAATCCCCAAAATACCCCTTCTTTGGCCGAGACACCTCTAGAAAATCTACAGGTTTCAATCAAAGGACACCCACCTACGCCTCGTCGAACCACTAATGAATCTTACTGCAGGTCCGTGGTTTGGGTCAGAGGCTCTTCCACAAGGGGGCTAAGCTTCCCACACTAAGTATGAGGCTACACTACCAAACAATGGGTCGTTGCCCAATGAACGGGGTGTATGCCTTACTAACTAAAACATAACTAAGCATGGTACGGTTAAGTATGGTCCCATGGAATTATGCCTAACTAATATTAATCCATTGTCAACATATATCATTCAAGTTTATGTGCATTGGAGTATGAGTGCCTACTTGTTCTTGAGTGTTCTTGAAACTGCCTCAGTGTGACTTAAAGATGGTTGCATGATGATCTCCTAATAAATGAAGTGCAATGACCATGTTATGATTAAGAGAATGATGTTCTTCCTACGAACATGAGAAAGTGTATGTGTTTGATGCATTTAAGTGTGAGTGAATAAAGGTTTTGTTGCTTGTGTTGCATTGAGTGCTAAATGATTTGAAGTTGTGTTCCTTGTAAGTTTTGTGCATTAAATTCTTTAAGATGATGTTATAAATGTTGGGAGATGCTATACGATTCATTTAAGTTCTTGTTGTGATTAAAATGTTCTAAGTGTCATTCGAGGACGAATGTTCCCAAGTAGGGGATATTCTAAGACCCCCAAAATGAATTAGGGTGTATAGAGCCTGACATGTATCTATAATTGTGTTAACATGTTAATTAAGTGTTCTAAAGTATTCATGGGTGATTTGAAGTTTTTGGAAGTCAAACGTATAGGGACGACCACGACGTTCGATGATTAGTCACAAAAAGAAGCCTTACATGTTTTTATGAGATTTCATGTGTGTCATTAGATTATGAAGTCCTTGTATGATTGATAATTATGTTTATAGGTAGTATGTTGAGTTTCATG
Organism: Solanum pennellii; assembly: GCF_001406875.1. NCBI lineage: Eukaryota > Viridiplantae > Streptophyta > Magnoliopsida > Solanales > Solanaceae > Solanum > Solanum pennellii. The sequence goes on along the minus strand of NC_028646.1, from coordinate 9,139,359 downwards.
AAGTTTGAAGGTCAAACGTTTAATAACGCCCAAGATGTTCGAGAGTTAGCCCTTGAGACGTGCATATATGTCTTGAGTGTTACTTGTATGATTGGATGTGTTTTACGTGTTCATTTTGGGTGAAACTGCTGCGGAAGGTCTTTGAAATGTTAAGGTATATATTTATGTTGGAAAAATCCGGGTACGACTCCCCAAAATCCCCACAAAAGGCCCTCAAGGAGGAACCAAAGGTTGTCGAGACATTGTCTTGGCAGTGTCAATCGACGGAGCCAAGGGACGATCCGTCAGTCCACCAACGCCCCGTCAAGGGTGAAGCATATATTGGGACTTAGCTTGGGGAAGGCTCAGCCAAATGACAGCCTCAGACCCAAAAGACAGAGGCCAGCAACGGCCCGTCGTCGGCCTAAGGGGCGTCGATGGCTGGCTGTCGATGCAGGTTGCACGTAATTGCATGCACGTTGTCCCATTATGGGGTGAATGGGAAATTAACTCCACGTGCTAACCTGACCCTACATGGTTTATTTGGTCTATTACAGGCTCACCATATTTGGATCAAAAGGGACAGTTATTTCAATTGGTCAACTTGCTTTAGGATAGATATGGGGGCTATTTCGATCAGGGGCCTATGATCACTTCCTAGCTTCTAGAGTAGATTCCCTGTGTAGACTAACTGGGAAAGTTTTACTTAGGCACCAACAGTTCAACACTTAAATATCCTTACACTCTCTTCGCACATCATTGCACTATCTGATTATCATTTTTCCTTGTTTAGGTTTTAGTTGAAGGTTATGTAGTGAGTGCCTTTTTATATCATGTTTAGAGCCAACACATTCAAATTACCTTAACCTATATATGCAAGCAATACAATAGACGGGGTATCATTATTTATTAGCCATCATGATTATGTCATTCATGCTTCTATCCTTGTACTCACTAATACATGTTGATTGACCAATAATTTAAGTAGTCTCTTGGGGGAAAAGAGCAGAGGAAAAAAAACCCTAAGAGAGGATCGTGAGCTGGGCTATTAAGACTTTATTCTACCTCTCACAATCCATTTACCCCACTCATAACAAATGTTTAGGTGAAGGTGAAGCAAACATATGGCGCACATCGCCAAAGATCTCTCAAAAAATAGGTGGGTCTGTTTTCCTAGAGCCCGCAGGATCAGCAATTGGGCAACATTTAGTAGTGCTCACATCTCTAAGTATGGCACCATCGGTAGTGTCATACACCTCTATTTCTACACCATCAATAATGTTCCTTGCTCCGCTCTCAGGCACAGAACTGGATGCCCCAATAACTATCTTTTTCACCCTCCTTAGGCGTATTTCCTCATCTACTAGCGAGGCCCTTCTAGCCTGCTCCACCTACATTCGCTCTTTATTTCTTGCACGGGTCTCATCACCAGCCTCAGTGGTGCGGCTGGAGCGGTGCCTCTTGCTACGAACACGTGGCTCGGGTTGTGGCTCAGTACGTTCCTTAAACAAGGCTTCAAGTACGGTTTCCTCAGCTAGATCAATGGGAGCAATCTCTGGCTCAGGCCCCTACATCTCTAAGATGGTATCAACATCGGCTCGAAGGCTAGCCAGCTCAGTCTAGATGGCAGTGAGGTCAGTGGCTGGTATTGGTCGTGCTAGAGCATATAGCTCGAATGCATCAAGGCATTCGTGAACCGCCTAAATTTGTTGCTCCGCCTACTTCGCCACCCGCCTCTCCATGCGGTCCTCCGCCTCTTCTATGGAATTATTCATCCATGGCTAAATATGATAGAGAAGGGTGGTCATCTGCGCCTCCATCTTCTACATTCTAGCTAGAGGGATCACTACTACAGCTGGTGGTGTGGATCTGGATGAGCTGGGGGCCTTGAAGTCTACATGCGAAGAGGAGGACAGAGTGGGGTGAGGTGATCAAGTACAGAAGTGTCAGCCCCTTGGGCTAGCTCCACTCTCTCTACCAAATTTTCACTCAATGGGGGAACCTCGATACGGGGACCTCTACAGGATGTCGATACACTAGCCTCATCTTTGATAAGGCCTATATCCAATGCCTCGGTCAGGCGATGGAGTGGATCACAGTGCCGAATTGGCAGTCTGGTGTCCCTACACATCCAAAAGATAAGATAATGAAAGGGTTAAGTAGTTGAGGTCTTGAACGTCCTCTCGTGTATAGCCGCTAAAATCATTTGTGCAAATCTATCTCTAGACCAACTATCAGTGCTGCCACCATCTCCACCCTATCGCATGTAAGTACATTGTAATCCTTTGTGGGGGATACTCGGTCGGACCAATATCCTAAAAGATTTGTCTACAACAGTGAGTGTAGTCTTCTAGATGAGATCTCGGGGATCTCTAATCTAGTCATCCCTATCCCCATGTGCTGTAATATACCGATCTAACTACAATTTCCCCGCCTCCCTCTTCTCTGCTCTCCTTTGAAAATTGCCTCCCCGAACTATGTCCCACTAGTAATCGAAGTCTACAATGTTCAGACTCCATAATGTAGCACTGGTGGGACCATATAGGAATCGACGGATGGCGGCCGGTGAGATGTCCACCCGACATCCTCGAACCATGGTGTATGTGAGAGGATCTTGTTTTATGTGTTTGGCCCACTTGTGGATAGACCCACAGAGGGTAGAAAGATAAGAGGCATAAAACTGCTAAATAGTCTCTTCGCTATATGGGTCCAAGTATTGATCTATCTAGTCGTATTTATGGGGATTAAAGAGTGTGCACCATTGGAACTGTGTGCAAACTCTCTGTGAGGACTCCACGTTCCTTACTGACCAATCACGTCATCACCCCCTTCTCACTGAGCATCTTGGCATCTCTATCTACCTGTCATTACTCCTCCACGCACCAACTATTTGGTTCATCTGCAACCGGTGTGGGGTCATTTTTTTGGGGTGCAGGTGCAACATCCAAATTAGTGGTCTTCTCATACGAGTCTTGTTGTTCTTGACTCCCTGATCTGGTGGCTCTCTGAAAGTTGGAACCAGAGGTAGTGACCGACTTGGACCCTAAAGACTGAGCCAATGTTTAACCTGAAGTGCGTACTCAGATCCGGATACTGAGCCCCCCTCTGAATTGGAAGCACCCTTGGTTGGTGAACTGATCAGTGTATTCTCCTCATCAGAGTATGAGGCAGTAACTACATCGGGGGTCACCATTCGGGGGTTGCCCCTAGTGGATTGGGATAATGATGGTGGTATTTTTATTCCAGAAGGAACATAGGTCGGCTCCTGCTCTATATCAATGTGTTCATCGATCTACAGATAAGACGGGGCAAATGACTTGGATTTGCCTTTCTTGGAGTAGAGTGATTTTATCTTTGGGGCCAGCGTACCTATGGATCAATTGTTAGTATCCTAGAAGATTAACGACACACTTGAAACACAACGAAAAAGAACAAAACATGAAAATAAAAAAATACAACTCTTGACCGTAGGTTTATTGGACAAGACCCATTGACGGTCCGTAAAGTGATCTACGTTCTGTAGAAACCGTCCGTTAATTTGATGGGTGAAAAAAGGCTCTCTGATAGAAATGACAAATGTGCAAAACTGCCCATTGATCGATCGGCGGACAGTAGTCCACATCCGTCATTTGACACTTAAACTTAATTTTTGAGTGTATTAAACGACGGCCCGTTGATTGAAAGATGGTTCATAAACGGGTCTCTTACTTTGGGCCTGTGACAGATTTCAGGCCTCTTTCATGTTCAACTTCTGAGTTTCTTTAGTGACCCATTTTAACACAATCAAGTTTAAACATGTTTTTCAAAACATTATATGTTACTTGTCACTCCTATAGTTCTTATTCCGAACCAGTATCTAACCCAATTGAGTAAAAAGTGGAACCCTAGGTGGAAACATACATGAATACATAAACACACATCATTTTAGGTAGTTAAATTTCTATAAAACCATTGTCTATCATCCCAAGGGACGTAACTACACGACTTTTAGCACGCAAAGTTAATCAATTCAGTCCCAAGGTCAAGACCCACTACTTCCTATATTCAACTAAGAATGGGAATTCAAAGTAAGGGGAAATCAAATTACCTTAAATCATTAAAGAGTGTTACGGTTGTGTGCCTACAGTGATGTGCAACCTGAAGAAGTGGTCGACTATTTCTGAACCCGGTAACCGGACTTTGGAGGATGGAGAAAGAGAGAATTTGGGAAACTCTGTTTTTCTTAGTCCTATCTAGCTTAAGTTGTTATTTAGCATTCCAACTTGCTTACTCTTACATTTAATGTACTCGTGCCAGTTGGCCTGTATCGTCTTATGAAGGAGACACATGTAACAAGGATCAACACCCAGCACCTCGTTGATATAGTTGAGCATGCGGAGTCAGTGGTGAGCCTCCTTGCATTTTGGGAGGACAAAATTATTCTCTTTCTAGAATATAATTTATAGGATGTTGTGGGGTCTGACCCAACATCCATCTTAGTATTGTAGAGGCTTCATAGCCAGTAAGATAGTCAGTTTGATTCTCTCCCTTGAATTGCAGATGCTTTGCAATCAGAATTTAAGTGTCATTTTGACCAGACTATTATTTTTTAATTATTTCTATTAAGAATGTTATTATCTCATAATTGAGTTAAGTTAAGTCTTCCGGTGAGTTAAGTAAGTTAGGTCAACGGTTCGCTCAAGACCAGGAATGATCATTGGATGTCGGTCACGTCCAGGTTGTAGGTGTTGCCAATCTGTGTTATGAAAATCAGAAATTACTGGTTGTAATAAATCAGTTTGGCAACAATCTTAAGGAAATTATTTAAATCTGTGTTTCTGGTGGAGACAAAAATCTTTGTGATTTTATACTTCTTTAAGTCTGCAATTATAATTTATTGCTTACTTATATTGTATCAATTTTGTTTATCAGAAATGGAAAACACTGGTGTTACAGTGGCTGTTGTTGCACCAACCCGAACTCTTGTATCACAAGCAAAGAAACCGGGTAAATTCACAGGTGTGAATTTCAAAGGATGGCAGCAACGAGTATTTTTCTGGCTTACCACTCTTGGTCTGCAGAAATTTACAAGTGAAGATACTCCAGTTCCTGCTGATGATATGCCAGACAGGGAAAAATTTATGATTGTTGAAGCATGGAAACAGTCAGACTTCCTATGTAAAGGTTACATTTTGAGTGCTTTAGAGGATGACTTATATAATGTCTATAGTGCAATAACAACTTCAAAAGAGTTGTGGAATGCACTTGAGAAGAAATATAAGACAGAAGATGCATGCTTGAAAAAGTTTGTGGTCGCAAAGTTTTTAGACTATAAAATGG